>NW_026068140.1:1396834-1469882 GCF_014885135.2 Alexandromys fortis | reverse complement strand
TTTTTTTTTTTTTTTTTTTTTAATCAAGATGAGCTACAAGTATTTTCCACAAAAGAGGAAAATGATGTGCTGGGGCTGTGGATTGAAAGCAGTGGTACAATATTTGCTGGGTTTATTCTCTTGCATTGGAGAACAAAAAACGGAAGAGCAATGTATCCCATATGGTGAGAAGGCCATTTGATTCTCTTGTCAACCCATGGACATATTGTGAGTTTTCTTTACTGTGAAGGTTTCCATGTAGATTTATTTTTTTTTCTGATGGCCTTTCCCAGCCTAGAGTGATATTGAACAACAGCAGAAAGACGTGGCTGTTCTTGCGTACTACATTACCTTTCAGTGTTAGGATGACCTTACATGTTTGTGTTCAACGTACCCTGGGTCAGGGTGATAGCTGTGTCCTATGCTGAGTGGTCCAACTCTATAGTTCAGACATTACTATGCTGATAACTATCTCCATAGGGATTTCATTTTTAACTTTATCTTGTCTGTTGGAAAGATTCTGTTTTTGTTTTGCTTGTTGTGTTGTTGTTTTTTTTTTTATTTTTCGGTTTTTTGTTGATGTTGTTTTTTTGTATTTTTTTTTTCCTTTTGTTTTTTGAGACAGGGTGTCTCTGTGTAACAGCTCCTGGCTGTTCTAGAACTCGTCTGTAGACCAGGCTGGCCTTGAACTCAAAGAGATCCACCTGCCTCTGCCTCCCAAGTGTTGGTATTAAAGGTGCCTGGCTGATATCTAACAGATATCCCCAATAAAGAATTGCTGGGATGGGAATCCAGATATTCAGGGGACTTGACTGTCATGAGTCAGATGTGTTTCTGGTTGAGATTTCTCTTCTGTGCTCCCCTCTGCATCTTGCCCTTTATAAATTTTTAGGCTTTATAGTGCGTGCTGGACAGTTGTTGAGCTGCTTATATGTGGCCACCGTTCTTCCACCCTATATGGTAGGGATTTTTGTTTAAGTTACTAGATTTAAACTAACCAGTTCCATGGAACCTCTGTTACCTACAAAAGCTCTATCATTCAAAGGTTGTTTTACTTATTTGATGTGTGTTTTATGTGTGTATGCATGTGCATTATATGTGTGCAGGGCCCTCGGGCACTTGAAAATGTTGGATCCTATAAAACTGGAGTCACAGACAATGTGAGCCACCAAGTGACATTGTGAACCAAATCCAGGTCCCTGTAAGAGTAATAAGGGCTTCTACCCCTTAACTGTCTCTTGGGTCCCTAAAGCTCATTGTTTATCTTGTCCTAGGGTCATCTTATTTTGAGATTGATAAGAATCTGCTGTATTTGTGTCCATGTTGTTGTTGTTGGGCCCGTGTGCTGTGTGTAGGTGCATGTGTGCCGTGGAGCACAAGTGGTTGTCTTCCACCCTGTTTGAGATGGTCTTTTTTTATCCTGCTAACAGCTGACTTTCTAGCTTCTAGGGATTGTCCTTTCTCAGCTTCTGATCTGTCCTAGGTGTGCTGGGACTACAGATGCCCTGGACTATCTGTTACTGTTTAGGGAGCGTTAAAGTCAGGTCTTCATGCTTGTATGACAAACACTGTATCCACTGAGCCATCTCCACAGCCCATGTATTCCTGTTTTGTGTGTGTATCATGTATGTGGATACATATGGGACTTGTATGTGGGTGAATGGAAGTCAAAACATGTTTGTTTTCCTCATTCTCCAACTTATTTTTTGAGATGAGATCTTTTGAACCTGGGACTCACTGACTAGATTATATACTCAGCAAGCATCCCAGATTACAGGTGTGCACTGCCACTTCTGGCATTTGCTTCATCAGGGAACTCACTGAGCCATATCTGTAGCCCCTCTTACTTTTCAAAGAATGAAATAGTTCCCTTTATATTGAATTTCACCTATGAGTGTACTTAGCAAGCCTGACCCTTGCTTTGGAGATCTCACATATGTTTTTAATGTTTAGGCACATTCATTTCTGACTTTAATGAAAACAGTCTTTAAGTGAAGGATGACCTTTCTGGTTTCTGGGACAATCCCCCTTTGTTGTATTCGTACTTTAGTGCAATAGTGTGTTACTCAAACACCTATTAGATGTCAATCACCTCTTAGTGAAGTTGAGCTTATGGTGTGGAACTGAGACTTTTAGTTAGCTTCAAAATGAGGTATTTTGCTGCCTACCTAATTTCAGTGAAGTATACTGAATGCCTTTCCTTCAAAGTTTAATTGGTTCCAGAACCTCAGATGACCCATTTAAAACAGACGTAGAAAGGTACTGTAGTTAGGTATGTTTAATAGGAGGATTTGGCACAGTAAGAAAGAAGGCCATAGGTTTTGGGTTTTGAAGAGTGAGCCCTGTTGCTTGTTGTATTATTCATTTTTGTAATGAAATCTAAGCTTGAAAACAATAACTGAATTCTTTACTATAGTTTCTTTACTTGGTTCTTTCCTTTAACACCCTTTAGTATCTAAAGTTATGTGTTGTCTTAAAGTTATGTGATGTCTTCAAATGTGCTCCTAATACAAAGCAGTTCCTTCACACTGAGAGAGCTACATAGGCTGTAAACACATGAGGTGAGATTTATCTTTCTGGAGGCTAGTGTTCTCACTGTTGTGTGTTCTCACTGTTGTGTGTTCTCACTGTTGTGTGTTCTCACTGTTGTGTGTTCTCACTGTTGTGTGAAGGGGGTGAGCAGAGCAGTAAAGAAACAGTTTCTGTGTTCCCTCCCAACAACAATGCGAGTTACAGCTCTAGAAACACTAGAGCAGTTTCCGAGGGTAAAGCTTAAGGAGACAGTGTCACCAACATGGCGTGCTTTGTTAAATGAGCCTCAGGATGCTAGGTTGGAATGGTATTAACATGCACACCACATCGCGTTACAGTTGATTTAAGAGACCTTGTAACTGGGTAAACTGACCGACTCTTCTTTCTGTTTTACAGGCTTTCCTCGGAGACAGGTGGCATGGGGAGCAGCTAGAACAGTGCAGATTCACCCATAATCCCTTTCTGCTGTTCACCACCACCCATGATCCATCTGTGTAGTTTCTGAACAGTCAGCGATTCCAGGTTTTAAATAGTTTGTAAATTTTCAGTTTCTACACACTTTATCATCCACTCATGATTTTTTAATTAAAAGCGTTTTAATTCTTTCTCTGTTCAGCAGTTACGCTGAGATATCCATATTTAGTTTTATAAGCTTCTCCCCCGTTTTCCTTTTTTTTGGGGTTTTTTTGGCTCATGAATTTTTGTTTGTCATGGAAATGTAAGAGTGGAATATTAATACATTTCAGTTTAGTTCTGTAATGTCAGGAATTTTTCAAAAAAAAAATTAAAAGATGGACTGGAGCTTTTCCTTTGTGAATAGAAACTGGATGCCACAGTGACTACGTGGGTGTTATTCCTGTCTGGATGTTATTTTTATACCTTTAACCTTCACAGAGCCCTGGCTGGGTTTGAATAGAATTAAGATTTTCTTCTGTTTTACCACTCCATGTTTTGTTTTTGTTGTTCTTTTGTTTAATTGTCCTTGGTCTTTCCCTGCCATAATTTTGCGTGGCCTTTAGAAGATTTGTTCATGAGGAATGGATGGCAATTACATACGTTCATCCTAGGGTTGTAGAGCAACAGGTGTGTCTATGCAGCTCGGCCAGGAAGATGTGTGTGTGTACATATATACGCACATATATATTATGTATACACACACATATAAAGCACGCACATATACATACAGATGTGTATATGGTTGACAGTAAGGTTGGGAGTGACTGCCCCTTATTCTTAATCTAACTGGCCTTCTTTAACCCATTTATATTCTCGTCCTGAAATAATTTAGAAAAGTTAACTTAGAATGTTGAAGTTTGACATGTTAGAAAAAGTAGTAAGTAATTTGTCCAGACAAACTCTTAAATCCAAGATTGTTAAACTACGTATTGCATTCATTCACCAAGAAAACCCTCGACAGCTGGGCCTGCATGGAGTGGTTATATTTCAGGGTTGTTCACAGGGGTTACAGTAAGACAGTCCCCACCCCTACCAGGCACCAGGATAATAGTAGGGACTTTAACAGCACCCCAGTTGTCCAGCTCTTCAGCCTGAGCCATCACATGCTATCAGTCTTCTAACTTGCCTCTGGGCCCTAAGCCAGGGCTTGGGCAGAGAAACAGGGACAAAGAAATGGTTACATTGCCACCTGAGAAACCTCAGAGGGGAGGACCCAGCCTTAGTTTCCCTCCTCCCAAGTGCAAAGTGTGTAAACAGTGAATGGAAAATAAAAGTGCAGTCTTAAGTGGATCCTCTCCTGCCTCCCCCCCCCCCCCCCCCAGTGTTCAGGGGTGGACAGTGTAGAGACAAGCCTGGCTTTTCTATTGCCTAGACGCTTGCTGAACATAAGGAATGGGGTGAAGCAAGAAGGGACCGGTTTCCTTTCCTCGTAGCTCTAGGATAGTACTTGGAATCATTCGTTTCCACAGCTGCCAGTGTCCCTAGAACTTATTCTGCAATTGGTCAAGGGGGGGTTCCTTCACTCTCAAGCCTGATTTAAGGCTAAGAAAGCCCCGTCTATCTGTTGATTATGTGGCGCATATATATTATTTATATAAATATTTCTCTATATACAAGGAATAAGAGTGTCTTTCATGGAGGAAGGGAGGCTGGGGGCCGCAAGGCATCAATGCTGTTGGAGTTGTCCAGTTCAGTGCTGTCACAGTCTGAGTCCTCAGGATTGGGGCCCTGTGAGGAAGAGTAGAAATGCCGTGAGCATTGCCGCTTCCTTCAGGGCCCTCAGTCAACACTGGAGGTTTTTCTCTTACTGCTTATAGGTTGTTTAGATCGTGCTTCAATGCACTTGCCAGATAGACTTTTCGGGATGGGATGCTTTGCTGATGGCAGTTTATAGTTCACCAGTTGAACATCAGACACCAATACTGGAAGCTCTGAACTGTTGGTTTCATTCCATTTATATGGATATTTGTTTTCATTTCTATGGAAGAAACTGGCTTGGAAACTTAAGTGGTTTGAAGGCTAAGTATCTTAAGTATCTCTAGCCTGTACAGCTGTCTTCCCTAAAGATTTTCACATGACTGGGTACCAGCTCCCAGTTCATGTGCAGTGTCTGGCGCTTGCTCGTGACTCACCTGCTCACCTCTGAGTAGATCCTGTTGTTGCATGGGCACGGAGCTGGTTTCAGGGTCAGGGACCACCTCTGAAGCAGGTGGGTCCAGTGGGATTTCTGAGCCCTGGGAGCACATGTCATCAGACTTTTCATCTGGCCGCTCATCAGTGTTGGTACTGCCAACTTCTGGTGTGCCACTGGGGGAAGGCTCA
The DNA here is from genome assembly GCF_014885135.2 of Alexandromys fortis. Classification (NCBI taxonomy): domain Eukaryota; kingdom Metazoa; phylum Chordata; class Mammalia; order Rodentia; family Cricetidae; genus Alexandromys; species Alexandromys fortis. The sequence continues at coordinate 1,464,593 of NW_026068140.1, read as the reverse complement.
CTAGCTGTACCTTCCTCCACATCTGATGGGTTCTCTGAACTGAAGGTAGAGAGTGACTGACGCATGTTCGAGCCCTGAGGCCACCTAAACATTGAGGCAAGGTTACAGCTTTTGTCCTTTACAGTTCCCAAAGCAAAAGATGCCATTATACCAGCACTCACCTCTGACTGGGGGGCAGCTCTACTTCACTGTCTACCTCTCCTTCCTCCTCTTCAGATGAGATACCACGTTTCTACAGTAGAGATGGGTGTGTGTATGTGTGTGTGTGAACCAGTCAAAAATACCAAAGTCATTAAGAATTGGGGAAGGTTACATAGTTGGGTGGGGTTACAGCACTTGGACCCCTAGGGAGATTAAAGAAGGAAAGGGAAAGGAGGAACTGCCCCATACTTTACCTGACTTCGAGTCACAGCAGCCCTGTACAGCAGTGCAGCTGGGGTCAAGTGCTGGGACCCAGCCCGGCTTCCTCCCCGGCCTGCAGTCCCTTCCCTTCCAGTTCCCAGCAGCCCCATGCCTTCACCAGGTCCTACTGGTGGAGGTGGTTCCCCTTTGGCTCCCCCAGGTGAATCTGGGCTGGTAGAACCAGGAGCTGATCCCTCACTTGGAGGAGTATCGCCCTGGGGTGGAGGAGGTGAGCCAGGATCCCGAGCTCCCCCTGTGGCCCCTCGGCCTCGTGCTCCCAGTGCTGCCGACAGCAGATCTGGGGATGATGAGGACATCTTTCGCAGTAGAAGATCATGGTGGAGTCCACGGAGAGCAGGGGGGCAGGCATCCCAAGCTGAAGGGCCCACTCCTAGGCCCCCTGGGCTTCCTAGTCCTCCAGGCTCATGGGGTGGCAAAGCTGCTCGAAGCCCAGGCAGGTCTCCACAGCTGCCCTTGGCACTGGCCTTTCGGTGACGGGTCTTGCCACGACGACTCCTTCCTGGTGAGGGGGGTCCCTTAGGACACCCAGGAAGCCCCACCCCACTTAGGGCTGCATCTAGTTTAGGTAGCAAAGATTCTGTCTTGAGAATATCTGGCCTGGTAGGAGAAGGAAAGGACAAGGTCGAGGTCAACAATTATAAAATCCTCCCCACTAAAGACAAACACTGCCATGCCAGCTTCCCTTCTGCCAGTCCTGTTCAGTCACCTTTTACTGTGGGGTGACAGTTTCTGTGGCACGTTCCTTTTCTTGATGAGCTTCTCCATTGTGTTTCCATGTAGGAGGCCGCGGGAAGGGTGTGACTTCAATAGACCTGGACATCTCCTTTCCAAAGCCTGCTCTCGCCTAAAGATCCGGACACCTCATTAGGTCTCCCAAGTTGGGTAGCTTCGTGAAAACCAGGGACGAGGTGTTTAAGGGGCTTAGTTACCTGAGCAGCTCCCTCTCTTTGAGTTCTAGCTGCAGCATGAGGGCATTCAGCTCCATGTACAGGTTGTTGGCTCTCTCCAGCTTCCGTTCATAGTGTTCCCTGATGTCCAGGGCATGTCTGAACGGGCAGATGATTGTCGCAAAGTGAGCTGCCCTGGTGCCCCTTCTCTGGGGTTGTGGTAAATGGTTCCTACTGAGTAGGCACATACCTGAGTTCTTCCCTTCTTCGCATCACCAGCTCCTCTTCTAGGCGGTGCAGACATGTCCCTTCTGACTTAATCTTTTCAAAGTGCAGTTTTACTTCTTCCCGCCACTCTGCCTAGGGATGGAGAGACATGAGGTGAGGGGGTGAGGACTGTGTCCCTGTAACCTCACAGACCCTGTCCTCTACATCTGTCTAAGAGAACTCATCTATTACTGTGTCCCTGTAACCTCACAGACCCTGTCCTCTACATCTGTCTAAGAGAACTCATCTATTGAGTCAGATTTCCTGTCCTATCAAAGGCTCTGCCATGTTTGTAAGGGTCAGACATCCATTGTTTTTCCACCCACAGCACACCTGGGACTTAAAATAAGTCTCCTGGGGTGTGGAGAGCACGTCGGCAGAAGCGATGTCCAGGTGCAGCAAGATCTGTCGGAATGATGGGCGGTTTCGTGGTTTGCTGTTCCTAGAAGGAATAGAGGTGGGGAGGGATGAGAAAGGAACTAGAGCTGTCTTTCCCAGAGTGAGTCCTGTGACCGCCTGTTCACAATTCTGGGTCCTGGACCTTGGAGCGGTCAGGGAACTTGCTTTTGCAATGAATTCTCAGCCTAGATATCTGGGTTCTAGGTGCTGGCTTTCCGTCACTCTCTAGCTCCTCGACTTGGTCAGTCCAGTCTGCCAGCCAGGCCATCCTTACCAGCACTGGCGAAGCAGAATTTTAAAACCATCTGGGCAGCTGGAGGGCACAGGCAGGTGGAGACTGTTGCTTCCTACACCCCAGATGATGGCTGAGGAGTCTACGTCTTTGTAGGGAATCTCGCCAGTCAGTAGTTCCCATAGCACCACCCCAAAGGACCTGAAGACAAGAGAGGACATCATTCAGAGGGTTCCCTCCACAAGTCCTGTGTGACATCTGTATAATCCTGGAAGTACCACCCTGGTGCTTACCAGATGTCGACCTTCTCAGACACAGGCTCATTGCGTATCACCTCAGGGGCCATCCAGGCCACTGTCCCTGCAAAGGACATCTTGGTGCTCTTGTCACTCAGCTCCTTGGAAGTGCCAAAATCTGAGATCTTCACCACATCGTCGTATGTGATGAGCATGCTGGTAAAGAGGGTAGTCAGCCAGTATCCATGTCCCTCCACACCCCATTTAACTGCTGTTACTGTCTTTATGATATTGTTTGGGACACCTAACACATTCTTCCAACGACTGTTGCTTGGAAGAAGTTTCTTGGATGAATTTAGGACAGAACCTGAAATGTGCTGTCCCTGCCAGGGGAAGGTCACCTGCATGCACCTCAGCCCGCTTACTCACTTGGGGGATTTAAGGTCCCTGTGGATGATCTTGTGCAGGTGCAGGTAATTCATGCCACCAGCGATGCCCATGGACCAGTCCACCAACAAGGAAGGAGTGACAGGGCGGCCAGCCCTGAGCACCTCATATAGCTGACCTTGGGCGCAGAATTCCATAAGGATGCAGTAGCAGGGAGCCTGTGTGCAAACACCCCTGGGGGCCAGACAGGTCAAGTCATTGATTACTTCAGTGTGGATACCTTATGGACCTATATTTCCACCCAGACCATTTGTTTGGGTCTCCTTTGAGAATGGGAGATACATGCCCAGGTGAGTGGAGTTCTGGGGCTTAGCACGGTGTTCCCAGCCCCTGCCCTGGACCTCACTTGAAAGTGATGATGTTGGGGTGCTTGAGCTTTCGCAGATGCTTGATGTCGGTTTCCTTGAGGTCTCGAACCTTCTTCACAGCCACTTCCTCCCCATGGAAGCGTCCCAGGAAAACAGCACCCTGAGCCCCTGAGCCTACCCATTGCAGGTCCAGGATCTCCTCAAAGGGGACTTCCCAAAGGTCTGTGGGTAGGAGGCATAGTGCCACAGGCTCAGAAAGATCTGCACTGAAGGCCCTGTGAGACACTCAAGGGTTGGGTGCATATGTCAGTGATGAGACAATGTAGGCCGAAAGACTAGTGAAGGGAATAATTGGGGTAGCCTTGTAGGAAACTGGGTGGACCCAGGGTGTAGCACATTTGTAGAGTACTTGGCTAGCATGCATAAAACCTAAATGCCTGGGTTGGGTTCCTCAGCACAGTGGGAGAAGATAATGAAGAGCTGAAGACTCAGCTGTGCAGTGAAACACGTGTCTAGCATGTAGTGTTGGTTTAATCCCAGCACTAGAACAAACACGTAAAGGGGAAATCAAGCTGATGAGGTAGGAAGTGATTAGGTTGGGAAGTCCCAACCACTGTTGAAGAGGGATCTGGCCTACCTTCCTGCTGTTGCTTGTGTTCTGTGGAGTAGGCTTTGCCAATCATTGTCCAGACAGGGCGCAGGCAGCCAAAGAGACCTTCAAGGAAGCCACTGCCGCTCTGGCACTGCAGCCGCACCTCGTCAGCTCGCACCCTCGATGCTCGACTCTCAGGTGATCCAGTGGCTCCCCCTGGCCCACCTGCATCCTGCTCATGTAGCTGCAGGACACTATTGGCAAAAGGCTCTGGGGGAGGCTCTCCACCTGGGGAGGGACTGGGCCCTCCCCCGCCCTGTCCACCCAGAGGCACAACATCTCGAAGTACACATTGGGTAGGTGTTAGGTCCTTCTCTGGGGTGCAGTCTGAAGTGTCTGGATCCAGCTTGCGCATGGAAGCCTCACTTAGAGTAGACACAAAACCCCCAAAGGAAGGGGAGGGTGTTCGGGTATCATGGAGGCAAGCCATGGCCTCTGGAGCCAGGTGTGCGGAGCAGCTGGCCCTGTGAGAAATTAAGGAGGGAGGGGCCGTCAGCCACAGACAGTACAAAGAGCTCACAGTACCTAGCTGTAGTTGGCCTGCCTGTCACTATGGGAAATCTGATTCAGCTGAGCTTCCTCTTGGTATCTATGAAGTGATGCAAGTGACAGATATACAGATAATATACTTGAGTATCAGCAGGCAAAGAGAAGTAACACCCACTCAGGTGCTATGGCTAAAGTTAAAGAGCCCGACAGCAGTGGTGCACGCCTTCAATTTCAGCACTTGGGAGGCAGAAGCAGGGCAGATCTCTGAGTTCGAGGCCAGTCTGGTCTACAAGAATTAGTTTCAGGACAGCCTCCAAAGCTACTGAGAACATTTAATGTACCTGAATGCCTGGGTTTCATGCCCAGCATGGCAAAATCAAAAATGAAAGCAAGGAGAAGGCCAGGCAGTTAAGAACACTACTCCATGGCTCAACCATCTGAAATCCCAATTCTAGGGGCTCCAACACCCTCCTTTGGCCTCATCAGTCATTCACTACATACACGGTGCACTCAGATATTTGCAGGCAAAATACCAACACATAAATCTTAAAATTAAGGGCTGGCTGGGCGGTGGTGGCGCACACCTTTAATCCCAGCAGTCAAGAGGCAGAGGCAGGTGGATCTCTGCGAGTTCGAGGCCAGCCTGGTCTACAAGAGTTAGTTTCAGGACAGGCTCCAAAGCTACAGAGAAACTGTGTCTCAAAACACCAAAAAGGAGGGGAAAAAAAAATCAAGGGCTGGAGACACTGACTGCTCTTCCACAGGTCCTCAGTTCAATTCCCAGCAACCACATGGTGGCTCACAACCATCTGTAATAAGATCTGGTGCCCTTTTCTGGCCTGTAGGCATACAGACAGATATAAGACTGTATACATAATGAATCTTTTAAAAAGAAAAAAGCCTAGGCCTGGTGTAGTAGTGCACACCTTTAGTCCTAGCACTTGAGAGGCAGGGGCTAGTAGATCTGAACCAGATCCTGGTTTGTACAACCCCTGGAGCATTCTCGTCAGCTGAGGTTCACTGTCAACAACAGATTTTTATTTTTTATATATAATGTCTCCTGATGGAGGTCTGGCTGTCCTGGAACTCTGTGTAGACCAACCTGGCCTTGAACTTACAGAGACCTGCCTGCCTGTCTTAGTGCTAAAATTAAAGGTGTGCACCACTAAATCCAGCCTGGGTGTCAGACACTTTTATCTGAATCTCAATCTCAGGCACACAGTGGCAACACACAGAGACCTTCCTCGTGTTGAATCATACAAGCAGGCTTTTCTGCACACTCAGATAATGTGATGTCAACATCTTCCCGAGTCAACATGCAGGCAAAACACCAATGTGATGTACACTGATTATGTATTCCTAGCCAACAGTACCCGAAGCCTTCTCAGGAACATTCAACTCAGGACTCACATCTGGGCCCTTCTCTTTCTGCTTACAGGTGACCACTCAGTGCTCGCCAACAGGATGTTACCTCGTCCAGAAACAACCACAGAGCTGTGCTAGCCCCTCAACAGTTGGGAAAAGGGGGTGGTGTGAGGCTCTGACCTTCACCTGCATCTTCTTAGAGGTCAAAAGAGGGCTCATCTCTTTTTTTTTTCCTACCCCCCCCCCAGCTCTCCAAGTTTAAGCTTTCCAGGCAATAGAAATATGTCCCAATTCATAGCTGTGTGCTAAATAGCAAACATTAAAATGACAGGTCTAGGCCAGGTGGTGATGGTGCACACCTTTAATCCCAGCACTCAGGAAGCAGAGGCAAGTGGATCTTCAAATTTGAGGCCAGCCTGGTCTACAGATCAAGTTCCAGGACAGCCAGGGCTACACAGAGAAATCCTGTCTCGAAAAAACAAACAAATGGGTTGAGGACGCAGCTTAGTTTGGTAGAGTGCTTGCCTGGAATGCAAAGGCCTTGGACTCCATAAACCTGGGCAGGGCACACAGGCCTGTAACTCTAGCACGTGGTGGGTGGAGGCAAGAGATCAGACATTCAAGATCATCCTTGCCTAAGTATTGAATCTTAGGCCAGCCTGAGCTACTTAAGATTCTGTCTTGTCTCCAAAAATAAACAACATCTACAAATCCAGCTGGGCCTAGTGGTATAATTCCCATATCCCAGCACTTGAGAGGCAGCGGCAAGAGGATCCTGAACATGAAGCCAGCAAGGACTACATAAAACCCTACTTCAGAGAAAGAAACAAAAAGAGCCATACAAATAGGCAAAGATCCTGGATCTAGTCCCTAGCTGGCACCTATAAAAACAATACCAACAAACTAAATTTTACATTTGATTTGGGCAAATTACAGCTGCGTGTCAGTTTCTCCAGTTACACAAAGAGCCCAACTAGCATCCAGGCTCAGCAAACTCTCCCAGCTTTCCAGACTTACTTCAGAACTTGACACCAAGAGTCATACTGTTCTCCCAGCCCCATGTTTTGTGGGTATCAAAGAATGAGACATGGGGTTTGCTGCTAGTGTTCCCTCTAATCAGGGAATGAAGGACAGTGTGGAGGGTGCTCAGAGCACGGTGCAGGAATAAAGGACACTCTCAGCTTGCCTAGCACCATCTGCAGCCCTTTTTCTTGAAGACTGTGTGTATGGGCTAGGTTCGGGTCTGTGCAGGTAACAAGCACCCCCGTTTATCCTGTGACTAGTACATTTGAAAATCCTACTGACTGGGCTGGGCTTAGAGTTGTCAGTTGCTCTTGCAGAGGATCTGGGTTTGAGTCCCACACTCACACGATGGCTCAGAACCAACTGTAACTCCAGTTCCAGGGGATCTAATAGGCACCCACATAGTGCACATACATGCATGCAGGCAAAACATTCATAAAGTAAGTAAATAGAAACAAATTAAAAGTTAAATATGACACATTGCCAATATTTTCTCTAGTCCTGTTACTGCTTTAGTTGAAGCCTCATTAGCTATCAGAACCTGGCTGAGGATGAATGATTCTCAAGTTCTCTCTTAATTTTCCATTCAGCTTCTGAAAGATCCAAAACATAAAACTCATCAGCTTTGTTTGTGTAAGATCCCTTAGTGGCTTCTTATGTTGGTAGCTAGGCAACCCTGGGCATCAAGATATATCAGGTTCTGCACTGGACTGAGCTCCCAATGTCCCAAGGAGGAGCAGAAGGAGGGAAAATATGAGCAAAGAAGTCAGGACCACGAGGGGTGCACCCACCCACGGAGACAGTGGGGCTGATCTATTGTGAGCTCACCAAGGCCAGCTGGACTACGACTGAAAAACCATGGGATAAAACCGGACTCTCTGAATATGACGGACAATGAGGGCTGCTGAGAAGCCAAGGACAATGCCACTGGGTTTTGATCCTACTTCATGTTCTGGCTTTGTGGGAGCCTAGCCAGTTTGGATGTCCACCTTCCTAGACCAGGATGGAGCGGGGAGGACTTTGGACTTTCCACAGGGCAGGGAACCCTGACTGCCCCTCAGACTGGAGAGGGAGGGGGAGAGGAGTGGGGGGGAGGGGGAGAGGAGAGGGAGGAGGGGGGAAAAGGGAGACGGGGTGGGAAATGGGAGGCGGGGAGGAGGCGGAAATCTTTTTTTTTTCAATAAAAAAATTATATTAAAAAAAAAAGATATATCAGGTTCTGAATTAGAGTGTCCAAAGGCAATTGTGAACTTTCCCAAAAGTTACTATGTGTGCAGTCTTTAGCATAGGCTGACTACTGCAGTTCACTGTCGCCACAATGTAACACTAGAGTGCTCGCATAGCAAGGAAGGGCCTTGAGTTCAGTCTCCAGCAGCACAGAAAGGGACCTAACTGTTCCAGCGTGGAGTGGAAGTGGGAGGGTAAGAAGCTGAAAGTCTCCTGCTTCACAGTGAGTTTCAGGCCAGCCTGGGCTACACAGTGAAACTTTGTTTTAAAAAATAAACAGAGTAGGGCTGGAGAGATGGCTTAGAGGTTAAGAACATTGCCTACTCTTCCAAAGGTCCTGAGTTCAATTCCCAGCAACCACATGGTGGCTCACAAACCAGCTGTCTAGGAAAAACAAAAAGCCCATAAACTGTAGGGATACGGTGATTATAAGCACAAGACTGCACAATACTGGCTATGTCCACATGCAGCCTTGGGTATGGAGGGCTCACAACACCACACCGATCTTTCCTTCCCTCTGGCCTTCTATTAAAGAAACTATAAATGCAGCTAATGGCTGCTGGGAGAGGAAAGACATTTTCTTTGATGGTATAGACCCCACTGGTAAGGTGCCCATGCCACTGTAAATTAACCCAAATTGAGGCTCCTATTAGCAAACCTAATTAAACTCTGGGGGGGGTGTGGAGGGGAGAAGAGAGGAGGAGACAATGGAAGGGGTATTGGTTGGGAAGGAATACATAGGATGTGGGGGAAGATGGGACAAGGGTTATGAGGAATATGGATGATCAAATACATTATATACAAACATTAAAATATCATAATGAAACCCATGGTTAGGTATAATTAATATATACCAAGGGGCCGGAGAGATGGCTGGGGTTAACAGTGCTTACTATTCTTGCAGATTTTTGGAGTTTGTTCCCAGCATCCACATGGTGGCTCACAAACCAAGGCCCTGCCATAGTGCCAAGTGCCATAACCTCATGCAGGCTCCCACACACACATAAAAAATATGAAATTAAGAAGCTAAAAATTATACAAATACAGTTGGAATTATAAGCCCCACTAAAGCACAGGTACAGAAGTATTAACCAGCTGGTGGCGCCACAGTCACCGTCTCACTTCCACCTGTAAGTCTTCCATGCAGTCCCAACCCTGTCTGGTTAAAGTGCTTTTGAGTGGGCAAGGCCCTGAGCCTCCAGCCTCGTGGCTCAGAAACACTGCTCTACCCACCTAGGGTCACACATGCCCCGTGTGTCTCAATTCCCTGAATCCTCCGAACAGCCTAGCAAATAAGGCGTATTTGGTCTTCTTATGGTCTAGAGAAAACCGAGGTCAAGAAACCAGGAACCACAGACTCTGAATTGCCAACATATCCCACGATGTGTGCGGCTTCGGCTTCGAGAGCGTAAATTACTAACACAGACCAGCCTGCGAACACACGGAGAATTTCCTGCAAACGACCCTAAGACTTCCGCCTCTCACCGCGGCCCCAAGGATGGGGCTCTCGCATGCTCTCGCATGCCCACCTGCTGGACCGCCTGACACCAGGGACCGCACCGCGGCAAGTGGAGTGGAAGGGGTTACGGCCATAGCTCCCCCTCCCCTGCCGACCTCCTTCCCGACAGTCACGTGCCGCGGGGCTGGGGGCGCGGCAGCAGGAGGGGTCCAGGAGGGGGAGAAGAGAGCACAGCCAGCTGGGGGAAGGGCTGGGCGCTGCGGCGTAACCATGACGACTGGGCCCGTGAAGTCATCGGGACAAGATTAGCCTAGGGTCACGTGAACGCGAGTCAGGGGCGGGGCCCCGCCGGAGCCCGCCTCTGACCTGGGCAGGTTTAAGGGTGGAGGCTATGTTGGCTGCCTGCATTCAGGTATGGGCTCGCTGTTGGCCCCACCTGTGTCCCCTGAAGCTCACCTTCCTCCGACCCCTCATGCACAGATACTTGGGCTGGGTATCTGGTGAAGGAAAAGGGAATGGGAGGGGGAGGACTCGTAGGGTTGCTTGGGGGGGGGGGGCAGTACCACACAGAAGTTAAGAAATGGACAGTCAAAAGAACTGGGTGAAGAGATTGACCAACAGCGTCAAACCTGGAGGGTGGCCTGAAAACAGAACCCTGGGAAGATGGAGACGAAAAGGAGATGACTACCACAGCCGGCCTTTCCCTTTCTACACTCGTTTCCTATCTAGAAGCCCAGTTTTAGGTATCAAAGCATCAGATTTTAAAAATGGTTTTGGCACCATCTGGACTGCAACCAGGTATAATCGTAGATAGGATGCCATCTTCAGAATCAGTTTGCAGTTCCGCCTCGCTGAGATCACACAGGCAGCCCCAGAGGACACTGTGGTATCCAGGGCCAGCAGCTGGGGAGCCGAGAAGCCATTCCACCTGCTCACCTTTTAGGGCAGTGGGAACAGCTGGAGAAGCAAGAGATGACACCCAGGGCATTTAGTCATGGTATGGGTCCCCTACCCCCTCAGGCTAGTGACAGCTCTTCTAGATTGACCTGAAAGAAGACAGACTGGAGAGTTGAGGGACCCCAGGGAGCCGTGGTAAACTGGAGATTCCTCTTTCCCAGCAAATGTCCCCTTTCTGCTTCCTTTATTCCTGACCCACCAGCTGTGTCTCACTGCCCCCCAGCTGGGTCGGGTCACCCAGGGGGAGAGGACCTGTCTCCCTAGCTATCAATTATGCAGGGCCTGGGGGGCACAGAGCAGGGATTTCTGTCAGTCACTAAACCACAGGACAAATGTGGACAGTGCCTGTGTGCCGGACTGTGAGGGCACAGAGTGGTCCCTGACTTCATCTACTACGGGAGATGTCTATAGAGTTGGGACCTGGAAGTCACCTTCACCTCTCCTCATTCCTGAGGAGACTGCAAGGCTGAAGCAGGTGGGCTCTTGCTCCTTCCTGCTGTAGCAGCAGGACCCGGTGGCTTGTCTGGTGGTCAGTCCTGGAGGTTCTGCTCAGGGGTGTGGCCATCTGCCTATCCCTTGAGTTCTCACACTCAACTCTCTTCCTTCCTGGACCTCATTTCCCTCTCAGGGACTGTTATGGGAATCCTGGTTCTCTACCACGCATGCTGTGAGATCCTTAAGGACAGATGCTTCTGAGTGCAGGACAGACGGCTGCTGTGCCTGCGGCCTGCCTATCCCCCCCCCCCCCTATAGGGTTTCTCTGTAGCTTTGGAGCCTGTCCTGGAACTAGCTCTTGTAGACCAGGCTGCCTCGAACTCACAGAGATCCACCTGCCTCTGCCTCCCGAGTGCTGGGATTAAAGGCGTGCGCCACCACCGCCCGGCTACTTTTCCTCTTGTCAGGACCCATGGTCTTACCCCAGAAATCTTCCAAGCTGGAAAGGACTCCCACTCTCTTAGGGGCCGTGAAAAGGGAGTTGGCTTTTGAGAAGTGGAGATCACAGAACCCTAGGTTCTTGCCACTTCAAATCCTGAGGCTCCTTTTTATCATCCCTTTGCCAGTAAGGTGGACGGTGAAGGGGCTGGGGCTCAGTGCTCAGTGCTGCTTAGGGAAAAAGCCAGCTATGGATCTGGAGGGGAAAAGGCACTACAGCAGCCTTGCCCTAGGCCCTTGGAGGTTGGGTCTCACACAGACTCTCCTACCTGGCCTTCAGGGCTGAGGAGGGGCAAGAAGAGGAGGTAGGGGCACAGTGAGCCATGCCTGCCTCCTTCCTGGCTCTGCTCTGTTTTCCCACCTAGTTAGACACCAGATCTTTCTTTGTGGATTGTAGGGAGGCCAGCTCTTCTCAACCAGAAAAAAAGGAAGATTTGGCTCTGCTAGGATCAATGATAATTCCAGTGGTCACATGAGAGTAGGCTCCAGATCTGCTGTCTTGCCTCTGCAAACTTGAGGGAAGGTCCGGAGCCCTGCACCTCATCCTTATTCCCTAGCTGGTTCCCTCTGGGGCCTGCTCAGTGAGCCTCGCTCAGGAGGATAAGAGAGGCAGCGAGCAGGAGCAGCATGGCATGGCACGGCCACAGGCCTGAAAGAAGCGGACTATAAGGAACACACGGCACCAGGACTGAATTAGCATCTTAAAATATCTGAAAGTAACCACGTGAGCTGAGACATACCTGTAAACTCAGAGGCTAAGGCCAACCTAAGTTACACTGTGAAACCTTGTCTTAAAAAAGGTGACAGGTGAAATTATGGATATTTCAACTTTTTTCTTCTTTAAATAATACAAGGTCTCATATAGGCCAAGCTGGACATGAATACCTTTTGTTTCTCCTAAGTGCTGGGATTACAGGCAGGCACCAACACACATAGTTCATCAATTCTCTTCTTTAGGTTTATCTATATTATTTCAGTAATAATTTTAAGCTTCCTTTAATATAAAATGTGATGTTTTTGCTTTTACATGTTTTTTAATTGCAGAAAAGAGATAAGACATGTGTAATATCCATCCATTTCTGTTCCTAGCCTAGGAATGGGGAACTCACAGGCCTCAGCACCAAGTTTCTGCTCTGATGCGCTGGATGCCCTGCAGTATGAGACCCGCTAACAAAGCTGTCTCTGCGCAAAGGCCAGTGGGACATGCCTGGCTTCCAATTCTAGTTCTCATCTCATGACTGGTTTGTTGTTGTTTCTGGACAGACAAGCTCTTACTCTGTAGCCCTGGCTAGCCCAGAACTCCAGTACAGACCAGGTGTTCGCCTTCATGCTCTGATACTCTTGCATCTCTCAAACTCTGTCTTTCTGGCATTATCGGTTACTTAGCTCACTGATCACTGAAATGTACCACCGAGACTGGCTACCTCACTGCAATCTCCTCATCCCTAAAGCTCAGATGATGACAGTGTAACTTAATGTTACATGAACTACTGAGGTAACCAAAAGTTCTTGGCCCAGTACCTGGCACACAGGATGCTCTCCAAAGACAGCAGTTATGTTTCACACAAAGTAAAATAACTTTTTCTTATGTCACCCACCCATACTAGCCTTGAGCTTGCTCTGTAGTTGACTATGACCCTGAGCTCCTGATCTCCTTCCTCTCTGCCCCGAGCAGGATAAGGGAAGTAAACCACATCAAACTTTCTGCAGGGCTTTGCCATGGCTTCTTGGAGGCCCCCTACCAATGGAGCCACACCCCTGTCTGTAGCCTTGGCTGTCCTGAAGTCACAAAGATCCACTTGTCCACCTGCCTCCTCTGTGCTGAGATTAAAGGCGGGCATCGGCCATGGTGCACCGGGCTAGCTTCTTGCTTCTTTTATCTCCTCAAAACAAGAGGTAACACCGAGGACAGGAAGAAAGGTGGAAAACAAGAGGTGAAAAAAAATAGCAAAGGAAAATGCAGCCTGCCAGGTTTCCTGGCTCAGCCTCAAAGCCCACTCATTTAGGAGGCAGAGGCAGGAGGGTTCAAAGTTCAAGCCCTGACTGGGCAACTTAGTGGCACTGTGTCTCAAAATAAAATCTGTAAAAAATAAGTTGATAATGTAGTTTGGGCTGTAGAGAGCTTGCCCAGAATGTGTAGGGTCCTAGGATCAATTCCTAATGCCACAAATAAATAAACAAATAAAACTGAAGGTCAGGGGCTCTATCGTCCAGACCGGTGTTGCCTCTCTCCCAATGCACACATGACCAGGCTTTCTGGGGGCAAGTGGACAAACTCCTCTGCGGGCACCCTTTCAACAAGGACAGAAAAGCTTCGTCCCCAATTCTCTTACTCCTTAGACATGGACAACACGAGGCAGAAGTGGGTGCTAGAATTTAGGGTCCTTTATCACCTTACCAACACTTCTCCCCTGAGAACCTGAGCAGTAACTGCCTTTTAGAGGGTTTTTCTGTGAAGAAACCTAGGTAATCTGGAATCACACCTTCTACCAATGACGGCGAACTTCATGAGTGTTGGACCTTGGGGTCTTCCTGGGAGCCTACAGTTGGCTGGGGCTTAGCTTGAGCCTCAGATACTTTCCCCTCCTTAAATGTGAGACAAGAGGGGGCAGCGCTATTGAACTTGGAAACTTCAGTGTCTGTACGGAAAGGCCCAGGGGGCACCTGGGATCTTTCCTTCCCAAATGCTTGCTGCTGATGTAAGCCTGGGATGACCAGGCTGGAAACCAGGTCTCTCAGAGCCAAGGAAGGCAACCGGAGAACTGGAAGGGAGAGGAGGATGAGAGTGAGACGCCCACTGTGGCTGCAGGGGTTTGGGGTGTGTGAGATCTCAGGTGCGTGTTCTCTTGTCCGAAGGCCAAAAAGGCAGCAAATAGAGTTGCAAGCCTCCTCCCTCCATTCCCTACTACTGCTTACGGAGTCCACCCTCAGCCAAAGCCTTGGCTATCAACGTGGTAAGCCAAGGAGTTTGGTGAGTGTGTGAGAAAAGGGGGGGGGATTCATAGTGTCTGACCTGGGAAGTGGGTTAGGGAAGCCAGAGGACAGCCGGCTGAGACCGAAGCCACATACAAATGGGGGAAGGGTTCAACAGCTGGATGGTAGGGAATGCCACAGCTGGAGATCAGAAACATTAGCACTACAGACGGAAGGGGAGAGAAACCCCGCCAGGGCGTGCAGGAATAGGAGCAGCCTAATTTTCAGGTGGAGCCTGAAAGGTGCAGGTGTGGGGGAGGGGGACGGTGGGTACATTAGGCCTTGCCCTTCCCTCCCTTCCCTGGAGAGGGCCACAACTCTCCCTTCCCCTTCCCTCTCGGTCTTGAGGATGAGGAGAAAAAGAGGACGTGCTCTTGCCCGCCGTTCTTTAAGTCTTCCCCTGGCCATCTTCACCCCCACATGATCCACTACAGCGTTGGAGGCTTCTGGTCTCAAAACTGGGCCGCCGCATCCCTCAGCTTCGCCCCGCTCCTTGCTATCTCTAGGCGTCGGGTCCAGGTACCCAGTTCCTTCATCCCACGGTCTCAGCATCCTCAGTCACCTCCTCCCCCACCACGCCACAATTGTATCCCGACTCTTCCGCCACCCCAGATCCCAAGACCCGAACCCATTTCTGCCCCCCACCCCCACGACTCGCCCAGGCTCTCACCTCGGGGGCTCCGCGGCCGCAGCACAAAAGGCGGCGCTGCTGCAGCTCGGCTCCGGATGCTGCTCCCGCCTCCTCCTCCTCCCCTCCTCCCTCCCGTTGCCCTCCACCGGACCCGGGGTGCTGTCACTGGCGATGCTCGTGTGGAGCTCAGGTGCTCGGATGTCAGCCCCAGCTTTTGGCCCCCACCCCCTAGTCTAAGCCCCGTCCTCACTCGACTTGAACTCCCGCTCCTTCCAAGGCCCCCGCCCCTGGGCCCCCGGGACGGACACGCCCTGAGCGGGGGATGCTGCGCTGGAGCCGCCGGCCTCTTAAAGGAGCCCGCGGCTGCCATCCGGCGCGCTCCAGGCTCGTTTCTGGCTCGCCTAGGCTCTGTGCCTCCTTCCTGGAGGTGACCTACGGCAATCCCTCTTTGGGCCTCATGCGGATTCTGTAGGAACCCCTAGTGACCTGTCTTCTAGACTCTTTCCTATACCCCGAGAGAGCAGCTCCTCAGCGTACAACGCTCTGGCTGTGCCCCCTTCTCAGATCAATATCGCCAGCTGGTCTTCCTTGTCACTGCTCAGTTCACCCCATTGGAATCCACCCAGTCCTAAGTTCTTTCCCACATCAGAGCTCCTGGATGACCCCTCATTATCATCCCGAGAATCTTCTACCTTCTTAGTAAGACATCTCTTCCTAGAGCTATTCTTAAAACACTCTTAGATCACGATTTTCGTGGTGTCTTTCTTCCTCTGTCCAAGGTCACAAGATTTTCCCTATATCCTTCACCCTGATGGTATCAAGACTTTGGGGATCCAAAAGTACTTTGCGCATATTTTAGTTCGTTAATTACTCTCGTGCTCTTTCAGCTGAGACTAAAGAACACAGCATAAGAGCCACCTCATGATCCTCGGGCCCCAGGTTCCCGGACAGTTCAAGAAAGGTTCACTAGGGCCTATCTAAAGAGTCGCAAACCCCGACAGGCTGCCTGCGCTAATGAAGAGCGGCAAGGACACGCCACAGAAAAGCAGCAGGTTTTTAACACGAAGGCCTGAGGCGCTAGGGACTTATACTGGTGCCTGGGGAGACAGTTTCTGAAAAAACTTACGACAGCCCCATAGCTCTGAGGTGGGGGCGGCCAGGTAAGGCCCATCCTCTGGGCCAGCGAAAGAACCACGCCAGCAGCCCCCTCAGCCAATCACAACCCTTTCTCAAGAAGCGGACCCTATCTTTCCCCGTCCCGCCCTCTGGCCCAGGTGACCAATCGACAAGCGCCTAGAGGAAGTCGCTCTCAACACAGCCAATGAAGCCGCGAAGCCTGCAGCGGTGACCGGATGGCGCGCGGGCACCTGGGTTCTGTAGTTCTCTGAGGGCTGCGTCCCTTACCGCCCCGCCCCCAGTCGCCGCCACCTGCTAGTACGCATGCTCACAGTCTCAGCCTGGGAGGAGGCAGTGCGCTAGGAAGAAGGCGGGATGACACTAGAAAACAAAAACCACTGGTAGGTTGGGAAGCTTCCGTGGAGGGTCCGCTCCTCCCAGAGGGCGGCGCAGGCGCCCGGGCGAGCCACGCGGAGAGTTGTGGGGCGGATAGCTCGACTCCTGATGAAGACACAAGGAGCCGGATGGGCAGGGGACTCCAGATCCCAGCATGCCCCGCTGCGGGCCCTGTCGGCCGCGACTCCGGGCTTGGCCCCGGCCCTAGCTCGTCGGTGGTGTACTGGGGCGCGTGGAAGCTGTAGTCACGGTGGCGCTCGCGGGGACGGAGGAGGGAATGAGTGAAGAGGAGCAGGGCTCCGGCACTACCACAGGCTGCGGGCTGCCAAGGTGAGCTGCCTATTTCGATTCCTGCAGGACGAAAAGTGTGAGGCTGTGCGGACGGGTAGTGGCGCAGCCCCAGCATGCACCTGGTCTGAGGGTTGTTCCCAGCAAGCACTGGGGTAGTGGGCAGAGGTTCCCAGCATGCACTGGGTCAGTGGCCATCGCCTCCAGCTCTAGTTTGGGGTTGGCTCGATTCCCAGACTGCTCTGGAGTCTTAGGCTTTATGACCCGATGTTCAGTGCATTTGGTGGGTACTGGGTTTCCGAATTGCATTGTGCCAGGGGAAAATGCACGTCCAACCAGCACTACGGCACAGGATCCCTCTCCCTAACTGAGAACAGTCCTTTCTCCACTTGCCTTGGGGTAGAGGCTCTTGCTTTCCCTCCTGCACCTTAACTTTTAGCCCAGTCCATGGATGCTATACTGCCTGGGATCCATGGACCCTAATGGCTATGTCTAATGTGGTAATGCTTGGTCAGGTGGGTGCCGAAAGGGAAAGTGTGATAGTGGTTTGTGCCCCTCTCTCCCAGCGTAGAGCAAATGCTGTCCGCCAACCCGGGCAAGACCCCGATCAGCCTTCTTCAGGAGTATGGGACCAGAATAGGAAAGACGCCCGTGTACGACCTTCTCAAAGCCGAGGGCCAAGCCCATCAGCCTAATTTCACCTTCCGGGTCACCGTTGGCGACACCAGCTGCACTGGTGAGGAAGGCTTGGGCAGCCTGGCTGGGGTGTGCATTCACAGGGCCCGTGGCTTAGTATCGTGTAACCGCTTCCCAGTCCTCTTCTTTAAGGCCAGGGAGGGGTGGAGATTTTAGCGGGGAAAGCTGCTTTCTGGATTGGAAGAACAGGGCTGTCAGAAGTTGGATAGGACAGGAAATGTCAAAGGGATCTGCTACTTTTACTGCCGTAGAGGGTATTTGGGGTAGCAAGCTCACACTCTGTTGGCCTTCATCTTAGTCTCAGAAACGAAATGACTGGCAGATGGTCACATGCCTGATGAGTGGCAGGGTAGAGCTCTTACTTCAGAACCGACCCTTTGTTGTTTCTACTGCCTATTTATCGAGGGGAAAGGAAGACACTCCCCGCTCCTGGTGTTGGAGCTCACAAGTCCTGCCTGGCATGGCTTAGTTATGGGAGATAACTGAGAGATATGGGCTGTTCTAGGTCCGTTTGTATTGTTATGATGAAACACCTTACCTAAACGCTGTTTAGGGGAGGATAGGGTTGATGGTTTACAGCCCTCATCACCATTAAGAAACTCATTCACAGTCAAGAGCAAAGAGAATAAACTTGCTGCCTGCTTACTGTTCCATAGCCTCCCAGCACACAGCAGGGGCAATGGCAGATGCTGCCACTTTCAGACCACCTGCCTAGGGGTGGCACCACGATAGGGGCTAGGCATTTCTACCTCATTAGCAATCAAGACAGTCCCCCAGATGTGTCTACAGGTCAGTCTGATGTAGACAGTGCCTTAGTAAGGCTTTCCTTTCAGATGATGCTAACCAGGATGAAGGCCTTTCCAGCAGTCAGCAGAACCCTTCCAGTCCTGGCAGGGGGGTTGCTCAGAGGGCTGTTGACTCCCTCTGGCTGTGGGGGCTGGTTTCTCTGCTGTCCGCTGGTGACCTCCAGTATTGCCCACACCCCTTTTCTTAGGTCAGGGCCCCAGCAAGAAGGCAGCCAAGCACAAGGCAGCTGAGGTGGCCCTCAAACACCTCAAAGGGGGGAGCATGCTGGACCCAGCCCTGGAGGAAAGCAGGTGAGGGAGGAACAGCCAAGGCACACTAGCAGCCCTGCCGAGAACCCAGGCGTCCTCACTGCCTCCTACTCCCTAAGCCCGGCCTGGAGACTCCAAAGCTGAACAGGGTGTTTCTAGGGTGGCTCAGGGTAATAGCCCCTTTGATGGGTGGTGGCTGCTCTGGGGCTGGGATAGGGCATAGGGGGTGGGGACTAAGGCTGATAAGTTGGTCCTGACATGCCCACTTTCTAGGAACATGACTTTTCCTCTTCTACATTTAGGTTGGAGCTTGTTGTTGGGTAGGAAAGAGACTCTTTTCTGAGCCCCCCCCCAACCTCAGTGCTTTTGAGCCAGTGTGGGTCAGCAGAGGATCCCTGGAGGAAGAGCTGTTGCTGGGGCTCTCTTTGAGTCTGGATCAGGGGGAAGGAATTCTCTCAGGGGATGGAAAGTCAGAAGGACCTCACACCCCCGTTCCTTTCTACATGGGTGTGAATCCAAGGCTCCCTTCCCCTTGGGAAGTTCTTTTTCTCTTCTAGATCCTTCACTGCTTGAGGACGCGCCTGTCATTGCTGCAGAAGTTGCCGCCCCTCTTCCATCTGCTCTACTAACCAGGTATCTTGAGTTCCCTGATATCTCAGAGGGAGGGAAGACCCTCACCTCTTAGCCCTTGGACCCAGGCAGGTTAGGATGAAGAAGCCTTTAAGTAAACACAGAGTGGAATAATTGAAAAATTTGCACCAGAGCTTGCTGGCAAGCTTGAGATGGAGGCAATTTACGATGTCTAAATAGCCATGTGAAGATGTTAGATTGTTCAGATATTTTATAGGCTCCATTTTCTGAGCTGGGCACGGTAGGTCCCATGTTTGAGGCCCACAAGGTACTTCCAGAACTGGCTCCGTCATAGGGAAACTGCTGACATATTTCCACATCGAAATTCTCCTGGGAACTAGCAGGGCTGGCATGCTGGGGGTTGGGAGGAGCAAGACTGGATGTTTGGACAGATTGCTCCCTGCCTGGTGGGAAGTCAGGAGATGGTGGCAGTGGCCCTTCTCCTCTAGGAGCCCTCCCATGGAGATGCAGCCCCCTGTCTCCCCGCAGCAGTCGGAGTGCAACCCCGTTGGTGCTCTGCAGGTCTGTGCTGTCCTCTCTGAACTAGGGCTGTGAGCAGGGGTCTTACTGTGGGAGGGTGGTCATCCTCACCCAAAGGCTGAGGCTCCTGGGAAGAAGGCCATGTAGCTAAGGAACCTCTCCTTACTTAGCCTTGGGTTCTTGTGTCTGTCTCCCTTTAAGGAGCTCGTGGTACAAAAAGGCTGGCGTTTGCCAGAGTACATGGTGACCCAGGAGTCTGGGCCTGCTCACCGTAAAGAATTCACCATGACCTGCCGGGTGGAACGCTTCGTTGAGATTGGTAACTGTTTCTGTCGCGCTCTGACCAGGAGCACAAGGTGGCTCTCTCTTTGCCTGGCTATGCTCTATCCCTGTGCTTTGCAACCCCTTGCTTAGCTCCTGCTCCTGTGTCCTCCTTGCCCCTGCCCATCTTCCCCTCTCTTCTGGCCAACGACAGACTTTCAGCTCCCATGTGCGTTGACATCCCATTGAGGGACTTCAGTCCAAGTATAACCCGGAAGGAGAGCACTGGCCTCTTAGCAATGCCCACACCAGCAACCCCTTCCCCACACTCAGGCAGTGGCACTTCCAAAAAGCTGGCAAAGCGGAATGCAGCAGCTAAAATGCTGCTTCGAGTGCACACAGTTCCTCTGGACGCCCGGGATGGCAACGAGGCAGAACCTGAGGATGATCACTTTTCCATTGTAAGTGGTTTATGTGGGTTTGCCATGTGGTTCAGTGGGTTGGGTCTGTCTGTGATTTGGGAGTGAGTCTGGACCTGCTTCTCTTCAGTTTTCTTACCAAACTGTAGGGCCTCTTGAACTTGTGAGCCCAGCAGTCCCCTCAGCCTGTGCTAGCCTGTGCTGCACTCACTGGGGAAAGCTCACCTAGGGCAAAGGCCCTGTAAGCAACTTTTACTGGGGCGAGGAAGGCTGCCTGGAACCAGATGAGGTTCCAGCAGATAGCATGCCAGAGCTTAGCTTTCTCCGTCTCATCTTATTAGGGCGTGAGCTCCCGCCTGGATGGACTTCGGAACCGGGGGCCAGGCTGCACATGGGATTCCCTGCGCAATTCTGTGGGAGAAAAAATTCTGTCCCTTCGTAGCTGCTCTGTGGGCTCTCTAGGGACTCTGGGTTCTGCCTGCTGCAGTGTCCTCAATGAGCTCTCCGAGGAGCAGGCTTTCCATGTCAGCTACCTGGACATTGGTATGGCCAGCTAGGGGACTTGGCGGGCGGTGGAGGGGACAGGACCAGAGGAAGTATAAAGGGGTTAAGAGATAGGTGACGTACATCATATTTGGTGCCCTCTCTCCCCCATACTTCCTCCTTCCTCTTTCTTGGTTTCTAGAAGAACTGAGCTTGAGTGGGCTCTGCCAGTGCCTAGTGGAGCTGTCCACCCAGCCAGCCACTGTGTGTCATGGTTCTGCAACTACCAGGGAGGCAGCCCGAGGTGAGGCTGCTCGCCGCGCCCTCCAGTACCTCAGGATCATGGCGGGTAGCAAGTAGCACCCTGGCTGCAGTGATGGATGTGCACTGTTTACCTCTTGCCCCTCCTGACCCTGGCCCCATGCATCGGCGCAGCTCTGGAACCCTCCAGGGCTGCCATCTCTACCTCTGACACAGACCGCCTGCCTTGAGCCTGAGGAAGGCACAGGCGAGCAAAGGGCCCCAGCCAGCACAGGATTTGCTCTCATTCTATGGATGGCAAATGAAAAGTAAATTGGAATTCTAATGGATTCTAGAATAAATGCTGCTCATTGGCTTCCTAAACTCTGCTTTCTTTGGCCGTGGGTCATGTGGTTGTCAGAGGAATAAACGTGGCATGTTTTTCTGTTACTGTAGGAAGGAGGCTATGTGCAGTTAGCTGGGGACCCTTTGAGCAGAATGGTGTGAATTTGAGTGGAGGTGAGGGGGCTATGCTTCTTGTCCTTGGAATCCGCCGCCCATTCCCTGAAAGTCTTGTCCAAACACATGGATTCAGAAGACAGGCCATTTTATTTGGGGGCACGCGTGGCACATGGGGGGTGATTTTGCATGCAGACACATCACAGGGATGATGCTGTTACTTCCCAAAGCGCTGAGGGGCAGCCAGGCTCCAGAACTCTCTAGCCCGGGGACTTAGCTGCTCTTTGCTCCAGGACCCCCAGGTATTTCTGCCAAACCTTTGGAGAGATTCATCCTCAGTTGAAGTTCCATCTACTTTAGCTTCCTTCACCTCGTCCTTAGCCCTCCGCCTTCCCAGCCTCTGTCTGCTGAAACTCACCTCTGAGGATGAAACAGGAAGGCTGGGCTTTTGCCAGGTCTCTCCATGGCCTGAAGCAGAAAACGCAAGAGGGTCCCAGGAGTCTGGGCATCCTGTGGTGGGTGGGGTCCCCCATCTTCTTCCTGTGATGAGAGGGTGACAGGGAAAAGGCAGTGTCCTCCTGGACATTGAAGACATGGGGGAAAAGACTAGCTAGGAGCAACTTGTATGGGCTCAGGAGCCATCTTCCTTAGAAGCCAGGCTTCATGAAGACCTTAGCAGCCAGGGAACATCAAAGCCTATATCACAAGTTTCAGCGGAGGGGATAGTGCGGGGAAGGGCGCTCACTCACTGCAAAGACCTGGTCTCCATCCCGGCTCCCTGGTTCTTCAGAATGACCCGAGTCCAGCAGCAGCAGCAGCAATAGCAGCAGCACAGCAACCTGCTTGGAATCCATGCTGCCATCCACCTCCCCACTGGCACACCATCCTCTTATACCTGCTGGCCCACCCCCACCTCAGCAGCAGCCTGAGGGAAATCTAGACAGGCAACAGAAATGCATGGCTCTATTAAGAGCCACCTGGGACCCCTTCTCATATCCCCCTGGGGACTTTCTGCTCTCAGCTTCCTACCCCCCGGCCTAAGCCTGGAGTTACAGACTTTATTAGATGCATAAATCCTGTCTCCAGAGCTCAGGAAGCATCATTAATTGCAGACGGTTTGTCAGAGCTAGGCCCTGGGGGAGCCTTATAAGAACCCCCAATTCTTCAACAGGTTGGAGAGCTTCAATTGATCAACTGACTGAAGAAACTCCTGTCAGGATTGTTATTTCCTGGATGGGAAGGAACTAGGGTTACTAGTAGGCTAGGGTGACCCACCTTGGTCCCTCCCCATGCCTGAGATGGGCAGTCAGGACTGCAGCCCATTCCAATCCCCGCTACTTCTGATAAGGTTAAACATGGAGTCCCTACTCTTATGACTTACCTATGGACAATAAGGTGAGTGACAGGTGGGCTTTGGGGTCTTAATGAGTAGCAGTGGCTTGTAAATTTTGTGGATGGACGGAGCCCATCTTTGCTAGAGAACTGGGGAATGGAATTCCACAGCCGAAGCTCTGCTGCCACCGTGTGGCCACTACTCTGCTGTCAGGTACAACCATTGCCTTTTCCAGGCCTGTCTGGGAGGATTTAAGGACACGGTTCTTTGAGGGGGGGGGGGGCAGCCTCTGCCTGGCGCTGGGTTCTAAAATACTACTGGAACTGGCGACCAGGGTCCTGCTTCAGGGAAAGACAGAATCACTCTAGGCCAGGGGAGGGCCGTACCTGCCGTGTAGGTGCCATGTCTCTAACCTAAACTCAAGAAGTACCATGTCAGGGTTCTGATTTAGCCGTCAGCAAAGCAAACTACTGACATTCTCAGCTTCCCTTTCCTTACATACAGGAACAATAAAATGGATTACTTCCTAGGAGAAACATTATTTGGCTTTTGTAGCAAAGCACAGAGCTGATATTTTTTTTAAAGAGTTTTCTTTTTTAAGATTTTATTATTTATTATGTATAGAGAGTCTGCCTCCATGTATGCCTGCAGGCCAGAGGACACCAGATCTCATTACAGATGGTTGTGAGCCACCATGTGGTTGCTGGGAATCGAACTCAGGTCCTCTGGAAGAACAGTCAGTGTGCTCTTAACTGCTGAGCCATCTCTCCAGCCCAGAGCTGATATTTTTTAAATGTCAACTGTGATTTCCTTTGCTTTCCTCCCCCATGCCAGTCCTGGGAAACTTACCATCTCCAGAGGCTTTCTTTGGATACACTTTTCCCTGTGCTGCACTGGCTTTAGCCTCTTGATGGCTCCTTCAGAGGTCTGAGTTTGTTCATGGCGTCTCAGCATCTCTCATCTCATATGTAAAAGCCCTTTACGCATTCCATTCAGCCTGGTTATTTTATTTTAATTAAATTTTTTTTTTTTTTGCTGAAGGGGATAGTACTTTATTGTAACCTACTTACATTTAGGTTTGTGGGTAAGAGTTTTGTTGTTTTTGTTTGCTTGTTTTGTTTTTTTGGGACAAGGTTTCTCTATGTGACAGTCCTGGGTGTCCTGGAGGAACTCTGCCTCTTGAGTGCTGGGATTAAAGGTGTGTGCATCACCATCCTCAGCTTGCTTGTGATTTTCTAAGATTGGACTCTGTGTAGTCCAGAGTATGCTGGCCTCTGTTCTCAGCCTCCCAAGTGCTGGGTTAGAGATGTACACCACCAACACCCACCTGGCAGGAGTTCAGGTTTTCTGTTTGTTTACAGGGTCTCACTAGTAGCCGTGGCTGTCTCGGAACTCTCTAGGTAGAACAAGCTGGCCTTGAATTTTCAGAGATCCCCTGAGGCTGTTGTGGGTGGTAAACCGAGTGAGTGCAGGGCAATACTACTGGACCAGAGACAGAATAGGCACTCTGCCCACCACACTCAAGTGCCAGGGTCTGTGCTGAAGTTAGCTGGCTTCTCCCTATGGAGCAGGCACCTCCACCACAGTATAAATTAATCCAGCTAACCTGTTACATGATCTTGCCTTTGGATTCCAAACTCCCAGACTTGTCTGTCTGTCTGTCTGTCTGCCTATCTACAGGGTCTCAGCACTGGGGAGGCAGAGTCAGGCGGATCTCTGAGTTTGAGGCCAGCCTGATCTACACAGAAACCCTGTCTGGAAAAACCAACTAACAATCAAACAAATAAACAAACATAGGGTCTCACTTTGTAGTTCTGGCCTGGAACTCAATCTGTAGACCAGATTGGCCTATGGCCTTTTTTTTTTTTTTTTTTCTAGGCAGGGTTTTTCTGTAGCTTTGGAGCCTGTCCTGGAACTAACTCTTGTAGACCAGGCTGGCCTTGAACTCACAGAGATCCGCCTGCCTCTGCCTTCTGAGTGAGTGCTGGGATTAAAGGCGTGCGCCACCATCGCCCGGCTATGGCCCTTTTCAAAAACTTATTTTATCTTTAGTTGTGTGAATGTCTGCCCTCATGTATGTGAGCGCAGGTACCTGGGAGGCCAGTTTAGAATCAGATCTCTAGAGTTGGAGTTGCAGACAGTTGTGAGCCTGAGCCCTTACGTGTGAGCAGCACGTAAACACTGAGCCATCTCTCCAGCCCATCCCCAAAAGTCCTTTCTTCTTGCGCCCCTACATGCTCCTGCCCCCTTTTTCCTTTTATTTATTTACCTGGGGATGGTGAGACATACCTCACAGAGAGCACCTTACCGTTGTCAGCTCAGGTCTCTAGGCTTGGCAGTAAGGATTTCACTGCTGAGCCATCTTGCCAGCCCTACACAGTGAGGGCCAACAAAAGTGCTTTCACTTTCCAAAGGGGGCTCCAAGTCTTTCACGAATCTGTCAAGTTCTTCAGTCTCATCGCTGTCCTTGCTTTCAGTGGTAATTATAATAAGGAATGCACAGACCCTTGAGCAGGACCTGTTTTCCTGTGAGCGTTCATCTGCTTCTAAACAAGGTCTGCCTGCTGTTTCCAGGCTTCTTCCTCTTTTTCATTTTTTTCTTTTCTTTTTGATTATATGTGTGTGTGTGTGTGTGTGTGTGTGTGTGTGTGTGTGTGTGTGTGCTGGGAAGGGCATTGTGCAGGTGGGTGCAGTGCTTGTGGAGGCCAGAAGAGGGCACCAGAGCCCCTGGAGCTGGAGTTGTGTCTGTGAGCCACCTCTCCAGCCCCTTTTCCCCTCTATAAGAAAGCTTGACTTTGTCTATCTCTATGAACATTCCCCAGTCTCTTTTGAGATAGGTTTCTCTGTAGCTCTGGAACCTGTCCTGGAACTAGCTTTTGTAGACCAGGCTGGCCTCGAATTCACAGAGATCCACCTGTCTGCCTCCCGAGTGCTGGGATTAAAGGTGTGCGCCACCACCGCCCGGCTCTTTTCTTCCTTTCGATTGCTGGAAGAGGCTGAGGACAAAACACTGAAAGAGCAGAGGCTTTTGTTCCTAAGGCAATCCCATTTCCTATTTACATGAAGCACACACTAAGTTCTCCAGTCAGGATTCTGGTGATGAACACCATGTTACTTACATAAAGCAGAGATGAGAACTGTGCTCTTTCTGCCCTAAGAAACTGAAGGGAAAGGATAATCAGACATGAAAGCCCCATGAGTCTGCAGGAGTGGGCAGCGGGCCTCATGGGCTTGAGCAGGAAGCACCAAACACACCATTGACTCTCTCGATAGTTTAATGTTGTATTTGCAGCATAAATAAGGCACAGTATATGTCAGGGCGAAGGACTGAGGGAGAAGGCAAGACTGGGTGATAACTACTACATGGCTTGGGGGAAGTAGGACAGGACGGTTAGGGAGGTGAGCTCAAAGCCCCTGCCTCAGCCCCGCCCCAGGAGATTGTGAGAGCCTGCTCACAGGGTTCATGCTGAACTGGGTGGAAGGAAAGGAGAAAAGACAGTTTTGTAACAAAACAGCCCGTAGCACTGGACCCTCCCACCTGTGAGGCCTACCACTGGAGCCTGGGGACCCGGACTGGGTCAAGCTCCTTCAGGATGGACAGGTATTGCTACATGTCAAAAATATATAGGTGAACAGAGATATATTCATAGATACACATTTCTCTCTTCTCAAGAGATATTCTATCAGGGTGTAGCAGGCTCCACTGTGGGATGGAGGCTAATATCCCTGCCTGCAAGAGGGGTGTGTGTGTGTGTGTGAAATTGGACAACTATGGCTCCTGCTGATTTTGTTGTCTATTTTGAGACAGAGTCTCTCTGTGTACTCTGGTTGGCTTTGAACTCTCTATGTAGACCAGGTTGGCCCTGAACTCAAAAATCTGCCTGCCTCTGCCTCCCAAGTGCTGGGATCAAAGGCTGCACCACTCCCGGCTTTCCTGCTGGCTCTTAATGTAACCGAAAATGCAGAGCAAGAAGCCTGCAAGGAAATATGGGTAAGTCCTGCCAAGAACAATGTAGGAAAAGGTTTTAGAGCTAAGACTAGAAGAAAGAAAGCCTAGAACTGGGCTGAGTGATGTGGGGGTGGAAGGGGGACTCAGGGGAAATGAGAAGTCAAGGCTAAGGCAGAGGACACATTTAAAGTAATCCTTGTCCCCAAGGGACTCATGCATTAGTGTGTACTAGAAGCACAGAGTGCTCAGCTCAGGAGGCAGGGATGGCCAAGAGTGCGCATTTCTAGCAAGCTTCAGATGATGGTGCTGCTGATACTGCTCTGGGACTGCCCTAAGGTAAAGCCAGCGAAACTAGAGCTCACATTAAAAAAACAAAAGAAAAACCAAAGAAAACACCTTCTAGCTTGTACCTACAAGGACACAGCCTGCCCTGTTCTCACCAGCCTTGTTCATCCTGGGGTTGGTTTTACCTCTAAGTGACAGTGCAGAGGGTGGAGATGTTGGCCAGCAGCACTGTGCTCATTCCTGTGGGGTCACTACTCCGGCCAGAGTAGGAGGATTTGTCTGTGCACATTCATGTGTACAGAGACAAACAATGTTTTAACAATGTCTAGATGGACTGTAGAGGGCTGGGGTCTTCAGCAGGCCTCAGGTCCTCACACCTCTCACTCTGGACAAACATAGCTAAAGAAAGAGGAAGAGCACACAGCAGGAAGACTAGAGTTAAACAGACTGATTATAATGCATTTCTTTTTTTGTGGACATAAGAGATAATATTAATGGAAATGTGATCTGGGGATGGGAAGAAAGCTATGAAAGGGACAAACTGGGGAGAGTAATCTCAGGAGTTAGCACCTTTAAGGAGCCTCTCTCAGAAGCCAAAGGAAAACTCTTGTGTGCACGTGTCTTTCAGTGACTCAGGCTGTGAAACACTCAGTCTCTCAGGATGACGGTGCTGGAGGGCAGGCCGCTGAGGAGATGGAAGTGAACCAAGAAAGGGAGTCAAGAGCTACAGATTGGGAGAGGGAAGAAGGTGGCAAGGCGAGGTTCACCAGCCCAGCTCCCTGTAGTATGTGGTCTGGGGCTTACAGCCTTGGACAGGAGGAGAGGAAGGAGCCGTGTCCTTTCTAGTTCTCCTTGGGTGCCTTCCCAGCTCTGAACAAGCTTTATCATGTAGGAGTGGGGTCGCTCAGAAGAGTCCTCAGATATCACATTCTCAGCTCCCTCCTGATAGGTTCTTAAGAAGGGCTCAGTGGACTTATGCAAAACAACGGAGTTGGAAAAGGATGAGTTAAAATTGGAGGATAGCTCCATCTCGACTGATGCATAAAACACCACAGAGAAACACAAATATTATGAGACAACAACCCACCAGGACATATTCCAAACTTTTCCTTAATGGAAACTCAAAGTCCTGAGATGGCTGAAATGTTGGAGAAAGGATTTGGAGTTTCATTCTTAAAAAGGATGAATGACTGTATAGAAGTCTCAAATACACATGAATGGACTAAGGAATTGTATACAAAACCTCCAAAGTGAATAAGATAGTGGGTAAGCTGGAGGAGAAAGTCAGAAACATGGAGGGAAATTTTTGTGAGGGCATTCAAACATGGAAAAGGAACCACACAGAAACCAATGTGAAACAACTGAAAAACCTAGCCAGAAAGCATCACCAAGCTATAAGATCAAAGAGTTCGGGAATGCAGGACAGAGTTGGGACAACAATATACTCAGACAGACTCACACATATGCATGCACACATGTTTATAAAATTAACATGAGCAGCATTTTCAGAAAGCTTGGGATATATTCAGAAGATCAAACAAACCTCAGAACCCATGGGGTAGAAGGAGGAGGACCTGAGATAAATTCAAAAGGATCAATCAAATTATTTAATGAAATTATAGCACAAACTATCCTAAACCTAAAGATAGAAATTGATATCCAAATACAAGAAGCATACAGAACACCAAAGACTCTTCTATGACACATCATAGGATGTCAAGATGGGTGTATGATAGCTGTATGACAGCTGGTTCTGGTTCAGGTAAGTCTGGAAGGCAAAGGCCAAGGTAGTGACCACTGGCAGCAATACTGTAGGTGACAACCCCTTGACTATAAGAGAAGCTTCACTGTAAGCTGCTGCTCTGCTTTCTTAGAGAACCAACTACAGAGGCTTCAGTGCTGCCTCCCTACTGCAGTTCTGTGGGCCTAACGCTGACTTCCTGCTATGGAAACAAAGACTGGAGAGTCCTTGTATACTAGATATCCACACAGGGGCAGACTAGACTGGCAGGGTATGGATGAAGTGGCACCGGTTCATAACTTTAAAAACCTTTGACTGAGCCGGGCTGTGGTGGCACACGCCTTTAATTCCAGCGTTTGGGAGGCACAGGCGGATGGATCTTTGTGAGTTTGAGGCCAGCCTGTTCCAGGACAGGCACCAAAGCTACAGAGAAATCCTGTTTTGAAAAACCAAAAGAAAAACAAAATCCTTGATTGATGGGGTAAGAAAAACAGCCAAGTCTATGAAGGCTCCTTGGGAGCCACAAACTCAGACATGCTTTAGTGCAAGGCCGCTAGTGGGAAGACAGAAAAAAAAAAAAAAAAGATGCTTGGCAGTGGTGGCACACACCTTTAATCCCACCACTCGGAAAGCAGAGGCAGCTGGATCTCTGTGAGTTCCAGGCCAGCCTGATCTACAGAGTGAGTTCCAGGACAGCCAGGGCTACACAGAGAAACCCTGTCTTGAAAAAACAAAAACAAAAAAGAAACAAAATTTATAAACAGGAAAAACAAATCCCAGGAAGCAGCCATCTAAAGAAGCCCTTAACACAAACACAGCTCTGAGTTTCTAAAGCCAGGTGAAATCCCTGGAGACAATACCCTGCCCCTGACCATCTGGTGGCCTTTGCTAGCCTTGTCACCTCAGGGGCTGTTCCTGTTGAGTCCCTGGTGGTAGAGGATGAGAAAGCCATCTCCTGTTTTGTTTTGTTTTCCCTCCCACTGGGTGTGGCTTGTTCAGCACTGACTCTAAAGAGGAGGAGGGAAAACTTAGATACAATGCAGCAGAACATGTTACAGGATGGGCTCACTAATCTAAACTCTGAGGAAATAATCATATAAAGTAGAACATTTTCTCTTTCCTCCATGACAATAAATTTTGGGAGCTAAAATAAAAAAGGAAGCAAGCAGGTATTCTGTACATTTAAGATGGAGGCAGCAAAGAAGACTCTTTGGTGGAGCAGATGGCAGAAGGTGGCTCTGGTACAGCCGGGAGGGTTTTCTACTCAAAAGCTATTAAAGCTGACCTATCTATCCACAGGGCTCTGGCTCTGAAAGAGACTGCACAGTTCAGAGCCAAGGAAAGATGAGAAAGAGGAAGGGTGCATTTCTTTCCCTGGAGCCCACCAAATAACAGTAGCCAATAGCCACACTCACCAATCTCCCAGACAGACAGTCCGTGTCCTGAGCACTCTGCTGAGATGACACACTTTCCTGTTCTCTCTACACTCACTCTTACACTCATAAGCCACTCAGGACCTTGGCCACAATGTTTCAGAGCTCGGACAAACACTACATTTGAGGGGCAGAGAACAAAAAACCGAGTTCAAAGAAATTTTATGACTAGAGACACCTAGTAGCTAGGCCAGGACCCTGCTGAGAGAAGGTAGGGAAGACAAGGGTGATGGACACTGGTGGACACAAGTCATATTGTAGAAAAGAAGGGAAACTGAGAGCTGTGCGGGAAATGAGGAACAGAGAGTGAAAGCAGCTCCTGTCTGATGACTTGCAGGAGGCTGATCGAAAGGAGTGATGTGGGCCGGGGAACAAAGAGGAGAGGAAGGAGCCCACAGATGACCAAAGATGATAATATGCAGATGTTAGACAGTAAGCTGTTATAAAACATAAAAGAATTAGTTAATCCAGTAACCTGATGGAACAAGTTTTAAGTTACACTGTTCCTGTCTGCCCTGATTAGAACGGGAAGGTAGGGAAGGAGACAGGGAAGCCCCGTTAGATCCCAGGCTCTCTCCTTTTCATTGCCACTAACAATAAGGCCACAAGATGAGGTTCCCAACGCATGGTGGGGAAGTAGGAAAAACCCCACCATTCGACCAAGGAAAGTCAAGAGACAAAATGAGGTACCCAATAGATTTGGAAATGAAAAATTATTCAAACATTCAGAGTTTTGCTTTTTTTGTTTGTGTTTGTTTTTGGTAGCAGATAGGAATAAGGAATAGAGCACATGAAGAGGTGAAGATACTGCTGCTTCATACATTCTCAGTAAGTGAATGCTTCACTGCAGTTTAGGAAGGGGAAGAGATAAATAAGCAGCTATGGGGAGACAAAGTCCTGAGTGCATGGGGTGGCTGGGGCTGGACAGCAAAGCAACACGCCATTGAATCTCGTCTCCCTCTATCTGGCAGGAAGTGGCATGCTAGTAAGGAATAAGAAGGTAACAGCCACAGCTCAATGGGAGTAGAGGACACTGAGAAACCCCAAACCTACAAGTGCAAGGGTTAGTGTTAAAAGACAGGTACACATGCATCAGGGCTGGGGATGATTGCTCGGACCATATGGAAAGGCCTTTGGCTGTAGGTACATAAGAAACCCCACCCTTGGGGGATGATCTGTGTGGCTTTGGGGCCAGAAGCCCTAGTACAGGTGTCAGCGTACATGTTCATGTGGCTAAAGAGAAAAGCCCCACATCTGTCCATACTCACAAC
Organism: Alexandromys fortis; assembly: GCF_014885135.2. Lineage (NCBI taxonomy): Eukaryota > Metazoa > Chordata > Mammalia > Rodentia > Cricetidae > Alexandromys > Alexandromys fortis. The sequence continues at coordinate 1,433,150 of NW_026068140.1, read as the reverse complement.
ACACAATCTCTCCCTCTCCCATACTGCCACATCTAAGGCAGATGGGAGCGGTAAGTTGATCTCTCTCTTGGCTCAGGCGGGCGAGCTCTGGCTGGGGATTTCTCCATCATGGGAGGCATCATCTGCCCGCAGACTGTGACTGTGGAGTCATGATCACATGCGACTGTATGGGCATGCTCAGTTCTGTCCTTTGGCTGGCCATCTGAGTGAGGACCGAGGTGGCCACAGCTTCAGCTGCAGATCGAACACTAAGGCCATTGCTAGGGGCTGTTGCAGAACTGTGCTGAATCACTGGGGCTGGAGAACCCGTTGGCTCTGAGCTTTCCTTGGGACTCTCTGCCAAGAAGGAGGGCAAACAGTGGAGAGCAAGTGGTCAGAAATCAGGACAGAGGAACAGAGAGCATAATTACAAAGAATACAAAGGAAAATGAATCTCATATTTCTTTTTGGAGAAGACTCCAGAATCCTGATCTCAAGCATGAAATGACCTAGAGAACAAAAGATACAAGAAGCAAGAACGGGGGGACTGGAGAGATGGCTCAGTGGTTAAGAGCACTGACTGCTCTTCCAGAGGTCCTGAGTTCAATTCCCAGCAACCACATGGTGGCTCACAACCATCTGAAATGAGATCTGGTGCCCTCTTCTGGCCTTCAGGCAGACAAACAAGACAGAATATTGTATACATAATAAATAAATATTAAAAAAAAGAAGAAGCAAGAACTGAGCCAAAGCTGGGCACAGCATCACACTTAAAGCTCTAGGATGAAGGCAGCTCTTGTATTTTCACTCCTAGGTGGGCAAAAGCTCTTTTATAAAGCCTGTCCTTATCTAGTACCAAAGTGAAAGCCACTTGTTTCCTAAAAAAAAAAAAAAAAACTTTAAAAAATATATATAAAGCAGGGCAGTGGTGGCGCACGCCTTTAATCCCAGCACTTGGGAGGCAGAGACAGGTGGATCTCTGTGAGTTCAAGACCAGCCTGGTCTACAAGAGCTAGTTCCAGGACAGGCTCCCAAACCACAGAGAAACCCTGTCTCAAAAAACCAAATATATATAATTGTATTTATTGAGTTATACATTCTTCTCTGCTCCCCTCCCTTCCTCCCCCTCCCCTTTCACCCTCTCCTGTGATCCTCATGTCCCCAATTTACTCAGGAGAGCTTGTCTTTTTCTCCTTCCTATGTAGATTTATGTATGTCTTTCTTAGGGTCCTCTTTGTTGTCTTGGTTCTCTGGGGTTGTAGACTGCAGGTTGGTTTTTCTTTGTTTTATATCTACAAGCCACTTATGAGTGAGTACAGATGATATTTGTCTTTCTAGGTCTGGGTTACCTCACTCAATACGGCTTTTTCTAGATCCATTCATTTGCCTGCAAATTTTTCTTCCATATACACCTGCACACCAGAAGAGGGCACCAGATCTCATTACAGATGGCTGTGAGCCATGTGGTTGCTGGGAATTGAACTCAGGACCTCTGGAAGAGCAGTCAGTGCTCTTAACCACTGAGCCATCTTGCCAGCCCCTCAAGAAAAACTTTTAAAGGGACGTGGGTCCACTGGCTACAGAAATCAACAAATAACTTTTTTCCCCTCCTGAGACAGTTTCTCTGTGTAGCCCTAGCTGTCCTGGAAATCTCTCTGTAGACCAGGCTGGCCTCAAACTAGCAGGTTCACCAGCTTCTGCCTCCCAAATGCTGGGATTAAAGGTGTGCATCACTACTGCCTGGCTAACAAATCGTGTTTAGTGAGGAGAAACTATAAGTATTCTGAATTATCTGAAATTATCTTTGAACTTGTTCTGTTTATAGAAGAAAATGAATCTCTCTTGCATTTCTTTTTAAGATTTTACATTATTTTGTGTATCTACATGCTCATTATAAGTATGGTCACACACATCAAAGCATGCATGTGGAGGTCTTTAGGAATCTGTTCTCTCCTTCCACCATGTGGGTTTTTGAGATTGAACTCAGGTCATCAGGCTAGGCATCAAATGCCTTTACCTGCATTTAATAGATTCCTTAATCTGCTGTCATTAATTCTCAAAAGAATAAAATCATTCCATTTTTATGAATGTTTAAACCCTTGTGTCCAAGGCTGACTCTCAACAGATCTCAGCGAGGGAGCTGCTCTGCTACGTACGAAACCCCGACCCAGAAGCAGGTCGTCTACGAATGGTTTAATCATTCCATTTTTAAAAACCATTCCTGTAGCATGTAGTTGACACTACCCCTAAGCCTGCTAAACACCAATCACAATTCAGTGATGCTGTGAGCAGCCGAGACTCAGCTAACATGTACGCACAAACGTTTGCAGCGTCTCCTATCAATCAGCAAAGTATCTGTGTGGGCTGTACTATTCCACCTACACTGACCCTGCACACAGCATCTGAGCTGTATACAGAGTATAGCAACTGATCAAGGGGTTTTATTAAATGTTAGTTTTTATACCTGCCTAAACATATATAAGAAATTGTGGAAAATTTCCAGTAAGTAAATTTTTTTTTGTTTTGTTTTGTTTTTTTTTGGTGACATTGTCTCATGTAGCCCAAGCAGGCCTCAAACTCCCAATCTTGCTTCCGCTTCCCAAGAGTTCTAATTATAGCTGTGTCCCACTATGTCTGGGTTTGGGGTGTCTCTGATGAATGCCTGAGTCACTGTTCAAATGGATTCAAGAGAATTACAATATTGCGTCCTCTGTAAACAGTTCCTTATTACCCAGGAAACTGCGCTGTGCTTTCAGAGCACACAGTCATTCAGTCATCAGGCATTTACTGAGCATCCTTCAGTATACAGCAGAAGCTCCCAATCCAGGGCCCATATAGTAGGCTATCTGTCCTTACCTCATTTACAGGTTCACAATGGCCCAATGAGTCTCTGAAAGGTAGGGACAATGCCTTATCTTATGTCAAGTACCCATATAATGTGGATGCCACAAAGTAGTAATTAAACACATCTTTGTTGTAATAAATAAGTACGTTAGTGGACTAACTACTAGTCAGAGTTTCCTCCTTAGCCCATGAACATCTCAACAGCTGACCTAGGTAGACTGCCTATGCACCCTGATGTTTCTAGCAGAGTATCAGACTCTTCTAGTCGCACCTTCACTGTCTGCAATAAAAGCTGAAGCCCCTGTTATACCAAGACCGCTCCCCATCTCACTCCAGTGATACTGCCCATCCAGCCACACCAGCCTCTTTGTATTTGAGGCAGGGCTCACTATGCATCTCTGGCTGACCTGGAACTCCCACTGTAGATCAGGTTGGCCTTGAACTTGCAGTACTCTTCCCACCTCTGCCTTCGGAGTCCTGGGACTACAGGTGTGGACCACAGTGCCTTACCCTTCCTTCCCTTCTTTCTTTGTGTTTTTGAGACAAGGCTTCTCACTGTATAGCTCAGGATGGCTTTGAATTTATGATCTTCCTATCCCAGCCTCCTTGGTAGTGGGATTACATTCCTGTAGTACTATTTCCAGCTATATTATTATTGTTGTTAGTATTTTAAGATTTATGCCAGGTATAGTTGTTTTGCTTTTAATCCCAACACTTTGGAGGCAGAGTCAGGCAGATATCTGAGTTCAAGGCCAGCCTGGTCTACATAGAGAGTTCAAAGACAACTAAAGCTACATGTATGTCCATAAACCATGTATATGCTTGGTGCCTGAGACATACAAAAGAAGGCGTCAGATCAACTAGAACTGGAGTCACAAGCAGTTATGAGCTGCCACGTGAGTGTTGGAAACTGAACCCAGGTCTTCTGCAAGAGCAGTAAATGGTCTTACCCATTGAACAATCTCTCTAGTCCCCAGCTGTATTATTTTTTGTTTTTACATTTACTATATACCACATATTTCACTTATTTCTTTTAATTATCTTACCTACTAAAATACATGCTTTTCAGGACAGGGATCTAACCTGATCTGTTTGGTTCCTGTTATTCCCAGTATGTGCTTGGCACAGAACAGGAACTCAGTCAGTACCTGCTTAACAAGTCATTGCACCCTGAAGTACATATTAAAATTTAAATAAATAATTCAATAAAGATTCTTAAAATTTTCCTCAGAATACATTTCTGAAATGATAAAGACAACTAGTGGAAAAACTACCTGCTATATCCAATATTTCTTTGCATTTATTTAATCTGTAAAGGAAAATTAGCAGTTTTAAATTTTTATTATCCATAACGATTCATTGTGATATTACTTTCTAGTAGTGCTAAGTGAGCACACACTGAAATCCGCCCTGCAGCCCATTCTTCACTCCCCAGGCGCTGTCAGCGGTTCACCTCTTCTCCAGACCAGGGTGGTCTCTGGGACCAGAAGACCTCTACCACTGTGTACTGTGTGCGACATGGCCTGAGTTTTCTTAAAAGTGGAATGGCTGCTTCATGGTAGAACTGTGAAGATGGCAGGGCACTTAGATAAAACGGGCCCCAAAATATTGCTACTCTTTCTCTCCAACTATTATAGATAATTAGGATAACTTAGCACTATACTCAAAGCTTGATTTTTTTATTTGTTTACTTGAAGAAAATTTCATGTAGCTCAGGCTTGCCTAACCCTTCGGCTATAATTGAGGACCTCGAACTGACCCTCTTGCTTGTTAGGATTATAGATAAGGAAAAAAAATCTATCTATCTATCTATCTATCTACCAATATATTTTTGGGCAGGACTGATATGCCATAAAAAATGGCATTATAAGCAGCCAGGACACTCAATTCCTGTGGTTACCAACTGACTGGTTTGCTTAGGTTGTGAACCACTCACCTAGATAGCCTTGAGTTTTTTTCTGTAGTGCAGTGACAGGGCAGTCTTTATGAGCTAACAAAAGCTGCTTCAACTGAGCCACTTCATTTCGTAGTAATGTGACTTCATTCTGAAGTGGGAGGGAAGAAAAGAGTATTAGGAAAATTCATTTTGCCAGGCAGTAGTGGCACACACCTTTAATCTCAACACTTGGGAGGCAGAGGCAGGCGGATCTCTGTGAATTCGAGGCCAGCCTGGTCTACAAGAGCTAGTTCCAGGACAGTCACCAAAAACTACAGAGAAACCCTGTCTCAAAAATCCAAAACAAAACAAAAATTACAGCAAACATTTGTATGGACTTACTAGAATATTTTTAGGACCTATATCAAGCCATTTATTATAATATTAGCTTTAGAACTGTTCTTTTTTCTTTTCTTTTTCCTGAGACAGGGTTTTTCTATGTAGCCCTGACTGTCCTAGAACTCCCAAGTTCTGCCTCTGCCTCCCAAGTGCTGGGATTAAAGGTGTGCACTACCACTGCCTGGCTAGAACTGTTCTAATGTTGAGCACAATACTGTGAGTGAGGGCAGAGGGCAGAATACTGTCTAGATTTTCCTTGCCAAATTGGGATATGATCTGGCAAGTCTTCAGAGAGCTCAGGACAGTCATGAAGTCAATGGCAGAAACTGCCCACAGTGAAAAGGACTCCTAACAGGAAAAGCAAATGACTGTTTCCTGGGATAAATCTGGCTAGCCCCAAACCAAGAAGAAAGTGTGCCTCTGAAAATCTGTGTTTGTTCTGACAATGTCTCACTTTGTAACCTTGGCTGGCCTAGAAATCTCCATGTAGACCAAACTGGTTTGGAACTCAGAGAGATCAGCTTGCTTCTGCCTCCTGAGTATTGGGATTAAAGGAATGACTTGACCTTAGAAATCTCTCTCTCTCTCTCTCTCTGATTTTTTGAGACAAGCTTTCTCTGTGTAGCCCTGGCTGTCCTGGAACTCACTCTGTACACCAGGCTGGCCTGAACTCACAGAGATCCACCTGTCTCTGTGTCCCGAGTGCTGGGATTAAAGGTGTGCCACCACCAGACTAGGCATCTCTTTAACAGAACTATTTAGTCAAGTGCATGCAATGTTTACTGGAGCACTGCTGTTCTTTCTAATGAGCAATTGTAACAGTGTTAGTATCCACTGATCATAAGACCTAACACACTCAGAATATAATAATATGCAGCTGTTTTATAAAAACAAGGTAAATCCTTCATCTCCTTTGCTAGGATTCCATGACATACTGTTACATCATTCATATTTAAACCAATTCACAATTCCTCCAACTCTACCACAAGTAGAAATAAAAAACAACAACAACAACAACATTCAGATGCTGAGTGGTGGTGACACATGTCTTTAATCCCAGCACTTGAGAGGCAGAGGCAGGTGGAGCTCTGTAAACTCGAGGCCAGCCTGGTCTCCAGAGTGAGTTCCAAGACAGCCAGGGCTACATTGAGAGATCCTGTCTTGAAAAATAGAAACAAAAACAAAAAACAAAAAAACCCCACTGTATACATGAATGAAATTGTCAAAGCATAAATATAAGGTATTCTTTTTTGAACACAGTTGATTTTGTTTGTATATGTGTGTGCACATGTGCATATTACAGTGTGTGTGTGTGTGTGTGTGTGTGTGAGAGAGAGAGAGAGAGAGAGAGAGAGAGAGAGAGAGAGAGAGAAAACCAAGCAAGCAGTAGGATCTGAAAATCACATTTAAGTCATCAGACCTGGTGGCAAGGCTCTTTACCACCAAGGCAGCCTGCTGACCCCTTCTTAAATTTATTTAGTTTATTGTGTGTATTTATATAGTATATGTTTATGTATGTGGGTGGGCACATGCATGCCACACTGTGCATGCGTGGAGATCAAAGGACAGCTTATGGAAGTAGGTTGTCTCATTCCACTATGTGGGTCACGAGCGTAGAACTCAGGTTGTCAGGCTTAATGGCAGGTGGTGACATTAGCTACTGAGTTATCTCACTGGCCCATAAAAGACAATTTAACAGATGCAGAACTCTTGGCTCCTTCTCTAGCACCATGTCTATCTGGGTGCCACAAGCCAGCCCCAGTGCAATGTTTTCCTTTATGAGTTGCTGCAGTCATGGTGTCTCTTCACAGCAACAGAAACCCTAAGGCACCTATACTGGCTGGGGTAAACCCACTTCTCATGAGGTGGCTCTAACTCTAGTCACACCCTGTGACCCCCTTCATTCTGATGGGTTTATCTCTCCATTGCTGTCTTCTCTCCCTTCTGACTGCTAAGCATTCTGTCTGAGCTATATCCCCAGCCTCCAAATGGGTTGTGAATGACTTGTGCTAGGGGAAGATCTGAAAGGAGATAGTCTCATGCTCAATTGCTAGGGGAAGGGTTTCAGTTCTGACCACTATGGGACTTTTTACACTTCCTGTCACATGTCTGGATCTAGCCTAATAAAATAATTCCCATCCTCTGTTCTACTGCTGCACTGTTTCCAGATTTGGCCTTGCTCTCCAGATTCTACAATCCCAACAGTTACCCACTCACACTCAGCTGAATGTTCTGAGAAGTAAGTTCTTCTGCCTTCTTTTCCAGGGAGGACACCCACAGCTTCCGCTTTTGGCGGCATCGGGAGGCTGCAGCTCGGTTTCGCTCTAAAAATCTCTGCCGACGCTCATCTGGATCTTCATCTACTGTGCGCCGCCGCCGCCCCCCAGTGCTAGGGGTGGGCTGGGCTGGAGAGACCTGTTGCCCAGGAAAGAAGAATATTGTTTTCATTTCCTTTTTCTGGCTTGTCTTTGAACAGTCTTGCTATACAGATCAGGCAGACCCTGCATTTTGGCCCTTCTGCTTAGTATCCAGCGTGCTGGGATCCACAGGCACCAGTTTTTAACTTTGTCACTTGGCAGAGCAGAGATGGGAGTTACGGAGATTAATAAGGTCTGGTAAAGACCTGGTCACCACATCAAATCTCATCACTATGTGCCAGCTTCCTATCCCGCTCCCATTTCCCAGTACTCTCAGTACACAGGCAGTTAAGCCACAGTTCTGTTGGAAACTGATTTTTTTTGTATAACAGAATTCCAGAAGTAAAACCAGGTTCACTTAGGAGCTTGTTTTGCTTTGTTTTCTTTCTTTTTTGGGGGGGCTGGGAACTGAATCTAGGGTTTGAGCTAGGGTGCTGCTCCCTTTTTTGTTGTCGACTCATGGTCTTCTCCAGTTCATGCTGCTCTCTAGGCAGGGAGCCCTGGATAACCTTGAACTCCTGTTCCTCCTGCTCTATCCCCAAATTCTGGACTCTTCAGACTGTTGTTCCTCCTGCCTTACCCTAAGAAGCTTAGATTACAGGCCTGCACCACAAGGTCCACTTGCTCTCTCTCCTTCCCTTCCTCTCTCCCTTCTTTTCTTTTCTGATATAGCGGCTTTTTTTTTTTGTTTTTGTTTTTTTGAGACAGGGTCTCTCTGTGTAGCCTTGGTTGTCCTGGAACTCAACTCTGTAGACCAGGCTGGCATTGAACTCACAGAGACCTGTCTGCTTCTTCCCGAGTGCTGGGATTAAAGGTGTGCCCACTACTGCCCAGCTTATTATCGTATGTGTGTCTGTAGAGGTCATAGTACTCTCCTTTCACCTTCATGTGAATTTGGAAGATGGAACTCATGTTATCAGTGTTGGTAGTGACCATCTCTATTCACTGATCCATCTTGCTGGCCCCTAATTATTTTTTAATCTGAACATCTATTATTAGTATTTTCCCAATGCTAGTCATTAGCCGCATAAAGATAAGCAGGAGCTACAATGACAAGAAAGGCCTCTAATCCCAGCACTCGGGAGGCAGAGGCAGGCAGATCACTGTGAGTTTGAGGCCAGCCTAGTCTACATAGTAAGTTTTAGGACTCAGTTACATAGTGTGACCTTGTCTCAAAAATCCAAAACCGACAAATAGAAATCTACTTTAGCCTCTACTGAATTAAGTTTTCTAGTAATATCAGTAATTAAGACATGATTTTACTTATTTAGGCTAGTATTATCTTTTGAAAGAAAAAAATTAGGGAATTTCTAACTCATATAATGAACTAAAGATTCTGTTTGGATCCTAGTACTGAGGAGAGCCTGTCTTCAAGAAATCCTGATGGGCATGGTACTTGCCTATTGAAAGGTTGAGGCAGACCGGGCAGTAATGGCGCATGCCTTTAATCCTAGCACTTGGAAAGGCAGGTGGATCTCTTGAGGTTGAGGCTGAGGCCAGCCTGGACTACAGAGTGAGTTCCAGGACAGCCAGGGAAATACAGAGAAATCCTAACTTAAAAAAAAAAAAGGAGGGTCATGAGTTTGAGATCTCCAAACCAAAAACAAATGGGAGAAGATAAGAAAGGAGAGAAGAGAACTCAGTAGTGACTGACAAGGAGCCACATCCTTTTTCTTTCTTTTTTTTTTTTTTTGGTTTTTCGAGACAGGGTTTCTCTGTGGCTTTGGAGCCTGTCCTGGAACTAGCTCTTGTAGACCCGGCTGGTCTCGAACTCACAGAGATCCGCCTGCCTCTGCCTCCCGAGTGCTGGGATTAAAGGCGTGCACCACCATCGCCCGGCTGCCACATCCTTTTTCTAAGAGGAAAAGCCCAGCTCAGGCAAGGATTACTTGCTTTATCCCCAGGACTGGCTGGCTTTGGGGAGGGAGGGGTTAGAATGATTGGAAACCTCAGCTTTCAAGAAGAAAACACAAATGAAAGCTCGTGTTGCTGGCCAAGGCTTAAGGCAGCATATGGCCATGAAGTGTCTGGACATGTGGTAGTACTGATGAAGCAGGTGTGACATCAGTGAAGAGAGACTGGGCAGTGAATGTACCTCTAGAAACCAATCCCACGTCACTGTCACCTATCCAGTGCAGACAATTATGAGAACCGAAGCTATTCAGTTCCTAAAGAACCGCATTAAAACAGAGAAGAAATTGGGCAACTAAATGGGACCTCTGCTGACTTAAAATTTTTTTTAAGCCGGGCGGTGGTGGCGCACGCCTTTAATCCCAGCACTCGGGAGGCAGAGGCAGGAGGATCTCTGTGAGTTCGAGGCCAGCCTGGTTTACAAAGGGAGTTCTAGGACAGGCTCCAAAGCTACAGAGAAACCCTGTCTCGAAAAACCAAAAAAAAAAAAAAAAATTTTTTTTAAATTTTCATTTCTTTGTGATAAAAAGGAATTATCAGATTGGTAATAAGGTTTTTTTTGGTATGTTTTCTTACTTCTAATGAACTATATTTCACTATTATAATATCATATTGTATTAATATATTCTTATAATGTGCTTTCTGTTATAAAATCTAATCAGGTAATCAGATAAGCAAGAGATACAGAGGCTTCCTTTGTTTAGTGCGTGATTTGGCTTAATATGAGTCTCTATCATCTAAGAATCTATATTAGATTATCATTCATATATGGGAAATACAGAGGCCTTCTCTGCAACAGCTCTGCGTAATTCATGCTGCTTGCACTGATGTCTAACACAGAGGCAGGCAGATGAAAATAGCTTGTGTCACTATATCAACGTACCAAAAACATCCAAAGTAGTAGGACACCCAGAAATTTAAATTTATTAATGTATTCTTCTCTCAGTTCATGCTTCTTGAAAATCAGCTATAACATAAAGAATGAGGGCACAACTGACCTGTGGCTGGGCAGGGGATGGGGTATCAGGGTGCTGAATGAGGATCTGGTTCTGCTCTGGACGGGCTGTCACCATGGTGCTGGCAGTACCCACCACCATTCCACAACCTCCATTGACGGAAGAGACTTGGTGGGTCAGAGTGGCTTTTAGTCTCTGTGTGGAAAGATTGTTTAAAAAGACAAGGGTGAGATTTTGCCAAGGATAAACTTATATTACTGACCTTATACTAAAATTCTCACTCTAATTTTCTCTTAACAGAGGAACTAAAGGACAATGGCAGGGAGAGAAAATATGCACCTGGACCCCTAAAATGCCTACTTTGTTCCCTGGCTCTCATCCTGGGCACAGCTGGGGACAGGGCTTGTGGAAGCTATGGACCCAGATGAAAGCTCTCCTGGAATCTGGCCAGACGCTGGTTAAAGCCGCTCACCACTTGGCCAGCTCCCCGCCCACTCCCTCCCTCCATCTGTCACCCTGGAACTGAAATGACAAGTGTTCCATTCCAAACAATCTGTGCTGCTTCTTCTGTGCCATGACCTGTGCCAGGCTATCAGGGTGGGGACAGGAGACTTAGGAATCAGGGTCTTTTCCAAGCCCACAGAAGGATTATTCAACCTTCAGAGGGCTCCTGTGCTCAGTTCCCTTGATAAATCTAGACTGATAACTACTTCTTTTAGAAGGCCAACACGGCTCTAGGCCGAAATGGACTCACCATCTTGGCTTCTGATGGCATAGGGTGGCCAGATGGAGAAATGGAGCCACTACTGTTGAGTGGTGGGCCAGGTATACCAGGAATGTTGGGCACCATGGACACAGGTCTGGCCAGCTAAATTAAGAGAAGGAGACATGGTAGCATTGGTTTCCCTCAAACGGAGTGTTTTTAAGATTGGCATGTCAGGGCCTGTTCTGTGTAATCTGCTCACAGGACGTGTAGAAACAGCCTTGGAAATACCTTCTCGAAGGAGTGTCACAGAGTAAATGATCTCATTCTTTAGTGTGGGGGCATCTTCCATGGGAAGGGCTAGAGATGTCTCTTTAGGAAAGTGGTGCACAGTGCTGGAGAAGCTGTGTGCCAAGTGAAATCAACCAATCAGCAGGTTGGCAAGATTAACTCCTTGACTAGAAGCCAACTGTCCAGATGAGTCTTTGTCTAGTGTTTCACAGTGCTGGGCTGGCAGAGGTTAGTGAAGAGTTTGGGCAAACTGCCACATACAACTAAAACAGTCCAGGTCCACATTTCCCTGGTGGGGGGTCCTCTGGTTATGATCATTCAGGTGGAAGGGAGGGATCAGTGTGCTGGTAGATTTGGCCGCCCCAACTACAAAACTCACCGAAATAACAGAAGGCATCTGTACTGGAGGCCCTGGCAGCACAGGCATGGTCTGTCCATTAGCAAGATGCATGACGAGAGGGAGGGAGCCAGTAGGAGAGCTGCAGGAGAATTGAAGAGAGATATCACAATCCCGACCTTTGGCCTGTTGGTCTTTTTCTCCTGTAATTAAATATTTTTAATAGCCTTCTCATTAAGAAAGGTATAGAACAGCACTATTAAATCTTGGCATCCTTTTGAACATGGGAAAAATGGAGAGAAATGACAGTCTGTTTTTGTCCTAGGGTTTTAACAGAAGTATTTTAGAACATGTCAAACAAGCCCCAGTCTACCTGCCTTAGTCTGCAAAGACTTGGTGGCTTTTTGGTGCTGGGGATTAACAGGACCTTGGACATGTGAGCTACTTTTCTAGTTCTACAGTCTGGCAACAACTTTATACCTTTCAAATTAATCGAATTTAATGGCTGGGAAGTAACTCTATTAAGAATTAGGGATAATTAAACAAACATCTCCAGCAAATAATTTTTTTGAAAATGTTTTATTTTAGGAAACAATCTTAATAACTCTTTTCTTGGGCATGTAAAAATAAATTGCTAAGCCAGGTGGTGGTGCATGCCTTTAATCCCAGCATTCAAGAAGCAGAGACTGGTGGATCTCTGTGAGTTCAAGGCCAGCCTGGCCTATAGAGCAAATTCCAGGATAGGTTCCAAAGCCACAGAGAAACCCTGTCTCAAAAACAAAACAAAAACAACAACAACAATAAATTTGCTGGAGCCAGCTTCAGTAGCATATACCTGTAATCCCCAGCATTCAGGAGGTAGAAGCAGGATGATGAGAATTTGAGGCCAGCCTTGGCTACTTAGAAAGATCATGTCTTAAAACAACAATAAATCTGAGAACAACAACAGAACAGTTTCTATTTTTATCAAATAATTTCAAAACATAGAAAGAGATTCAGAAGGGCTGGAGATGGTTCTTCATATATTACAGAAGATCAGTTCAGTTTATAGCACCCACATTGGGCAGCTCACTGAGGGTATCCATACTTACGTGAACATACCCACAGGAAGTCACACACATCTACACATAATTTTAAAAGATAGTAAGAATAAATCCTTAAAAAACAATGCCTAATGGTGGTGGTAGACACTTTAACCTCAGTATTCGGGAGGCTGAGGCAGGTGGATCTCCGAGTTCAAAGCCAGGCTAGTCTACAGAGCCAGGGCTATATAGAGAAACTCTGTTTCAAAAAAACCAAAGGAAATCCAGATTCCACAGTTTCTCCTACTTACCCCATGTGCCTGTTAGCTGGTGGAGCCTGTGTGATGACGGAGGTTGGGGAAGGAAGAGTCGGATGAAGTGGGTCATAGCCTAAGTGGAGTGGCAGGGAGCCAGGACGTACGATGGTGGGTGTAGGGGTAGAAATCACAACAGGTTTTGTGGCAACTTCCTAGGGAGAGGGGACAACAAATTTCAAAAAGCTTTAAGAACTGTGTATAGGGTACACTGTTGAGCTTTTCACTGAAAGAGCATTAGTTACCCAATTCCATCATGTTTCCACACTTCACCCATTCAGTAGGGACAATGATTAAAGATCATTTGGAAAATCATTTGAAGTCTTTGAAGAAATGCTGTAACCTATAACATTACAGTATCATGTAAATTCCAGGGATTTTCTACACTATAAATACTCTCATTCTAAATAAGACTGAGTGTCCTATGACCTCCACTGAGAAAATAAAGGTATACTGGTGGTGGGACAGTCCAGTGTTTCCAAGAGACTTCACTAAGCAGGGTCTACAGAAGCTTGACACAGTGCTTCTCACTGTTAACTAGTTAGGACCTCAGACCTTGAAGCATCTCTACAAAGTCTCCAGAAATTAGCTGCCTACAGAAAGGGGAAGGAGGGAGACAGCTCATATTTATGGAGAAGGTAGCTTTGAGAACTTAACAAGTCAGATTCGATTCTAAGTAAGACAAGGCACAGATGTTCTCTCCACAGTACATATTAAAACTAGCACTGGCAGGACAGTAGAGACAGGGAGGGGACATAAGTGACTTCTGGGTGTTTTTTTTTTTTTTTGTTTGTTTGTTTGTTTTTTGCTGTAGTCCTGGAACTAGCTCTTGTAGACCAGGCTGGCCTCGAACTCACAGAGATCCACATAAGTGGACTTCTGAAGGTCTAATATCTGATTTTGATCTGGGTGCTGATTACTACAGATTATTCACTTTTTGGAAAGTCGGAGGGTTCTATAATTACAGTTGTATTATATGTCAAAGAAAATGGTCTTTAAAAATAGGTATACAAGCCAGGTGGTGGTGACACACTCCTTTAATCCCAGCACTCTGGAAGGCAGAGGCAGGCAAATCTCTGTGAGTTCGAGGCCAGCCTGGTCTATAGAGTGAGTTCCAGGACACGAGGTATGGTGGAGGATACACTGGAAAGCTGAGGCATGAGTGTTACTGTGAGTTGGAGGGCAACTTGGGGCTACATTATGAGACTATCTCAAAAAAAGGTTTAAAACAAAACAACCACCAAAAGTAACTACTTTTACAAATAATCCCTTTACGTTATTTCCCTCTGGGAGGAATTTTTTCCTAATAGTTTAATGTCTTGTGCTGGATAGTTTTATGTCAACTTGACACAAACTAGAGCTATTTGAAAGGAGGGAACCTCAATTGAGAAAACACCTCCATAAGATCTGGCTGTAGGTAAGCCTGTACAGCATTTTTTAAAATTAGTGGTTGATGGGGTAGGGCCCAGTCCATTGTGGGTGGTCCTGGGCTCTATAAGAAAGAAGGCTGAGGGGCTGGAGAGATAGCTCAGAGGTTAAGAGCATTGCCTGCTCTACCAAAGGTCCTGAGTTCAATTCCCAGCAACCACATGGTGGCTCACAACCATCTGTAATGTGGTCTGGTGCCCTCTTCTGGCCTGCAGGCATACACACAGACAGAATATTGTATACAAAATAAATAAATAAATATTAAAAAGAAAGAAGGCTGAGCAAATCATGAGGCACAAGCCAGCAAGCAGTACTCAGCACTCCCCTCTGGACACTGCATCCGCCCCTGCCTCTGGGTTCCTGCCCTGTTAAGAGTTCCTGTTCTGACTTCCTTGATGATGAACTGCAATGTGGAAGTGTGAGTCAAACAAACTTTCCTCCCTAAGTTGCTTTGGTCATGGTGCTTCATCACATCACTAATAACCCTGACTAAAAGACATGTGCAATTAATGAATACACGGTTTTATCTCTTTTTTTTGTATTAAAATATATTTATTTATCTGTGGCCAGAGGCTTATGGAAATCAGAGGACAACTTACAGAAGTCAATTCTCTCCTTCCACCATGCAGGTCCTGGGGATCAAACTTAGGCTGTCAGAAGATATCTTTACCCTATACAGTCCATCCCAGGCTGGCTTTGAGTTCACCAAGTAACCAAGGATAACCTGGAATTCCTGATCTTTGTTTCGACCTCCCAAGTGTTGGGATGTTAGGTGTGCACTACTATGCCTAGTTTCTCTTTTTTTCTTTCTTTTTAAAAAACAAAAACTCAAGGTTCTATTATGTAACCCTGACCCAGAATTCACTATATAAAACAGACTGGCCTTGAACTCACAGAGATCCACCTACCTCTGCCTCCCAAGTGCTGTGATTAAAAGCACATGCCACCATACATACCTGACTTCTTTTTTACTTACTGAAATATAATTAATCTAAAGTCATTACAATGAAATTACTTTTGCATAAGCAAAATCAGGATGGAGATCATTTCCAGCACCCAAGAAGATTTTCCTCTGTCCTTCCTTTCCTGATTCACACTCTACCATCATGAGAGATACCCACTATTCTATTTATCCCCTCTTTGTCCCGGTGTGGGATCCTCTTTGTGACAGCAGCATTTTGTATTCTCCAGGCTGATCTAAAACACGTCCTATTATTCAGTGTTTGTTAAATTTATGTATATTGTTATGTATTCCTTCTGACCATCCATCCACTCACCTTCTAATTCTCTCCTTCATTCTTCCCTCTCTCTCGCCCTCCTCTCCTTTTTTCTTTCTTTTTGTGGTACTCAGGATTGAGCCCACAGCCTTACACAGGATAGGTAGGTGCTCTGCCACTAAATTGCATCTTCAGCCTGGTTCATCTAATGCCACACATATCACTATCTGTCAGTAGGGCGGTGGTGGCGCACGCCTTTAATCCAAGCACTTGGGAGGCAGAGGCAGAGATATATTATACCACTATTTGTTTGTTGCTGCAATGGAATCCAGGCATTGTGAACACTAAGCAAGTGCCATCCCTAGCTACATCACCAGCTTTTGGTTGATTGATACTCGGAATGTTTTCATTCTCTCTTCTAATCTGAGTATGTTCTGTGGAATATTCCTTTACACCATGTGGATATATGTTGCTGTGATTGGTTTAATAAAGAAGCTGACTGGCCAATAGCTGAACAATATAGGGTTTAGGCAGGAGAGCCAGACTAGAAGAATTCTGGGATGAAGAAGGACAGAGTCAGGGGAGTTGCCAGAGATGCACAGAAAGAAGCAAGTTGGGCATGTCATACTAAAAAAAGGTATTAAGTGGGGGCTGGAGAAATGGCTCAGCGGTTAAGAGCACTGATTGCTCTTCCAGAGGACCCAGGTTCAATTCCTAGCACCTACATGGCAGTTCACAACTGTCTGAAAATCCAGTTCCAGGGGATCTGACACCTTCACACGAATGCGCATAAAATAAAGATAAATAAATCATAAAATTTTTTAAAAAAAGGTATTAAGACAAGTAAAAAGCATAGATAAGAAATACGGACTAACATAAATGTAAGACTAGCTAGCATTTATAATTAATATCAGCCTCAGCTGTTTGAGAGCAACTGCAGCACACGAAAACTCTACTTAGAAATGGTGGCCATATTTTTGGTTGTGAGCCTAGCCTTTAACGGCTGAGCCATCCCTCCAGGCCGCCTATTATTATTATTATTTTTTTTTTTTGGTTTTTTGAGACAGGGTTTCTCTGTGGCTTTGGAGCCTGTCCTGGAACTAGCTCTGTAGACCAGGCTGGTCTCGAACTCACAGAGATCCACCTGCCTCTGCCTCCCGAGTGCTGGGATTAAAGGCGTGCGCCACCATCGCCCTCTAATGTGTTTTTGATAACTGTTTTTGTTGTATGTTGACAGAGCTTTTTGTCCTGCCCAGTCCCACAGCCGTTCAGTCTCAAAGAAACACACAGAGGTCTACATTAATTATAAACGGGTTGGCTTATTAGCTCAGGCTTCTTATTAACTCTTATAACTTACATTAGCCCATAATTCTTGTCTATGTTAGCCATGTGGCTTGGTACCTTTTTATCAGCAAGGCATTCTCATCTTGCTTCCTCTGTGTCTGGATGATGACTGCAGACTGCATCTTTCCTCTTCCCAGAATTCTCCTGTTCTCATTGCCTCTACTTCCTGCCTGGTTGCCCCACCTATATACTTCCTGCCTGGCTACTGGCCAATGAGCGTTTTATTAAAACAACACAAGACCATTGTTCCACAGCAGCTGTATATAATTTTTCTATGTTAAAGTTAAAACCTTCCTTTTTTTATTTAGACAAAATGGGGCAATGCTGTGGAATATTCCTTTACTGCTATGATTAGTTTAATAAAGAAGCTGACTGGCCAATAGCTGAACAAAATAAGGTTAGGCAGGAGAGCCAGATTAGGAGAATTCTAAATAAAGATAAAGAAGGGTAAAGTCAGGGGAGTTGCCAGAGATGCAGAGCGAGAAGTAAGATGGGCATGCCATACTGAAAAAAAGGTACCAAGTTGTGTGGCAGAGCATATATAAGAAATATGGGTTAACACAAATGTAAGAGCTAGCTAGTAATAAGTCTGAGCTATTGGCTGAGCATTTACAATTAATATTAAGTCTCCATGTCGATTATTTGGGAAGTGGTGGGACAGTAACTTCTGCCTACATGTGTGTATGTGGTATGTGTATGTTTGTGTGTGAGTGTGGTCATGTGGAGGTCAGAGGACAACTACTGGGTTTGTTCCTCCCCTTGTTTTGAGATAGGAACTCTTCTTTTACCACTGTAAACAACAGGCTAGACAGCTTCCAAAGGTATCTTCTGTCTATCTGTACCTGCTATCTCACAGCAAAAGCATTGTGATTAGAGGCACATACTGCTTACTTGGGTGGTATATTTACCCAGATTTTCTGGATTTGAACTTGAGTTCCCATGCTTGTACAGCAAGCACTTTTACCTACTAAGTTATATCTCCAGCTTCCAGACACTTAAAAAAAATGAATAATGCTGAGCAGTGGTGGTACACGCCTTTAATCCCAGCACTCAGGAGGCAGAGGCAGGTGGATCTCTGTGAGTTCGAGGCTAGCCTGGTCTACAGAAAGAGTTCCAGATCAGGCTCCAAAGCTACAGAGAAATCCTGTCTCAAAAAACAAAAAACAAACAAACAAAAAAAACAGAAAAAAAAATAACATTTTTATGAACATTCTTACTTATTTCTGTTGGTATACACACAAAACAAATCTCTTCAATTTGGAGTTGGAAGTGTAATTGTTAGATGACTGAGTAGGTGTAATTTATTTACATTGCTTAAATATTTAAGATTCCTTTCAAATTATGTATAGACATATCGATAGTGCATATTTGGAGACTAGGGCAGGAGGATTGAGTTCAAAAGTCCGATGTGGGCTACATCAAAAAGATGCTATCAAAGAGAGAGAGAGAGAGAGAGAGAGAGAGAGAGAGAAAAGAAACGAGAGGAAGAAAAGACATTCATTCCTTTGAGTCCAATCAACCCTTCTCCATCTATCTATCTATCTATCTATCTATCTATCTATCTATCTATCTATCTATCTATCTATCTATCTATCTTTGGTTTTTCGAGACAGGGTTTCTCTGTAGCTTTGGAGTCTGTCCTGGAACTAGCTGTTGTAGACCAGGCTGGTCTCAAACTCACAGAGATCTGCCTGTCTCTACCTCCCAAGTGCGGAGCCACCACCGCCCGCTAACCTTTTTCCGTTTATGAATCAAAACTAACATTTGGGATTACTTCTGGGAGAGAATTTTACCTTCTCCTTCAGTGGTGGGGAGCAGGGGCTAGAGGCAGGACTGTCGGGGGGTGATGAGTCTACCTCCACTGGCTCCTCTTCTTTGATTTTGATGTCTGGTGTAGAAGGCAGAGACATGTCAAGAGGCCCAGGAGCACCCTGTTGGGGAAACAGTAAGTGGAGTTCAGTTTCACGATGCTTGTAACAATGAGGTCAGGGCATTTGATTCACCAAGTTCAGCTCTTGGTCAAGTGGTGTAGGAGGTTTTTCTGTTTGTGTGTTGCTTTCATTGGCTGAATAAAGAGACTTCCTTGGCCTTTTGATAGGGCAGAATTTAGATAGATAGAGTAGACCGAACAGGATGCTGGGAAGAAGGATAGATAGGCAGACGCCATGGTTCTCCTGCCCGAGATGGACGCTGGTTATACTCATGCCTGTAAGCCACAGTTAAGTGACGATACACATTAATGGAGATGGGTTAAACTAATATGTGAGAGTTAGTCAATAAGAGGCTAGAAATAATGGGCCAGGCAGTGATTTAATTAATACAATTTCTGTGTGATTATTTTGGGTGTAAGCTAGCCGGTGGGATGGAACAAGGGGCCCTGCTCCTTTATACAACAGTCAAAACCCTGCCAAGTGCCAGAGAAATGTAGATTCATGCTTTATGAGACTCTGGTCAAGTCACAGTATCTTCTTGGGGCTTCTGTTCCCTAACTACAAAATGAAGATAACATCAGTTAAAAGCAAGTACTTGTAATGCCTAAAAACATGTAAAATAAATGCCACTTAAATCCATGCAAATGCTACATTTATAATATTCCCCCCCAGCAAAGTAAAAGAACTTCTGAATCAATTACCTATCAATTCCCAGCCAGCTTTGCTGGTCATTGGAGAACTGTGAACACTTTCTCTGCCAACCAGAATGCCTTGGTTATTAACCAGTTACCAAAAGCAGCAGAAGACAAACTAGCCATTAAAGTGCTGCAAAAAAAGATAGAAAAGATCTTTTCTGGGGAAGCTGTCATGTTAGACGGTGATCACAATCTGTTTAGGGCAGGAGGCTAGAAACTTCATACAGGGTTTGGGGATAAACAAAGAAAGGAAAGGCTGGTCTCATCTCATCAATGAAAAAAATGGGTCTTAGGGCTGGAGAGATGGCTCAGTGGTTAAGGGCACTGGCTGCTCTTCCAGAGGTCCTGAGTTCAATTCCCAGCAACCGCATGGTGGCTCACAACCATCTGTAATGAGATCTGGAGCCCTCCTCTGGCGTGTGGGCATATATGGAGGCAGAATATTGTATACATAATAAATAAATAAATCTAAAAAAAAAAAATTAAAAATTAAAAAATGTGTCTTAGAGACAGTACCAGAGGAACCAGAAAGTAAATAACTTTCCAGGCAGAGGTGCCACTACCTGACTTAATTGGCAGCTGTAAATGGCTTTTCAGGGAATAGTAAACTATCTGATATAAGAACTCTGATGCTGTACCAGCTTCATGTCAAAGTGGATCCTTTGTTCTCTTCTTCCTTTATCCTAGGCTTCTTGGTGAAAGGGGAATTTGTTCCTATCACTTTCTTTGCTACTTTCCCAACCCCAGACATGGTCTCAGCTGTGTAGCTTAGGCTGGCCTTGAACTCTTGAACTTATTATCTTTCCACCTCCCAGTCCCAAGTGCCAGGATGACAGATGTACACCATCACTTGCTACCTTCACCTCTGGAAGCCTGCGCAGCAAACTAATTCAGTGCACTGTACTAAAGAGGTAGCAATGATTCTTCTCCATCTCATAGGGTGAGGAACTCCAAAGGACTTTATTTCTGCTTTACTTTTTCTACGTTCCTAAATCTCAGAGCCAATTTAGCTCATTCTGAGACACACTGATGGGAAGGGAAGCCTGTAAGAAAAAAACAACTTCCCTTTAGAATTCCCAAGAACCATCTCCTATAAAGATGTGGTTTGGGAAAGTTTCAGGATCATTAAATACCCCTGGAGATAAGACTCCACCACGTCTGTGCTTCTCATCAAGGGGAAAAGGTCACCCCTGGACAGAGAGGGAGAATCACCAAAGGAAAATGTTAAGTGAGCTAAAAAATGGCAGCAGGAAGGATAAAGCAATGAGCAGGAAACTTTAACGTTTTTAAATTCCATTTTTTGTTCCTCTTATTTTTTTTTTGTTTTTTTGTTTTTTTCGAGACAGGGTTTCTCTGTGGCTTTGGAGCCTGTCCTGGAACTAGTTCTGTAGACCAGGCTGGCCTCTAACTCCCAGAGATCCGCCTGCCTCTGCCTCCTGAGTGCTGGGATTAAAGGCGTGCGCCACCACCTCCCGGCTTTTCTTCCTCTTATTTATTCATGTGTGTACATGCTGGGATCAAATGTGCTGCGGTGTAGTGGGTGTAGTGTAGTGTCGCGGTGTAGTGTAGAGCTGCGGTGTAGTATAGTGTAGTGCCACAGTGTAGTGTAGTGCTGCGGTGTAGTGCTGCGTTTGTGTAGCACTGCAGTGTAGTTGGTGCTGCGGTGTGCATGTGGAAACTGGAGGACAACTTTTGAGAGCCAGCTCTTGCCTTTGTTCCTTATTTTAAAATTTTATTTTACATGTATGGATGTTTTGCCTGCATGCATGTTTGTGTACCACTTGTGTGCCTGGTGCCCAAGGAGGTCAGAAGAGGGTGTTGGATGCCTTGGCGCTGGAGTTACAGATGGTTGTAAGCCACCAGGTGGGTGCTGGGAATCAAATCCAGGACCTCTGAAAGAGCAGCCCGGGCTTTTACCTGCTAAGCAATCTCTCCAGTTCCAATTGTCCCCTGTCACTGTGTGGGTCCTGAGATCAGATCATTGGTTTGGTGCCAAGTGCCTTATCTGCATCTTTCCAGTCCAGGGAAGCTATTTTTCTTGAATTTGCCTATTGAATTTGATATGCCAGGTGTGGTGGTGTATAAATGTACTCCCAACACTTAGAAGGCTGACATATAAGGATCAGGAACTCGAGGACAACCTAGGTCACATACAGAATTCCAAGTCAGCCTGGGTTATATAGCAAAAGCCTCTTTCAAAACAATAATAATAGAGGTTTAAGGGCCACTGAGATGGTTCAGAGGGTAAAAGGCAGAAGTCTCATGACTTCTACATATAGGCCATGACATACATATGCATGCATGTGAACACAGGTATACACACACACACTCACTCTCTTTTTGTCTGTCTTTCTCTGTCTCTTTCTCTTTCACTTAAAACAAAAGCAAATCAAAACGTGGAGGGGCACTTGAGAATGAGCCCCAGCATTAACCTCTAGTCTCCATATATACTCACACAAATGAGCACACCTGCACAGGAGCATATACCACACACACCGGGAAAGAGCAGGAAAAAGCTTCTCATAGATAGCTATGAACTTTGAGGAGAACCAGTGATACTTTATCTTATATTTTCACAATTTAAGTTGGATGGTAGCATCAGTTATAAATATGCTGCTCTTGTGGAAACTTTTTCTAATTTGTTGAGTCCTCATTTATACCACACAACAATGAAGTACATGCATTATTAAAATATACATCTTGATATACATGTATTGGAATCTTTTATGAAGTATGATGTAATCACAGACCTGATTTTAAAGATTTATTATTATTTTTAATTATGTTATGTATGTGTCTTTGTGTGGGCATGTGCACATATATGTGGGTGCCTATGGAGGCTAG
Source organism: Alexandromys fortis (assembly GCF_014885135.2). NCBI lineage: Eukaryota > Metazoa > Chordata > Mammalia > Rodentia > Cricetidae > Alexandromys > Alexandromys fortis. The sequence continues at coordinate 1,410,642 of NW_026068140.1, read as the reverse complement.
AGGCATTAGATCTCTTAGAGCTGTAAACTGATCATTCTTCTCCCCTGACTACTTTGGACAGGGTCTTGCTGTGTAGTTCAGACTGGCCTACAACTTTTTTTTTTTTTTTTTTTTTGAGACAAGATTTCTCTGTAGCCCTGGCTGTCCTGGAACTCACTGTGTAGACCAGGCTGACCTCAAACTCACATGGATCTGCCTGCCTCTGCCTCCCAAGTGCTGGGATTAAAAAAAGTGTGTGCCACCACCATTGGTGTGACTTGTGACCCTCTTGCTACAGGGATACACTACCACACCTAACTTGATCCTTCCATATTTCTTTCCCCTAAAAGCTCCTTATCTTTCTTTTGATTTTTCAGAACTATCCTCTAGTCTTCTAAATGAAGAGATTCTCTGGGAATCTAGAACATACAGAAGTTAAACCAGTATCACAGTGTCTTAGAATCAGAAGGAATCAGTCCTTAACCACAGTATTTTTTTTTTTACTAAGTATGTTCATGTATCTGAACATTATGGTATCTCCTACATAGCTGTTCTGCTTCAATCTTTGGGCCACAAAAAATAAATCTAGTGGCTAGGATGTAATATATAAAATAAGAATAAAAAATAAAAAAATAAATTTAATGCTTTTTTCTTCCTCCTCCTTCTTTTCACATGTGTATATGTGCCTAAGTGTATATATGTACCACGTGTGTACAGGAACCTGAGGAATTTAGAAGAGGTACTGGATCCCATGGAACTGGAGTTACAGGCAGTTGTGGACGCTGGGAAACAAACCTGGGTCCTCTGCAAGTGCAGGAAGAGCGAAGAGCTCTTAACCACGGAGCCATCTCTCCAGCTATCCATATTTAACAGTCTTGTTTTGAGACAGAGTCTCATGTAGCCCAGGCTAGCCTTGAATTTGGTATATAGCTGAGGATGACTTTTAACCTGTTCCTCTTTCTTCTATCTTCTGAAAGCCGGGATTGCAGGTGTGTGTCACCAAGGCCAGTTTATGCAGGTGCTGTGGACTTGTGTGTGCTAAGTGAGCACTTTACCAACTGAGCTGGCCTCTAAATAATATTTGGAAACATTGTCCTTTTTCTCCGAGACAGGGTTTCTCTGTGTAGCCTCTGTGTGTCCTGGTACTTGCTCTGCAGTCCAAGCTGGCCTCAAAATCACAGAGATCTGCCTGCCTTGTCTCTGCCTCCTGAATGCTAGGAATAAAAGTGTGTGCCATCACTGCTCTAAGCTTGAAACACAGTTTTACCATGTACCCTAGAACTTGTTACGCAGCCAAACTTAAGATATTCCTGCCTCAGCTTGCTGAATGCTGTAATATTACAACTGTGTACAACCATGCCTGGGATGCAATCCCTCTTTTATACAAGAATCTTTGAAGTCTTTCAAGACTTCACTTGTTTATTTTTACTGATCACCTTTGCAAGATCATAAGAGAACAACCTTATTTTAGTTTCAGACAGAGTCTCAAACTTGTGATTCTTCTCCCTCGGCCTCTTAAGTGTGCCAAATGCATAGGTGTGCCATCACACTCAGCTGAAAACATTTTTCTCTAATGCCCTAGGGTCAGCGGTTCTCAACCTGTGGGGACTGAACAACCCTTTCACAGGGGTTGCAGATTAGATATACTACATATCAGATACTCACGTTACAATTCCTAACAGTAGTAAAATTACAGTTCTGAAGGAGCAATGAAAATAACTTTATGGTTGGGGTCAGCACAACATGAGGAAGTGTATTAAAGGGCTGCAGCGGAATTATTAAGTAGTGCTAGGAAGCTTCTTGAATGCAACACCCTACATACAGAAACAAAAAAGAGGAAATTCAACACATGTGTTGGCTGGAAAACTGAATAAAAATAACAAGTGAGTCGGTAATTCCAGCACTCAGGAGACAGAGGTAGGCAGATGTCTAGGAATTTGAGGCCAGTCAGGGCTACATATCAGTGAGACCCTAAATAGATAAATAAACTACCCAAATAATCAGTTTACAGACAGCGGTGCCTGTTTCCTTATACTGGTGGTGGGAGTGTGGAGGTTCAGGCCCTTGCATGGGTTAGCACTCTACCACTGAGCTATATCTCTAGCCACCCCCCTACCCCCGACAAAGATAATTGGTGGAAAAAAAAAGATACCTAATAAAATCTGAGTAACTCATACTTTTGTTTGGTTGCCTTAGTCAGTGTCTCTGTAGTTCAAGCTGACCTGGAATTTACTATATAGCATGGTCTGACCTTGAATGTTCTGTAATCCTCTACCTCAACCTCCCAATTCATATTCTTCAAAACTTTTATTATTGTTTATGTGTTCAATATGTGTATATTCATTCCACAGGAAGCTAGAAGTGTGTGTCAGATCTCCAGCATGGGTGCTGAGAACTGAACTTGGGGCTCTGTAAGACCAACAAGCACTTTTACCACTGAGCCACCTTTCTAGCCCCCTGTTGTATTTACACGGGAAACAAATAGATTACTAAGGGGACTGTCAGAAAAGTAAATATGATCTTAGTTAAGACCCCAGAACCCAAAGCTAGACCTCCACCTGATACTAGATGTCAGATAAGCGTAACAGCCCAGGCCTTAATACAATGAAGCAAGGGGGTCCCACAAGCTGGATTATAAAGTGACATAGAAACTATCCCCAGTTACACAGCGAGACCCATCTCACCCTTGCTCCTACAAGACCTGGATGAATGGCTAGGATTACTGAGTATTGTCTGATTTTATAGAACTAACCCCATGATTCCAGACTTTAATCAGTCGAGCAAATTTCAAGGCACAATGAAAATAGCCTGAGTCTAACCACTGCCAGCTTTTTTCTCTAGCCACACTTACCTTTTTTTCATCTTCATCTGTCGCTTTCTTAAATTCATGTTCAAAGGAACTAGCTAGTTCATTGAAAAGCCCCACCTCTTCACAGTTCTTTAGGAATCTAGTCGGAGTAGGCGTTTGATCTGTAGACATAAAAAGAAAAGGAAATGTGTTTTAGTTTTTAAGATTAAAACGAAGGGCACAGAGATTGTATTTGGAGAAGAGTCTATGTTGGAGTAAATGAGCTCTTTTGGAGTTTTCGTGGGTGGATGGTGGTTCTAAGCTACCAGTGGCTGTCTGTGTTGTGCTGTCTCAGGGCCAGCAGGGGGAAGACAGGACAATGTTCTGTGTGACTAACCACATACCCACCTTCTCGCAATTCTGGATTTAAATATTTCACCCCAATGAAAACACAACCCCAATAAAACAAACCATTCATGAAAGTAAAGACTCACGAAACCTCTAGATTTGAAGATTAAAGTTAAGCACTGTTTCCCTCCTAAACAAACATCCTGCCAGGTCTGCAGTAAGTAGACAGAAACAGATGGGTGTTAAAATCTGACAGAGAGAACAAACTGAGGACCAGATTGCTGTGTTTGCTCACTAAAGCTACTTAATAAGGAATGGGGCCTGTCTTTCACTGAGGTCTGTTCCTTTCTGAACACCATTCTAAGCAAATCTAGGGACTGGGGAACAAGACAGTAATATCATGAGTTACAAAAGGAAATTACAAACAATAGGGTTTATTTCATAGAGACATGGGCCCAGAGCAAATTCCGGAAACCAGGCTATTTGGTTTAGATTTGCTGGTCAAAATATCCCCACAGGGGCTATGCAAAACTTTTTTTCAACATACTGCCTCTGTTTTTTCTTTTCTTTTTTTGGAGAAAAGCCCAGGTTATCCTGGAATTTACAGTCTTCTTGCCTTTACCTCCCAAGTGCTGGGATTACAGGAATGTGCCACAAAGACTGGCTTCATTGCTCTTAAGGAGGTGAAACCTCTTCATAAATTACAGGAACTTTTCTAGTACCTCCACCTTCAGATCTTAGCTTGTCTTTCTCTCTCCTGCTTCCCTAAAGTTGAGCCTTGTTCCCAGGGCTATTCCCATTCTATTACGATGGTTTTCTTTGATGTGCTTATCACCTTAAGGATTCATCTTCTACTCGAAACTAGACTGATTGGTAGAATAATGTTTCAATTATATTTTAAGGAAGATCTGGAGGTTAAAATTGTTCCTTGTAGCATGATTAATTGGAAATAGTCCAGTGTGATTTCCATGGAAACATTTTTCTTTTTAAAAACTGAAAATACCCTTCTGAACCAGAATGTTTAGAAAAATCACCACTACCTCCTAAAATAGCTCTAAAAGGGCCTCTGGCTGCTTTGGGTGGCTACAGATAAAGTCACTTTGCACACTCAGTGAGGACACACAGATCACAACCCAAGTGGGACACAAGGGGCAAGTAAAGGTTTAGTGGTGATAGAAGAACAACTCTGAGACTTCAGGTTTGAGTCAAACAAGCTCCTCTTATATCCTGCTGCCTATGATCATTTTCTGATTTAATTTTAAAATCTCCCCTGGCTGGGCGGTGGTGGCGCACGCCTTTAATCCCAGCACTCAGAAGGCAGAGGCAGGCGAATCTCTGAGTTTGTGGCCAGCTTGGTCTACGTAGTAAGTTCCAGGACAGCGAAAGCTACATAGAGAAATTCCATCTTGAAAAACAAAAACAAAAGCAGAGAGAGAAAGAAAAAAAACTAAGAAAGAAATCTCCCTTGTACTAATTCCTCATCTTCCAGGTGAGTTCTAATGTTCAGCTTCTGGTTTCTGAATAAACAATCTGCAAATATATAAACAAACTTAGTCTGCTATCAATTTCCTAAGTGTTTATTGAATCCTGAATGTTTTAGTATTACTTCCATAAACTTGGATGCATAGTGGAGAGAAGAGTATAGGCCAACATAAGTCTTTCTCTAGAGAATTAAGAAAATGCTTTTTAGTTAAGGAAATAAAACTAATATATGTAGATAGCACTACACTGCAAAAATAAGTGCTATTTGAGGTACAGAATAAAATTACTATAAAAAAATAAGTACACATTAATTACTAGGGCTGTTAGGAAAGATTTCAAGCAGGACTTGAGATAAGCCTTGGAAATGGTTTGGAACTGTCGAGAGAGGAGAAATTTTAACAGCTAAGAGAATAATGCTGGTGAAGGCATAAAGGCAGGGAATGGTCATCACACATGGATTAGGAGAAAATATGTTTAGGTGAAAATATCATCACTTTGTGCATATAACTTGCATATAAAATTGGGTAAGTACCATGGGGATAGGTTATGGAAAGTTTGAAAAGCCAGGGTCTAAGTGAACCTTAAAGGGAAAACATAATGAGAGATTGTGAGCATAAGAACAGAATATAAAGACTAGCTATGTAAAAGGTGGAGAAGAATGAGAGCATTGAGGCCAGTGAGGCAGCATCAGAGGAGACAAACACAATGGGAGGAGGGGCAACAAGAAGACTACATGGTTTGTGTGCTGCCCAAGTCTCCGTGCGTGAAATGCTGGCTCCCAGGACCTGTACGAGCTAGAACCCAATGGAAATTTTAGTTATTAGGAGCATTTCCTTGAAGGGAACTGTGGGCTTTTGCTCTCTTTCTCTTTGGTGTCCTAGCCAGGAGAGTAGCATTTTCTTCAAAACACTCACCACTGTGATGTGCCAACTGTCCACAGACAGAAGCCTCCAAAACTGAGCCAAAATAATCTGCCATTTCTCTGTCTCTTGTTTTCTTTCTCTCTCTCCCTTATTGAGATAGTCTGATATAGCTCAGGCTAGTCTTTAACTTGCTATGTAGCTGAGGATGGTCTTGAACTTTAGCTTTTCTTGCCTCTACTTCCCAAGTGCTAAGATTACAGGAATGCACCATCACACCCTGCTCAAACTTTTTCTACTTACAAGTTGATTTTTTCTCAAGTTTTGTTCAGTGATAGAACGCTGGCTGATAAATGGAAGGAATAGAACAGAGAAGATTTGGAGAAAAAAATAAAACAAGACTGAGAACACTGGTACCAGTGCGTAACAGGGAGGAGGGTGCTTTAGGAGACACGTCCGGTCGCTGCAGTGAAGACTCGAGTTACAGCCCACTCAAGGGTCCAATGAGAGCTTGGGATATATACGGCATACCATACTGTCTTAACAGGGGACACAATCATTTGCCAACACAGGAAAGTTAAAGTCCCATGCATTGGTTTGAGCACTCCAGAACTAAATGCAGAGTAAAAAACATTTTCTCTGTCAAACACAGTGCCTTACATTTATAATCCCAGCTTCCAGGAAATAAAGGAAAGCCAACTTTTTTTTTTTGTGTGTGTGTGTTTTTGAGACAGGGTTTCTCTGTGGCTTCGGAGCCTGTCCTGGAACTAGCTCTGTAGACCAGACTGGTCTCGAACTCACAGAGATCCACCTGCCTCTGCCTCCAGTGCTGGGATTAAAGGCGTGTGCCACCACCACCCTGCGAAAGCCAATTTAAAAAAAAAAGATTTATTTATTTATTTTATATATATAGTGTTCTGGCACCAAATCTCATTATAGATTGTGAGCCATCATGTGGTTGCTGGGAACTGAACTCAGGACCCCTGGAAGAGCAGCCAGTGCTCTTAACCTCTGAGCCATTTCTCCAGCCCCTGAAAGACAATTTCAAACTCAAGGTATATCTGGGCTACACAGTGAGATCCAGTCTAAAAAGCGGTGGATTGCAAGGTGACTCAGTAGTTAAGAGTGCATACTGCTCTTCAAAAAGACCCCATTTGTGAACCCAAAGAAAAACTTATAGGCATCCTCCTGAATATTAACCTTCATCAGGCGATGAAAGGAGACAGAGACAGAGACCCACATTGGAGCACCGGACTGAAATCTCAAGGTCCAAATCAGGAGCAGAAGGAGAGAGAGCATGAGCAAGGAACTCAGGACCGCGAGGGGTGCACCCACACACTGAGAGAATGGGGATGTTCTATTGGGAACTCACCAAGGCCAGCTGGCCTGGGTCTGAAAAAGCCTGGGATAAAACCGGACTCGCTGAACATAGCGGACAATGAGGACTACTGAGAACTCAGGAACAATGGCAATGGGTTTTTGATCCTACTGCACGTACTGGCTTTGTGGGAGCCTAGGCAGTTTGGATGCTCACCTTACTAGACCTGGATGGAGGTGGGTGGTCCTTGGACTTCCCACAGGGCAGGGACCCTGATTGATCTTTGGGTTGACAAGGGAGGGGACTTGTTTGGGGGAGGGGGAGGGAAATGGGAGGCAGTGGCGGGGAAGAGACAGAAATCTTCAATAAATAAATAAATAAATTTATAAAAAGATAAAAAAAAATGGAAAAAAAAAAGACCCTATTTGGTTTCCTATACCCACAGCATGACGTTCATAACCAACTCTAACTCCAGCTTCAGGGGATCTGATTCCCTCTCTGGTACCTGCACTCACATGTACTCCCCTCCCTCATAATATAAAATAGACACAGCAGGGTGTGGTGGGGGCAGGCCTTTAATTCCGGCACTCAAGAGGCAGAGTTCCAGGCTAACCTGGTCTACATATTGGATTCCAGGCTAGCCAGAGCAATGAGATCCTGCCTTTAAAAAAAAAAGTCATTGATACTGTCCCTGCTCATATCCTTTTCCCAGGGATTACAAATCATAAATCTATAAACTCCTAGAAAAGTAACTAGCCCACACAGTAGATCAGTGAATACTCAATAGTGCTGAATTAATAAGGAGTTGGAAATGTAGAAGGGCAAGTCTTTTTCATCATACGCATTAATAGGAAGATGAGGTTCTGTCTCCTTTTCCATGTCTAAGGTAACACTTTTACAAGTAGTAAGTAAGTAAAATTATAATTTAACTAGTTTATTAATTGATGTAATAACCGTCAATGAAATACACTACTGATTAAAAATATTAAGCTAAATCTTTTTGGCATAGGTTAAATTAGAAGCTCTTATAGTATCAAAAGAAAAAACCCACTCTGCTTTGCACATCTATCTAGCTGCAAGCTGCATAAAGGAACTACTGCAGTCTTGGAAACAAGCACTAAGAATGCGCCCTGTGTACGGTGCAGACAATATCTGCAGCTGGTGAGAGGTTCCAGATCACCCAAATTGGTTTAGGAAAGTCAGAGGGACTTAATGTCTTATTTGTGTTTTGGAAATGTGCCCTCAATGGTATCTGAGTTCACAAGAGAAATTGATTTCTGAACTGATAATCCCCAGGCTAAAGCGACTTTTTTGCCTTCTTTTGTTCAGCTCTTCCACTGTGGATAAGGAGAAATGTCAGTGGTGTCGTCTGTCTGTAGCTCTTCCAAAATCCTGATAAATGAAAGGCAAGGAAAGAATAGACTAAAAAAAGTAAAGATAAAATCTCAAATCAACTACTCTTGCAAGCCACAGAACACAAGTGTACTATTAAAAATAGAATGAAGAGCCGGGCGGTGGTGGCGCACGCCTTTAATCCCAGCACTCGGGGAGGCAGAGGCAAGCAGATCTCTGGGAGTTCGAGGCCAGCCTGGTCTACAAGAGCTAGTTCTAGGACAGGCTCCAAAGCTACTGAGAAACCCTGTTTCGAAAAACCAATAAATAAATAAATACAATGAAGGTGCAGCAGGAACCAGGTATCTGTTAGTGCTACCTATTCTTGATTAAATGCAGATCACAAAAGGGGTCTTGACAGGAGAAAGGGAGTGCAGCTCCTAAGACATTTGGATCCTGGAATTAATCTTAACTGTCTGCTGACAGCAAAGCGTGTGACTTTTGGGCAGCAAATACCTGCAATGATGACCGAGTCCGTCCGGGCCGGGCCAAATTTCAGTGTCATCTCATGCTTGTGCTTATGGACTGCCAGGTGGTCCTCGTTTGTAAATCTCTGGAGTGAAACAGAAATGGAGAAGTGAGAAGAGGAGGGGGAAAACAATAACAATAAAACCAAACCAACCCCTCCACCATTCAGTGCTCTTTTAAAAGGGTACCATGTTACAATGACACTGGTCCCTGGAAAAAGGGAATGGAAAAAGAACAGAAAGAGGAAAAATGATGGAGATGAAAGCAGGGAGGAGAGGAGAGAGACCACAGCACCAACCACTTTGTATCGTCAGGCACAAACAAGGCGAGTGGACAGACGGTTGCTGAGGTATTGTCTAAGCATGAAAAAAACATTAAGGTAAACTTGTAAACAAGAGCAAAACGGTTTTTAATAATAACAATAAAGAGAGAAGAAAAGACTGGGAACTCAGTGGTCATCACAACAACAGGAAATTTCAGAACGAAGCTCTCTGTGGTGGGGCTGAACTAGAGAGTTTTATGAGGGACTACCAGGGAGATAAATTATGCAGGATTAGGAGAATCATTTAACTTCCTGGCCCCCACAGCACTGCAGCAGGCGCCTTTGTGGCTATTTGGCTCACGGTTTTAATGAGCCAGGAAGGAACTGTAGATGACAGAGGCCCAATGGCCAGCAATAATGGCACACACCAGCCCCATTGGCCAAATGCTGTCTTCCTTCATCAGGCAGTCTGCCTGTGCTCCAGCAGCCATAAAGGGGCCAGTACAATGCTGCTGGCTGTATAAAGACAAACTAAAAGTGCAAACAAAAAAGAAAAAAAAATTAAGGGTAGAGGGAAGCCTGTAGGCAGGATGAGAGAAAAGGAGATGTTACAGATATTTGGGTAGAGGTTTCAGTGGAAGAATAGTGAAGAGGTAAGGCAGTCTACCCCAGTTTATGACTAACGCAAAGTTACTGGACAATAATTTACATTGCTATTCTTTTAAAAGGAGGAGGTGTAATTCAAATCTGTAATTCAAATGACCTTTGCAGTCATTGACCCTATTCTTTCATTAGAATATCCATGCCACAGCAATGGCCTGGACATTGCAGGTTTCCAAACATGATTCTAATTTGTCTTGTGTCTAAAAATAGTGACTGTTTACTCTTGTTTTTACTCTTTTCATTAGATATGTAACTTACCACTCAATGGCACACCTATATCCCTCTTCCCACAGCCCTTTACAAAGCAAACACATAGCTCCTGTATGGCCCCGTATGGTCCCGCATAGTCAGCTAACAACATCAAATTGATCTTGTCTCCCTCATTTTACCCAAATTTTAAAGCCTTTTAAAATTTTATTTTATGGAAAAAAAAAAAAAGAAGAAGAAGAAGGCTAGCTGGGCGGTGGTGGCATACTCCTTTAATTCCAGTACTTAGGAGGCAGAGGCAGGTGAATCTCTGAGGCCAGTCTGGTCTATAAGAGAGTTCCAGGACAGTCAGAGCTGTTACACAGAGAAACCCTGTCTTGAAAAAACCAAACCAAACCAACAAACAAACAAGTAAATAAATAAAATTATTTTATGCCTTTTTCCCCCCATACAGGTCTGTATATCATGTGTATGCCTGGTGTCCAGAGGTCAGAAGAGGATGAAGACCTTCTGAAACTGGAGTTACAGACATGTGAACTGCCATGTGAGTGGTGAGAATTAATCTAGGATCCTCTGGGAAAATAGCCAGTCCTCTTAATTGCTGAGCCTGCCTCTATATCCATCAGTAACAACTAAGATCCTTTCCAGGTAAAGCACACAGGCCTGAGGAGCAAGGGTCAAGCAAAAGAGATCTAGGACAAAATGGACACAAAAAGTTCCCTAAAGAAGCCCTCTGCACCAGCTTTTTCAATTAGAGATTCGCCCCTAAGGGATAGGGTAGGAGAGAAATAGTCTGTTAACCGGGTTAAAAAAGTCACTGGAAGGATCTGGACCTGTCATGTATTTGAAAAAGGAAATCAGTTGAACCTAGTTGGCAATGGAGAAAATAGCATTCTTTTATGGTGGTTATAAAGAATAACATTAAATAGGCTTGTAGGTACTAGGAATATTATACTATAGTAATCACTTAAAAAGTATTTTATAAGCTGGGTGTGGTGGTGCACAACTTTAATCACAGCACTCAGGAGGCAACAAAGGCACACATCTCTGTGAGATAGTGGCCAGTCTAGTCTACATGCAAGTTCCAGGCCAACCAGGGATACATAGTGAGACCCTGTCTTTAAAAAAAAGAAAGTATTTCTAGAGGCATTTAAGGAAATTTCATGTGGCTGCTTGAAAAAAAAAAAACCAGTGCTCTAGAACCTGGAAAAGTGACTTCTAATCAAGAAGGCCTCTTCTATTAGAAATCCTCCTCTCCACTCCAAAGAAGTCGAGAAAAAAATTTAAAATTTTTTCAGATTTTGTTTTGGGTTAAGATTTTTCAGTTCTCTCCCTTACTCTCCCGTTTCTCCTACCCTTTTGTGTGTCAGTGTGTGTGTGTTCTGCGTGCATGTGTTTGTGTGTGTTATACTGGAGATGAAACTCAGAGCCTTGTGTAAGTTAGGAAAAGCACTTTACAGTGCTATACAGCCTTCTGTGTATTTTATTTTACGGATTTAAAAACATTACTTTGGGGCTGGAGAGAAGGCTCAGCGGTTAAGAGTACTGGCTGCTCTCTAAATGTCCAGAGTCAAATTTTCAGCAACCACATGGTGGCTCACAGTCATCTGTAATGAGATCTGGTGCCCTCTTCTGGCCTGCAGGACACTGTATACATAATAAATAAATAAGCCTTTGAAAACAAAACAAAACATTACTCTGAACTCTGGGTGGTGGTGTTCTCTGTTCACATTTAGTGCCAGCATGTCAGAGGCAAAGGCAGATGGGTTGCTATGATTTCAAGGTCAGCCAGGTCTACATAGTGGGACATCATCTTGTAAAAAGCAGAAACAAACACAACATTATTCTGTGTATAGTTTGGATATGAATGAAGTAAAGGGAGAGGCTCCGACCTAATCAGTAAATTAATCCACTGATGGATTTGTAGTTCGATGGCATTTCTGGAGTGACTGAAACTTTCTGCAGTAACACCTCACTGGAGAAAGGATGCACGTCACTGGACTCACCTTGTCACACACCTGTCCTCCTGTCTCCCAGCCACAGCTGAGGTAAGCGGCTCTACTCTATGGTGCCCTTCACTATGTCTTCTCTGCCATGATGCTCTTACCTGACTGCAAACCCACAGTGCTGGGATCAACTGACCAAGGACTGCAACACTGTAAGCCAAAACAGACCCCACTGCTCTGATGAGAACACTTAACTTACTCTGAGTTTCACCAAACTACTGAAAGAGTTAAACAAAACAAAACAGAACCAAACCTTGTGACCTAACAGTACACTTCAGGAAGAAGAGTCTACTGGGCTAATTTTAAGGAGTAGGGCACTAGTGTAGTCTTGACTCTGATTACCTACCCACCTTCTGCTGTTTTTAATACAGCTCTTGTCAGTTATGGAAAAGGTGGGGGCAGCAGCTAACTGAAGCTTCTTGAAAGTGAGTGTCAATCTGGCTATTGTTTTATTTATTTATTTATTTCATGGAGATCTGGCCGATTTTGCCTCCCCAGTGCTGGGATTAAAGGCGTGTGCCACCACTGTCTAGCCTGGATATTTTTTAAAATACTCCTTAGCTGAGGACAGTGGTGCATGCCTTTAATCATAGCACCCCGGAATCAAAGGAGGCCAGACCTCTGTCCACAGCCAGCCTGGTGTATTTCTCGAGTCCCAGGCCAGCTAGGGCTGCACAGTGAGGCCCTGTCTCCACCACCATCATTCTTTTATTTTTTCTCATTTCTAATTACTTTTTTTTTTTTTTTGGTTTTTCGAGACAGGGTTTCTCTGTGGCTTTGGAGCCTGTCCTGGAACTAGCTCTGTAGACCAGGCTGGTCTCAACTCACAGAGATCCGCCTGCCTCTGCCTCCCTAGTGCTGGGATTAAAGGCGTGCGCCACCATGGCCCGTCCTAATTACTTAATTTTTATGCATGTGGGCACTTTGCCTGCATGTATGTCTGTGCACCATCTGCATGGGTGATGCCTGTAGAGGCCAGAAAATGGCATTCTGTGCCCTGGGACTGAAATTACAGATGGTTGTAAACTGCCATGTGAGTGCTGGGAACCGAACCTGAGTCCTCTGCAAGAGCAGCCAATGCTCTTCACCACTGAGCCATCTCTCCAGCCCTCTCACTTTTCCAAAAAGTTTAAAATGTTTCTATTTTATTTTATGTGTATGAATGTTTGACTGCATGTGTATCATGTGTGTCGCTCTGGATCCCTGGAGCTGGAGTTTACAGATGGCTGTGAACTATCCTGTGGGTGATGGAATGGACATCCTCTGCAAGAACAGCCAGAGTTCTTAACCACGAGACTTCTCTGCAGCTCTATTTCCTTTTAATTATTACAAGTTAATACTTCAACAGTTCCTTAGACCACAGGCTAGAGGATATAGCTTTGTGGTAGAGCATCTGCCTAGCATGCATGAGTCCTTGGATTTTCTCCACTACTGAAAAAAAAATTCTAGATCAGTCTGTCAACCAAAACCCACCCTTGTCCCAGGGATTGAATTAGGAACTTCATACTTAGGGAATAATCTTTCTGAAAGCAATTTCTTAAATAGAATAGTAAAAATTATTGAGTGACTAAAAAAAAAACCCCGAGATTAATAAAAATGCTGATTATTTCACTGAATTTAAAACAAGTTGAGGGGTTCCCCAAAAGATTTTCTTTTTTCTTTTGTTTTTTTGAGACAGGGTTTCTCTGTAGCTTTGGTGCCTGTCCTGGACTCTTGTAGACCAGGCTGGCCTCGAACTCACAGAGATCCGCCTGCCTCTGCCTCCGAGTGCTGGGATTAAAGGCGTGCGCCACCACCGCCCGGCTCCAAAAGATTTTCTTTTAAAATTATTTAAAAATCTACTCCTTGGGCTGGAGAGATGGCTCAGAGGTTAAGAGCACTGACTGCTCTTCCAGAGGTCCTGAGTTCAATTCCCAGTAACCACATGGTGGCTTACAGCCATCTATAATGAGACCTGGCGCCCCCTTCTGGCTTGCAGGCACATGTGGAAGGAATGCTATACACATAACATAATAAATAAATAAATAAATAAATA
>NW_026068140.1:1326874-1395565 GCF_014885135.2 Alexandromys fortis | reverse complement strand
TTTTTTTTCCCATTCTCAATAAAATAAAAAAAAATAAAAAAAAAGTGTGTATGTGTGTGTGTGTGTGTTTTCAGAAGAAAGCACTGATTTCTTGAAACTGGGATTACAGGTGAACTACCCAATAATGGATTCTAGGAACTAAACTCTGGACTTCTAGGAGAACAGCTAAGCCATTTCTTCAGTTCTGTCATGTTTTATTTTTTATTCTAAAATAAATAAGATTTAATTGAATAATTTTCCATTGCATTTTTGGTTCTAAGCCTTGTGCATTTCTAGGAAGATCCCTAGTCCTGTATCTTGAAACAGGAGAATCTGAGTTCTCTTTTTTAGGAAGCTGACTCAGTGAATAGAGCAAAGAGTTTGAAATGGACTGAAGAGCAAAGGAGGTGGGCACTGTAAGGGATAAGCTCAATGAATAGTCTTAATACTTTCGTCTTGTTTGTAGTCCTGGATGGAATTTGCCATGCAGACCAGAACAGTTTGAACTTGCAGTGATTCTCCTGAGTGCTAGGAGTGTGCATCAACATGCCTAGCTAAAGTGTAACATAGAAAATGCACAAGTCTTTTTTTTTTTTTTAACTCACTCTGTAGACCCTGCTGGCCTTGAACTTAGAGATCCAACTGCTTCTGTCTTGTGAGTGCTGGAATTAACAACATATGCCACCATCACCTAGCACAAGTCTTTTTTGTTGGAAGCAAATGAAGTCATGAGTAAATGTGTATTATTGACATGAACACAGCCATGTCAAAAACCCCCAATGCCTCAGACTCATGGGAATGGCAAAGCCTTCCTTGGATCAGGCTCAGAGGAATGGTAAAGCCTTCCCTTGGTCCTAGTACAAATGCTGACTGACATTATATGCAGAAAGTACCAACCTTCTCTGGATAGATGACTATGACCTGTGGAGACTGGCTAACCCACTCCTCCTGCGTGCTGTACATAACAAACCTGCCGAGTTTCCTGGTTGCTGTTAGCATGTCTCCATCAGAGCATACAGTCCAGCTCTTCTATATGTGTATCTGATGTTTCTTCCTTTCTTGTTTCCATAGTCAGGTTAATCCCAGAGTCATGCAGGTCATGTAATTCTTATTATTATTGTGAGGGAGGGTGATATATGTACCTGAGTGTATGTGAGGGCCAACTTTATGAAGCTGGTTTCTCTCTTTCCATCAATTCTTGGAAGTGAATTTAGGTTGCCAGGCTTTTGTCGTAAGGGCCTTTACCCGCTGAGCTGTCACTCAGGTCGGAAAAGGCATACATCTGAAGTGGCGTCTCAATGAAGTTGCATATAAGTAAACACCTGTGTAAATACTGCTCAGATTAAGATATAAAAACTCCCTTATGCTCTTCTTTCCTTACTTTTTTCTTTCTTCTTTTTTGGTTTTTTGAGATAGGGTTTCTCTCTACAACAACCCTGGCTGTCCTGGAACTAGCTCTTGTAGACCAGGCTGGTCTTGAACTCAGAGATCCACCTACCTCTGCCTCCTGAGTGCTGGGATTAAAAACATGCGACACAACCACCCGGCTACTTTTTTCTCCTTTTAAGACAAGGTCTCAGTATGTAGCTCTGGTTATCCTACAACTCTCTATGTACACCAGGCTAGCCTCAAACTCACAGAGATCCCCTATCTCTGTCTCCCTAGTGCTGAGATGAAAGGTATACATCACTATGCCTCACTCCCTCATATTTTTAAGTGAAATAATTGAACAAGGAAGTGTACAGTGCCTGTACGAAGCATATATTCAGTTAGTCTTCACTTCCCTTTTAACATCTCAAGATAGAGAGATATTTTACTAAAAAAGTAATATTTTAAAAAGTAACTTATTTGCAGAATAATTGTAAGTTTGTGTTTACAATCTGTGTCCTAATGCAGTTTGTTTATCTTCCTTAAAGTATTTTTAAATAATCTATTTAATTTTATTTTATGTACATTGGTGTTAAGATGTCAGATCCTTTAGAACTGGAGTTACGGACAGCTGTGAGCTGCCATGTCTTTGCTGGGAACTGAACCCAGGTCCTCTGGAAGAGCATCCAGGGCTCTTAACCATTGAGCCATCTCTCCAGCCCTCTTCAAAGTATTTTGAGTAACATCACTGAATAGAACTAAAAGAAGGTTAACAAAAGAGACATAGACCAAACTAAAGCTAATTTATTTTTGCTGTATGACTGAGCCAGAGAAAAGTATAATGGCATTAGGATATACAAGTTTCATGATAAATGATAAATCCTTGGTAAAGCACTTTGACTAATGAAATTTCTGTGTAATACTCCTTGTGAATTTGTTAAGTGGTCATATGTTTTCTTGTGTGTATGTGTTCATGACTGTTCTCTGATGGACATGCTAAGAAGCACTTTCTTAACACTTTGGTTGTGAACCTACCCCTAATGGGTGAGCTGTCTCTCAAGCCCAGGAAGCAGTTCTTAATAAGCTACACTCCTAGGCCTCACTTTGCTTTTCTCTGGCTCATTTTTAAAGAATTCCTTCTGTAATCCAGACTAAAACTGGGAAAACTGGCAATCCTCCTGCCTCTGCCTCTAGAATAGATGGGGTTATATCCTGAGACACCTTATTTTGGAAGAGTAGACAGAGGAAGAAGACAACCACAACTCTTTAGTAATTAGGATACATAAACTATCAAGGGATACTTGCAGTGAACTGAGTTTACATTTGTAATTATGTGAAAAGTCACTGTACTAAAATCTACCTCTTTCTCTAAAGTTCCTGGGTCTGGTGGTACTAATTGGACAGAATAGCTCTGTTTTATTATAGTATCTGCACGTGGGCATATTTTTTCAAATATTTATTTATTTATTTATTTATTATGTATACATTATTCTGTCTGTGTGTATGTCTGCAGGCCAGAAGAGGGCACTAGACCTCATTACAGATGGTTGTGAGCCACCGTGTGGTTGCCGGGAACTGAACTCAGGACCTTTGGAACAGCAGGCAATGCTCTTAACCACTGATCCATCTCTCCAGCCCACGTGGGCATATTTTGGTAAAAAAAAGTAGTAAGAAAAGCTATGGGAACCCTAAGAAATTGAAGAGTGAGCATTGAGTAGCAGCAGAAAGCACACTGCTCTTTTGGAGAGCACACTCTGACAGGGCTTTTCACTTTGGTGAGGTGCTTCTTTCCCCAATGCACACTGGCAGTCTGTCAAAGTGTGGAAAGGAAGGGAAAGGACTGAGTACACACACAGACACCATGAAGCCAGAATGGCTTTCATTTTCACCTCAGTCACTCTGAGGTGCCTGCTTTCTCCCTTAAGACGCTGCTGTTTGCAAAGTGAGTCACACATCCTGCTCTGAATGCCTCAAGGCTTTTGAATGAATCATTTCAAAGAACAGGACTGTTCAACAAATAAACACAACCACAGCAGCAGCTGTTCCTATGTGGCTTTGTGAGCAAGGTAATTTATAGAGGAAAAATAAGGACAGGAAACTCCTTCCCAATATATCCAAAGAGAAAATGACGCCAGAGAAATGAAGGAGAAAAAACTAGAAGGAACAGCCCCACTAAACTGTAGCTATGGTAAATTCGTTGGTCTATGGGTGGAGGCACTTTCTGTTTGAGGTTACATGAAAATAAGGAGGAAAAGGCTTTGACAGCTAAGAGAACCTTTGCTTTGGTGCTTGAGCATTGGTTTTCTGTGGTTGTTATTGATGGTGTATTTTTTAAAGATAAGGTTTCTCTATACACTAGGATCAAGGACCAAACCACACCTGGCTCTCCATTTTCTTTTTAATAACATTACTATATTTTTCAGTAAAACCTAAGCTATGTGCCAATGAAAAGATTACTGTCAAACAATGCCTTGTATAAGTGGATTGCTTGGGGGAATGGCAGAGTTGAGACAACAGGTTCGAGAAAAATATAATTGGTCTCTTGACCCCTTCTGAACCTTCTTTCCTTGTTCACCTCTTTGGGAAAGGTTGAACCTGTCCCAGTCTCCCACACACAACTTCGGTGGGGGTGGAATGGAAGATAGTATTTCTGGGCAAGATTTTGTCTCCCTCATATAAAGGGAGTCCTGGGACTACACTTTCTTTCTCATTCTCTGCAGTGAAGCAATAAGTGCGAGTATTAACAAGTAAATAAAAATGATTCAGTACTGAGGAGAAAGAATGGAAACGTTAAAGACTTGCTTACCTGCTCAAACTCCTATTTCTGGATTTATTGTGTTATAAACACTCCCAAGATTTTAAGCTATTGTTAAGTACTTAGAGGTAAAAATAATCCCAAACCAATACAAGGTCGTTCTCAGGATGTATAGAGTCTTCTTCAGTTTCTATTTAAGGAACTTGGAAATTAGGTGTGCCAGAAAGTTTATTATTTTACATCTTCACGAGTATCAACTTTATACTAAAGGAAATTATATTTTTACATCTGTATAACATACCAAAGACATCTCATTCATCACTTAAGACCCTGAGGTTCTTTGGAAACAATGGCTATTAATAGTTTAGACTTTGGGGAAGAACAAATGGTGAAGAAAAAAGAGAGAGAAACACATGATGCTGCTACTCCCTCTACACACATAATCAGTCTCTCATTTCCAAATGCAGTATTTTTAAATTATTTTTTTAATTTTATGTGCATTGGTATTTTGCCTGTGTGTATGTTTGTGTGAGGGTGTTGGGTTCCCTGGAACTGTAGTTACAGACAATTGTGAGCTGCCATATGGGTACCGAGAATTGAACCTGGGTCCTCTCTGACTCTGTCTCCTTTCTCCCAGCATTCAGTTTAGTTTTCCCTGCCTACCTAAGTTCTGTCCTATCAACAGGCCAAGGCAGTTTCTTTATTCACCAATGGTATTCAGAGCATACAGAGGGGAATCCACATCAGCCCTGAGAAAGGGCACCCTTGCTTTCAGCCCCTGACCTGTGTTTTTGAGAAAACGAGCGTTGGTTTACTTGTCCATGTCATTCACAACTTGGGGTCTACCTTGTAGTTCCCACCCTGAGTCATCTCTCCAGCCCTGCAGCAATTTTTTAATGTATCTTAATTGATAGAACATGTGCCTATCATTTAAAGTCCTGAATTCAATCCCCAGCACCAAATAAACAGGCGTGGTAGGTGGTTTATTTCTCTAATTCCAGGACTCAGGAAGATGGAGACAGAGGAACAGAAATTGAAGGCCTACTAACTGCTAAGCAAACTATGCCACTAGTTTAGCAGTGGTGTGACTACTATGGAGATAACCAGTCATTTCTGATTGGATTTGAAGCTTATTCTACAAAAGGGAATTTATGCTTGGTACTGTAAACCTGGTCAAAATCTGGGGAGGTCTTAAGTCCTAGAGGGTAGCCTACTTCTTGTTTTGTTAAATGGACATAAGAGCAAACTGTTTTCTAAATATTTATGTTTATATTCTTAGATTAATGTTGCTCTCAACCTTCCTTGGAGAAGCTTCCGTCTGTAGTAAGCAGCAGTAATACAGAATCATAACTGGTTAATGTGCTGAGAATAAGCAACTGTTGGGTAGTCAGCCCTAAATGGGATATTTATAAAACACACACACACACACACACACACACACACACACACACACACACCTACCAAGACTAAGGAAACGTCAAAGAAGACAGGGCAGAAAGGATGTAAGAGCCAGAGAATGGGGAGGAGCACTAGAAATGTCTTCTGGATTGGACATATCCATTATTCTCATGAACTCATAGCAGCTGTGGTTTACCTGTACAATATTGAGTTTCTCAACATTCCAGCATGGATGGGAGAGAAGGTCATGAGGCCCTAGCTGTAGCTCCTGGCAGGTAATGCCTGCTGAAGGAAGGGAAGTCATTTCTCTTCAGGTGCCCCTGGTAAACTGCTGATACTCAAGTAAATAATCTCACACTCATGCAAGCAACCTAAGCAAATATGGAAGTAGGGGGCACTTCCTGAAAAGAAAGGGCTCAGAAGGAGTAGAAGTAAAAGAAAGTAATAGGGTATGTATGAATATAAAATAGATTATGTATAAAATGTATGACATTGTCAAAGAAAAAATTATCTTTTAAAATTTTATTTTTGAGCCGGGCGGTGGTGGCATATGCCTTTAATCCCAGCACCGGGAGGCAGAGGCGGGTGGATCTCTGTAAATTCGAGGCCAACCTGGTCTACAAGAGCTAGTTCCAGGACAGGCTCCAAAGCTACAGAGAAACCTTGTCTCGAAAAACAAAAACAAACAAACAAAAAAAACCCCACAAAATTTTATTTTTATGTATGTCTGTACATCATTTGAGTTTCCTGTCACTGGAGGCCACTGGAGTTACAAATGGTTGTGAGCCATCAAATGCGTGGTGTAAGCACTGGGCTAGGACCCTAGAACAGTCAGGGTTCTTAACTGCTGAGCCATCTGTCCAATCCAAAGAGACTCTGTCAGATAGACAGACAGACAGTCAGTCAGATAGACGAACAGTTTCAGTGCCCAGAGGTTTTCAAATAAACCACAAGTATGATGGCATTATTCTCCTTTGCCATTTCAAATACATGGAAAAAATGTTGTTCTGACTTACTGACCTAATCATCTGATTATTTTTGTGTCTAACCCAGGAAGGTTTTATTTTTCTAATTAAAAAAAAATTTTTTTGTTTCTGTTTTTTGAGACAGGGTTTCTCTGTTGCTTTGGAGCATGTCCTGAAACTAGACCAGGCTGGCTTCAAACTCAGAGATCCACCTGACTCTGCCTTCCAAGTGCTGGGATTAAAGATGTGTGCTACCACCGCCTGACTCTTATTCTATTTATTTTATTTTATTTTATTTTATTTTATTTTATTTTATTTTATTTTGAGATGGGGTCTCCCTGTGTAGCTCTGGCTGTCCTAGAACTCTCTATGTAGACCAGGCTAGCCTGAAACTCACAGATATCCACCTGTCTCTACCTTCCAAGTGTTGGGATCAAAGCCATGTGCCACTATACTGACATAACAAGGCTTTTGTTTTGCTTTTGAGATGGTCTTCATCTACAGACCAGGCCGTCCAGGATCTCACAACAATCCTTCCTCTCAGCCTCCCAAATGCTGGGATTACAGGTGAAGAGCCTCCACACCTGGCATGGCCTGGAAGTTTGGATAAGGTACATTTTTATAAAACCAGACGAAAGAGAAACTTTTCAAATTTTAGTTTTTGGTGTGGATTTGTTTGTTTGTCTGCTTTTTGAGACGGGGTTTTACTTTGTATCCACCCTGGCTGTCCAGGAACTCTCCCTGTAGATTAAACTGGCCTTGAACTAAGAGATCCACCTGCCTTTGCCTCCCTAGTGCTGAATTAAAGCTGTGAGCTGCTACCACCATGGCCACCACCTCCCATCTTCAAACTTCTTTTTAAAATTATTTTTATTTTGTTTATGTGTATGAGTGTTTTGCCTGCAATCACGTCTATATACTATTTGAGTGCCAGGTGCTGGTAGAGGCTCGAAGAGGGCACTGGACCCCCTGGAACTGGAGTTGCACAGTTCCAGCTACTATGTGAATGCTGGGAGTCAAACCTGGGTCCTCTGGAAGGGCAGCCAATGCTTGCTAAGCCATCTCTCCAGCCCTGAACCAATAATTCTTTTTTTTTTTTCCTGTTGTTTCAATATGAACCCTTGGCTAGCCTGGGACTCTCTATATAGACTAGACCAGCCTTAAACTCATAAAGATCTGTTTGCTTTTGCTTCCTGATCGCTGAAATTAAAGGCTATTGCCATCACACTAGGTTCAAATTTTCTATTTATCTTTCAAAAGTAGCATTTTGTCCATGAAGTCTTCCCTGATATCTGCCAGACCTCTCAGGACTTGCAAATATATTATATTACTACATTTATCATATTATGATGCAATTACAGTATGGGTCTGACTATCCTGAGAGAGTAAATAAGCTGGTATTTTATACACCTTTCTATCTCTACTGCCTACCATAGTGCTTGGCACACTGCAGATATTCATAGTTTAACATGAAACCTAACAAGATGGCCATCCCTGTAATCACAACACTCAAGAGTTGAAGCAAGAAGATTAAAAGTTTAAGGTTATCCTTGGCTATATAATGAGTTTAAGGCCTGTCTGGGCTGCATGAGAATTTGTCTTAAGAAAAAAAAAAACAGAGAAAATTTATCTATGAATAAGTTTCAGGAAGTTCATACCCAGGTTTCTTCAAGTTTAGAGACATCTAAAAGAATGCATTGGGCTTTGTGTACACTAAGCCTCTCTTTCGACAGAGATATTTTCCAAAAACCTACATTCAATTTGAAAAAATTTTTTTAAAATTAGGCCAGGCATGGTGACTCACACCTTTAATCCCAGCACTCTGTGGAGGCAGAGGCAGACGAATCTCTGAGTTTGAGACCAGCCTGGTCTACTAACCAAGTTCTAGGACAGCCAGGGCAACATGGAGAGACCCTGTCTCAAAAACAAATTTTTAAAATTATGTTATGGGGGGAGGCATGTGCATGTGAGCACACTGCCCTTGGAGACCAAAAAAGTGTTGGATCTCCCCGGAGATTGAGTTATAGGCAGTTTTAAGCTGCCAGAAGGATGAGCTGGGACCAAACTTGGTTCCTCTGAAAGAATTGGATGTGCCATTATATTTTACCCCTTGAGACAGGGTTTCTCTGTGTAACAGTCTTCAGTCTTAGCTGTCCTGGAACTAGTTCTTGTAGACCAGGCTGGCCTTGAACTCACAGAGATCCGCCGGTCTCTGCCTTCTGAGTGCTGGGATTCTTTTTTTTTTTTATTATGTATACAGTATTCTCAGTATTCTGATTGCATGTATGTCTGCAGGCCAGAAGAGGGCACCAGATCTCATTACAGATTGTTGTGAGTCACCATACAGTTACTGGGAATTGAATTCAGGACCTCTGGAAGAAGAGCCAGAGCTCGTAATGTCTTCAGACCCAGGGTTTCATTCTTAGTTCCGGCTTACTTCATTGATAGCAATCCTCTTGCTTCAGTCCTCTAAGTGCTGGGTTATAGGCATGTGCCACCATACCCAGCTGGTCACTCCCTTCCAAAGGATGGCTCAGTGGTTAAGCACTCTTCAGCTCTTGTAGAGGACTTGAGTTCAGTTCCCAGAACTTGTAACTCCAGCTCCAAGGGATTCCATGCCACCTTCTGGCCTCTAGGGGCACTGTACTGATGTGCACAAATCCATACATATATCAATGTAATTAAAAAAAAAATGCTTAAGGATGTCAGGAATATTTTCCAAGCTTCTCTTGCTGGGTTTCTGGTGGTTTGCTGGCAATGTGACTGATACTCCTTAGATAGCGGCAGCATAAACTCAACCTTCCCGTGGTGTTTTCCCTGAGTGTGCCTCTGTGTCCAATTTTCTCTTTCATGTGGGTACCAATCATACTGGATTTGAAGCCCAGCCTATTCTAATAGGTCCTCATATTAACTATATCTACAATGAGGAGCCTCCACCTCCGTGAGTGCTGCAATTATATGCATGCACAATAACACCCAGTTTATGTAGTGTTCAGAAATGAACCTAAAACTTCATATATACTAGGAAAACATTGTTTTATTTTTACAGATTTATTTATTTTATGTGCATTGATGTTTTGACTGCATGTATGTCTGTGTGAGGGTGTCGGATCTGGAACTGGAGTTACAGACAGTTATGAACTGCCATATGGGTGTTGGGAATTGAACCCAGGTCCTTTATTCTTTCAGAGGAAGAATAGCCAGTGCTCTTATCCACTGAGTCATCTCTCCAGCCCCCTAAGTAAGCATTCTAACAACTGAGCTACATCACCAGCCCTGACTTATTTTCTTTTTGAGATGAAGTCTTGTTATGCTGCCCAAGCTGGTCTGGCCTTCCACTATCTGGGATTACAGGCATGTGCTAGTACACTAGGTCTAAACTGTATTTCTTCATTCATGAACCAAAAGGATTGAAATTTCTGGTTTGTGATCTAGCATCTAAGGAGTTCAGATCATCATTCTGTCCTAACAAGTAAAAAGTTGAACAAGTGAAAAAGCAAACAATTCTTAGGTCTAGCAGAGAAGTAGACTCTATCAGGCAAACTGTTATCCTCCCCCTCCCCCTCAAGGCTGGTAAACACAGGCAAACACAACTTAAATAGTAACCTATAAATCGAAACCTACCTGTTGAATAGCAGAAACCTATCAGCTGAAAGCCCCTGAGAATCACTCCAGGGTAGGAAAACCTGAGCTATAACTGATGAAGCTGGGGGATCAGTATGAACAAGTGATCCCAGGGGGACCCAGTAACAGGAGGGAGGCCTACTAGGCTCTTTCAGTGAGCACCAGAGAATAATGGCCAGTTTTGACAGGCTGGATGAGGGTAAAGTAGTCGTCTATACTTCTTCATTTTCTTTAATAAAAGACTCTCATTTTATCTATACAAGTGTTTTGCCTACATGTATGTATGAGCACAACATAGATGTCTAGTGTCCTAGAGGCCAGAATAGGAAATCAGATATCCTGGAACTAGAGTTACAAATGGTTGTAAGCTGCCACAAGGGTCCTTGGTAACCAAATTAGGACCTGCTGCAAGAGCAGCAAGTGCACTCAATGGCTGAGCCATCTCTCCAGCCCATGCACTTAATCTTTAAATCACATTTATTTATTGCATATGTGTACACATTGTGCATGTAGATGTCAAGGACAATTTGTGGGAGTCTGTTCTTTTCCTTCACCATGGCATCCTCAGGGACTGAACACAAACTGTCAGGCTTGGCTCAACCATCTCTTGGGAGAAGGGTAATACTCAACTTCAGCCCTTTCTAATCTATCCTGTCCCGTCTAATGTGGCAACAAAACAAAACAAAACAGTACTAGTCACACTACGCCTGTGGGTCTAGGTTCATTCAAAGATGGACATCTAATCACAGTGCTGCAGAACACCCCCACCCCTCATTGTATTTCTAAAGGCATATTTGGTTACAGCTCCTTTATTTAAAACATTATATCTACTTTTTGCTTTAAAAAGTATTTACTTATGACTGGAGAGATGGCTCAGTGGTTAAGAGTACTGACTGTTCTTCCTGAAGACCTGGGTTCAGTTCTCACCACCCACATGGCAGCTAACAGCTGTCTATAATTCTAAGATCTGACACCCTCACACAGACATACGTGTACACAAAAACATCAATGCACATAAAATAAAAATAAATTATTTAAAGAAATTATTTACTTGGGCTGTATTTGTGTGGGTGTGTGCATGAGCACACGTATAGCCTTCATGAGGAGGTCTGAGACCAGCTTGTGGAGTTCTATTATGTGATCCTGGATATCAAACTCTGGTTATTAGGCTTGGTGATGAGTGCCTTTAACCACTAAACCATCCTGTAAGCCTATGCCTACCCTTCCATAAAATCACAAAGCATACTAAAAGGCAAAAACAAAACAAACAAAACACTTTAAAACTATGATTAGAGCCAAAAAGACAGTTCAGGGGGACAAAGCATTGTTGTCTAAGCCTTATAAGCCTAAGTTCAATTCTCAGAAACCAGTTGCATTGATGTTTTGCCTGATGTATGCCTGTATGAGGGTGTCAAATTTTAGAGTTACAGACAGTTGTGAGCTGTCATGTGGGTGTTGGGAATTGAACCTGGGTCTCTGGAAGAGCACTCAGTGCATTCTTAACCACTGGGTCATCTCTCCAGCTGAGAACTTACTTTTTATTTATTTATTTAGATTTATTTATTTATTTGATTTTCGAGAAAGTGCTGGGATTAAAGGCGTGCGCCACCACCGCCTGGCTATTTTGGTTTTTGAGACAGGGTTTCTCTGTAGCTTTTGGTGACTGTCCTGGCACTTGCTCTGTAGACCAGGCTGGCCTTGAACTGCCTGCCTCTGCCTCCCAAGTGCTGGGATTTAAGGCATGTGCCACCACTGCAAGAAGTAACTGTTGAAAACTGTTCTCTGACCTCCCCACACATGCTACGACACGAGTGCCCACATCCACAGATGACATACGCACACTATTAAGAAAAACAAAACAACTTTCCAAGATCTTAAACAAAATAGACAAAATTAATAATTAAAAAGAGAAATGGACATTCTAAGAGTCACAAAGAAATGCTTAGCTATCTGTAGTGGTTTAGGCCTATGTTACCAGCACTTGGGAAGTAGGAGGAGGAACAGAAGTTCAAGGTCAGCCTCTGCTCTGTAGCAAATTTGAGGTCAGTATAAAGCTCAATTTAAAAATCTCTGGGCTATAAATTGAAAGGGGAAAAGATGGGGGCTGGAGAGATGGCTCAGTGGTTAAGAGCACTGATTGCTCTTCCAGAGGACCCGGGTTCAATTCCCAGCACCCTCATGGCAGCTCACAACTGTCTGAAGATCCAGTTGCAGGGGATCTGACATTTTCACACCAATGCACATAAAAAATAAAGTTAAAAAAAAAAAAAAGAAAGGGGAAAAGAATACTTAAGAGAAATTACCACTGTGGGAAAGGAAGAGCCTTCTTCACTGCCGAGGGAGTGTATACTGATCCAGGCACTATCAAGATCAGTATGGAGGTATCCTATTTTCATGTTTGTTCCCATAATAAATTATCCTGACAAAATTAATTTAGGGGAGAAAGGGATTATTTCTGCTTACAGTTCTAGGTTATATCACCTCACTGTGGGAAATCACAGTAGCTAAGGACTGAACCACAGAGTCACATCCCATCCAAACTCAAAAAGCAGAGTCAGTGCTCAGCTAAGTCTCTCTCTACTCTTACACAGTTAAGGGCCCAGAACCTAGGAACGGTGGTGCTGTATGCTAGCAGGCTGGGTTTTGCATGATAAAGGCAATCGAGATAAAACCCACAGACATGCCCACAGGCCAGCTGAGACTGCCTGCCCAAGTGATTCTAACTGTGTTAAGTTGACATTTAAAAAGAACCTCCATAGCAATAATGCTCTAATGTATAACCTTGCTATACCACTCCTGGGCATACTCTCTAAGGAGTGTAGGTCCTACCACAAAGATATCTGCATAACTTTTAGTGCATTATTTTTTATTTTATGTGTATTGCTGTTTTGCTTACATGAATATATGTGCATCATATGAATGCCTGGAGCTGTGGAGGCCAGAAGATATTGGATCCCTTGGGACCTGAGCTACAGATGACTGTGAGATACCAACTTGGGTCTTCTGGAAGAACAGCCAATGCTGTTTACCACTGAGTCATCTCTCCAGTCCCAGTGAAAACCCTTGTTTACTGCTGCTCTGAATAAAATAGCAAGGAAATGGGATCAGTGGTCAGCCTAGTTGGCCATCAACCAATGAAAGGATAATGAAAATACTGTACATATACACAATAGAATTCCATTGTCGTAAAGACAAATGAAATGTGCATGAAAGTGGACATGTCTGGAAATTATTTTATTAAGTGAGTATGATGGTTGATATTGTCAATTTGATGAGGCTTACAATCACCATGGGGGTAAAAAAACTCAAGCCATGCTTGTAGGGGATTATCTAGATTCGGTTAATTGAAGTGAACAATCCACTGTAAATATGGTTGGTACAGTTCATGGGCTGAGATCCTGGACTGAAACAAAAAGAGAAGATCAGCTGA
Source organism: Alexandromys fortis (assembly GCF_014885135.2). NCBI lineage: Eukaryota > Metazoa > Chordata > Mammalia > Rodentia > Cricetidae > Alexandromys > Alexandromys fortis. The sequence goes on along the minus strand of NW_026068140.1, from coordinate 1,382,046 downwards.
GCAACAGTATTGATCAGCTCTGCTTCCAGACTATGATACAATGTGATCAAGCACCTGTCTCCATGACTCACTCCTGCTATCATAGACTCTAGACCTGTAATCCAAAATAAATTCTTCCTTCATTAAATTGCTTTCGTTAAGGAATTTGCCACAACATCAAGACAAGCAACTAATATATTGAGGTAACCGAGACTTGAGAAGATAAATACTGTATGTTCTCTCTCTCTCATATATATATATCCTAACTTTTAATTTATATATTATATGTATATATGAGTGTGGGTACATGTCATGAAACTAGAAAAGGGACCAGAAAACAGAAGAAAGTTTTTGAGGAAAAGGAGGAAGGCAACAGAACATTAAAGCAGAACTACTAGGTATCAAAAAGCTATAAGAGAAGGAAATGAAATGGGGGAAAAGAGGTAGGGAGGAGGATCAACAAAGAAAAATTACATATGAAAATTACAGAAGGAAACATTACTTTGTATGCTAACTTACAAAATAAAAAAGATACAAACAAATGCGCACCTCAAGAAATCACTGGAAAAGTTAGAAAGTATTTTCAAGGCCAGTGAGGCAGCTCAGGAGTAAAGGGGTGCTTTGCCACCAAGCTTGATTATCCAAGTTTAATGTCTGAGTTACAGCTTGAGTTCAGCTGACAAAGTGCTCACCATGCAAGGGTGATGACTTGACTTTGAATCCCCAGCACCCATGAAATAACCGGGTGTGGCAGCACCTGCCTGTAATCTCAAAGCTTGGGAGGCAGTTACAGGTAGAAGATCACTGGAAGCTGCAGGCCAGTAAGTCTAGCCAAATTAGTGAGATCCAAATTGGGTGAGACACAGTCTCAGGTATTATTACTTCCATAGAGCCCTTCCCACTCTCTATACTGAAAATACTTTCTAACTTTTCCAGTGATTTCTTGAGGTGTGCATTTCTTTGTATCTTTTTTTATTTTGTAAAATAAGTTTTTTCTTATCTTTCCTTAATAAATATGTTTGAGGAGAGAGAAAGGAAGAAAAATAGTCTCAAGTACAACTCAAAAATAAGGTGAAGTACAACAGAGAAAGAAACCTGATGTCAATCTCTGGCTTCTATGCATTCACATGCACATATGTAAACACACAGATATACCACATATGCACACATATATACACAAAGGATAATAAAGAAACAGTATAAGTATATTCACAAATTTGATCATCTAAATAAAACAGACCAATTAATTTATTGAGAGATACAATCTGATAAAACTCACAAGAAAAAATGGAAACATGACATTAAACAGTTGATTTTTCAAAGGAGAAAGTAATAGGCGCAGAGGGCGCACAGGTAAACTCACTAAATGCTGAAGGAAGAAATCATAATAGTTTTTTTTACAACTCATTCCATGGCACAGAATTGTCCTAATACCAAAATTAGACAAAAGCATTGCAAAAAACTATAGACCAATACCCCTCATGAACAAAAATTCAAGAGGCCATAAAATTATTAGTAAGTTGAATTCAGTAACTCATATAAAATCATGCACATGACTAAATGGAATTTATCCCAAGTACACAAGACTGACTCAACACTGGAAAAATCAATATAATCTAGCATACTAATAATTTAAGGAAGAAAATTCATATCATATCAACAAATGCAGAAAAAGTATTTGATCAATGCCCTTTAACAATAAAAAGCATTCTTAGTACACTATGGCTAAGGATGCAGGTTTGATGTAGAGTGTATGCTTAGCTCTAAGCTTTCTATCTGGCACATATGCACATGATTAATACACGTGTACACACACACAGATACAAACTAAACAAAAAAATGAAACTTCCTTAATTTTTAAAAAATCTATTTAGCTAGACATAATGATGCACGCCTGTAATCCCTATATATAGGAGGTTGAGACAGGAGGATCGCAAGTTCAATACTAGCCTGAGCTACATAGTTCAAGAACAAGAGTAATATAATACTCTCAAAACAAAAACGTAAGTAAATTAAAAAAAATCTATCCCACCCTATAATTAACATCATACAGCAACTTGAAGCTTTTCTACGAAGTTTGAGAAAAGTAGACAGCAACTGAGGAATGACATCAAAGGCTGTCCTCTGCCCTCTACATATATGCACACACATACACACTAAATACACAATAAGCTCAGGAATAAATCTCACAAAATAGAACAAAATCTATACAAAGAAAACTATAAAACTAATGAAGTACATTAAAAAAATAAATGAACAGAGAGTCTGCTCACAGGAAGACTCAATATGGTTACACTAGTCCTGCCTACCTCGATTCACAGGTTCAACAGTCATTCAAAATCCCAGTAAGTCATTTAGTGACTGTAGGTGAACTGAGCCTGAAGTTTAGAATGACCTGATCAGGTAGCTATCTAAAGAAAATAAGCATATAAAAAGACGTTTAACATCTATATTCCCAGCACTTTGGAGGTAATTATCTCAAAAACTGTAATGGGATAGAGAGATGGTTCAGGGAGCTCTTGTAGGGACCTTGAGTTCAGTTCCTAGCACCCGTGTTGGGGGCTCACAACTGCCTGTAACTTCAACTTCAGGAGATCACACACCTCTGGTCTCTGCATGCACCTGAACACACACACACACACACACACACACACACACACACACACACGTAAAAGTAAATCTTAAAAAAAAAAACTAGAGTAAGGATATATAACACATGCCTTTAAACCCAGCATTTTGGAGAAAGAGGTAGACAGATCTGTGAGTTCAAGGTCAGCCTGGTCCACATACTGAGTTTCAGGCTAGCCAGGAATATATAATGAGACTTTGTCTCAAAAACAGCAACAAAAGGAAGGAAGGAAGGAAGGAAGGAAGGAAGGAAGGAAGGAAGGAAGGAAGGAAGGAAGGAAAAAAGTGGGGGACGGGGAAGAAAAAAGATGTCCAACATTGTATACTATCAGTGAACTGAAAGCTAAAAACAGGCTGCAGAGATGGTTCAGTGGTTAAGAGTACTGGGCTCTTTCAGAGGACTTGGGTTCAATTCCCAGTACCCCATAACAGTTCACTATAACTCCAGTTCCAGGGGATCTGACATCTTCACACAGACACACACGCAGTAAAATTGCCAATGCACATAAATAAAAATGAGCAAATCATTAAAAAAAGAAAGTTAAAAGCCATAATGAAATACTAATAAACACATCTTGGATGGGCTAAAAGTCCAAAACTCTTGACAACAACAAATACTGACGAAGTTGAGCATTGGAAACTCTCACCTTTTGCAGGTGGGATTGCAATATGATACTCTGAGGACAGTTTGGCAGCTTTTTTTTTTGTGTGTGTGTATGTGAGTGTTTTGCGTGTGTGTGTGTGTGTGTGTGTGTGTGTGTGTGTGTGTAGCCACAAGCATGCTATGGCATGTGGAGGTTAGAGGACAACTTTAGGGCATGCATTTTCTCTCCTTCTACCACGTGGAACTCAGATTGTTAGGCTTGGAATAAAGCATCTTTACATGCTTAAGTCTTCTCGAAGGCTCCAGTTTGGCTATTTCTCAGAAATCTAAACATACACTTTCCAAATGATCACGTGATTGCGCTCTTTAGTATTTACTTAAATGAATTAAAAATACATGCCTGCACATGTTAGAAATGATAATTACACAAACCTGGAAGGAACCATGACGTCCTTTATTAAGTGAATGGATAAATGAGCGGTGACCCCCAAACTGGGGCACTACTCAGTACTACCAAGAAAGGAGCTGCCCAAGGCAAGAGTTGCTATAGAAGAAACAAACATATATTGATTGGTAAGTAAAAGAAACTAATCTGACTCCAAGTATTTGATGTTCTGGACAAGATAAAATCCTGAAGATAATAAAGAACAGTGGAAGTTAGCAGAAGGAGGGATGAACAAGCACAGCATAGAGGATTTTTAAAAGAGTGAAATGAAACAATTACATGTGATATGACAATGACATAAACAAGTCATTATACATTTGTTAAAACCTATAGGATGTGCAATATCAAGAGTGAACTCTAATGAAAAGTCAGTGAAGGTTAATCAAATGTACCAGATGTAACAGTGCTTCAATGTGCTAACAGTGAGGAAAGTTATACATTGTGCCGATAGGGGGTATATGAGGACTCTATTTCCTACTTAATTTTGTATGAACCTAAAATTGTCTTTAAATTTTTTATTAATAGGGCTGAAGATTTAGCTCAATTGGCACCAGTGTTTGCTCAGCATGCAGGAAGCCCTGTGTTCAGTCTCTCGAAGAGCATGAATAGAGCACAGATCACTCACACCTCTGATTTTCTGAGACAGGGTTTCCCTGTGTAGCCTTGGCTGTCCTGGAACTCGCTCTGTAAACCAGACAGGCTTTAAACTCAGAGATCAGCCTACCTCCACCTTCCAGCGCAGGGATTAAGGGCTTGCAACACACGCCTGGCTAGAACACCTATAATCCTAAATAGAGGTAGGAGAATCAGAAGTTCAAGGTCAATCTTAACTACATCATGAGTTCAAAGTCAGCCTGGGCTACAGGAGACCCTGTCTCAAAGTGCCCAAATAAATAAATAAGAAAAAAAAAAACCATGTACACACATATACACAAAACAAAAAAACCTAATTCAAGTTAATATAAATACAGAAAAAAACTTGAATCCCAATTATTCCAAAAATTGAGGGAGGAGGAACAAATTCAGGGTCTACCTGGGTTACATATCTAGTTCAAAGCCAGCCCAGGGCATTTAGTGAGATTCTGTCTCAAAATAAAAATCAAACAGGATGGAGATAACAGTTCAGTGGTAGAGTGTTTGGTCACACATACCCAAGGCCTTGGATCTGACCCCTAGCACTATCAAAACCCCAAGTAAATGGAGGCGAATAAATTTTTGTATACTCTTTCTCATAGAGTACTCGGAAACGAGTGAAAATTAAGCTAGGCTAGACAAAATGGCACAGGCCTACTACAGTATAATAATTTGAAAGCTGGGGCAGGTTCAAGCCAGACTAGGTTATATGAGACCTTGTTTCAAGAATAAACAATCAGGGCTGGAGAGATGGCTCAGCAGGTAAGAAAGATTGCTATCTAATAAGCCTGATGACCTGAGTTTAGAACCACGTAAAAGCTGACTGTAATAGTGCATATCTGTAACCCAGCATCCCTACTACAAGATGGGAGGCAGAGACAGAAGAATCACCAAGAAGTTCAGTGCCAGTTAGCCTAGAATATGCAGTACAGCAGCAGAAATAATCAGAAATATATACCCTGCCTCAACAAGGCAGAAAATGAGAACTGACCCCCCAAACTATTCTCTGACATCTGTAAGCATGCAATGGCATGTATGCACCACACTTATATCACACAATACACACATAATAGCAATAATAATAATAATAGCTCCTGCCATGTGTGGTAGTACCCACCTGCAATCCCAGCACTTGAAGGATTGAGGCCAAAGTCTCATTGTGAATCTAAGTTAGCCTGCACTACCTGGGCTATAGGAAATCCTATCTCAAAAACAAGGACGATGACTATAGGAAGGGAGGGAGGGAGAGAGGAAGGAAGACAGGTAACTCAATATCTGAGTTACACAGTGAATTGCAGGTCAGTCAGTGCTACATAGCAAGAACCTGGCTCAAACAAACAAACAAAAAAACCTAAGTAAAGCAGAGAAGAAAACCGGCTTCTAAGAAAGAATTGTTTTTTTTTTTCCTTGACACAGCTCCATATCAAATCATACTGTATCCACTGATTTTTCTAGTGCTGTTGTTTCTTTGTTTCAGAGACAGTAGTATTCGCGACCTTCTGTTTATGTGGTGGGAAGAAATGGCTTCCCAGAAAGGCTTAGCCCACTGCATTTTATTAGATAAAAGAAAAAACAAAAAGCCATTCAACTCTGACAAGCCTGATTATTGTCTACAGAAGAGCAAAATGTGTCCCTGAGGATTACAAGAATAGTCAACAAGATCCAGTGTGCTCAAGCCTTTAACCACCGCTCTGCCAAGAGCTGCTGGATATGTATGTACACAGTCCTTTCTTCTGGGCAGTGTCTCCATAAGGCCCTCTTTACCTGTAATTTCAAATTCATATGAAGGGAAAGAATGCTACTGTAACCACCTAGGTAAACTTAAAAGAAAGACTGAAGAGGTAAGAGCTGAACTGCTGAATCTAATGTGGTCTTTTATAAAACATAATTAAACATCCAGAGCCCAGGAAAATGCTAAGTAACTACTTTCATCTTCCTTTTTCAAAACAGCTTAAGGGAACTATAGTGTCTCCCTTAATTGTAAGAAACACACAGGAAACTGTAAAATGGCAAAGGTCTAAAGTTATGAACATATACAGTGAAAAGATTAACATATACCCATTACCACTGTGTAAAAAATGATCTCACTGGATTAGATTATCAACTACGAGTATATACCACAACCAAGATCTTAAAACACTTCTTTTCACGAGGCTCATTAACTATATAAATGAAAGACTTTTTTTCTTTTAGGGGGGTTGGGGAATTGAGTTTAAGAGCAAAGACACAGAAAAGTAACCATGGCTTAACATTAAAATGGAGCCTTTGGGACTGGAGAGAGAGCTCAGTTCAGCTTTCTATAACTTCTCCAGGGGATAACCAGCCCTCTCTGGCCTCCTGGAGCATATGGTACACAAACCTACAAGCAGGCAAAACATCTATATATAAAAATAAAAATAAATCTTTAAGGTACTGCCTTCAGGAGCAAATAAGATGGTTTACTGGTTAAGGGCACTTGCTGACAAACTCTACAATCTGAGTTCAATCCACAGACCCCACAGGGTAGAAGGAGAGAACCAATTCCTACGAATTATTTTCTCTGACCTGCATGTGCACTGTGGTTTACACACACACTTACACATACACACAAAATAAAAAATGTTAAAAATTTAAACAAACAAAGTAAATTGTAGTGTTCTGGTCAGCCAGATGGCTCAGAAGGTAAAGTGCTTGCTACACAAGTCTGACTAAGTCTTCAGAACCCAAAAGTTGGAAAAATAGGACAACTGGTTCCATGAAGTTCACCTGTGCTTATATAACAGAGCAAGCACACACATCAATAAATACATAAACAATTTGCTTGCTTGCTTGCTTGCCCTGGAACTAGTTCTGTAGACCAGGCTGGCCTCGAACTTACTGCGATCCTCCTGCCTCTGCCTTCTGATTACTGGGATTAAAGGCGTGCACCACCACCACCTGGCTCATAAGGAGCCTTCAAATATCCTATTAATGGCTACTGTCACCTGATAACTTCTTAGGGGACAAGTTTGTAGGTTTGTTTTTAAGTTGTTTCTCTGATTATCTTTTCTTTGTATTTAGCTTTTTTCTTCTTTTTTAAAGCTGAGGCTGACCTTAAATTCCTGAGGATGACTGTGAGCTTCTGTCCTCCTGCCTCTACCTCTTGAATGTTGAGACCTTAAGAGTGAGCCATCACAGAGTAGTGGTGGTGCATGCCTCAGGAGGCAAAGGCAAGTGAATCTCGGTGAGTTTTGAGGACAGCCTGGTCTACAAAGTGAGTAGTTCCAGGTACACAGAGAAACCCCATCTAAAAACTAAGAGTGTGCCATGCCATCATGCCTGTTTATGAAGCACTGCAATGCTGAGGATCACACAAGGGCTTCATGGATGTCAGATGAGTATTCTACTGATTCAGCTACAAAAACAATTTTGTTTTTGAGACAAAATCTTGCTATGCAGTCCAGGCTGATCTTGAACTCACAATTCCCCTGCCTCAGCCTCCAGCACCAGGATTACAGGTATGTATCACCAGTATACTCCTAGCAACATGAAGAAAACAGACAAATGCGCTCTCATTCAACTAACAGGCCTATGAGAAGCAACGACTAAGATACACAACATGGCAGTCTGATCACCCAGCGCGACAGTTTTGATACGTTGTGACTCTGTCAAATGATGCAGTCATAGTATTGCACACTCCAGTCAGTATTTCCTACTATTACATGCAGAGATAACCTAACATAATCCACATTTATAAGTTGAGTAACTATTAGAATAAAATAAATGTATATTAAGAGAATCTCCAAGGAAAGCTAAGGACATTCAAACAAAAAAAATACAGAAAATCTTCATGATAACTATTAACCATGAGATTCCTGTTATTTCTACTTCTATACATTTTGTCACAAATTATTCCACATAAATATTTTCATGTATCTACCTAGTCATTTATTTTCAGTAACAATGACAAGTGCACTTATGTATCACAGTTTGTAATGCAGGAGAAAAAACTCAGACCTACAGAGATGCTATGATGTCAAAGAAGAGGAAGATGTGCTATGTGAGAAGAGAAGCTGCCTGTTATTCAATAGGTAAGATACTTCACATAATCCAATGCCAAAAACATCAATGAAAATCATATTAATAATGATCAATAGACAGAAAATACATCTCAGTGCATTGCTAAATACTTTTTTGTTTGTTTGTTTTCTCTGTGTAGCTTTCGACCCATCCTGGAACTCGCTATGTAGACCAGGCTGGCCTCAAACTCATAGAGATCCACCTGCCTCTGCCTCCTGAGTGCAGGGATTAAAGCATGCACCACCACTGCCTGGCCTGCTAAGTACTTATAATCATTATCAGCTTGGCAGTCTTCAGAATCAAAAACTCCACCATTACATAGTACTACACAAAGGGAAGTAATCAGACACTTTCTTTTGCCTTTTGGGAGCATACAGGCGTAGAGAAATATTATTTTCAGGTGTGTGACTTTTGTTTATGCTGCATTTATTTAACTCTGTGAAGCTGTGTTACTGTGCCTGTCTAAAACCCCTGATGATCCTAATAAAGAGCTGAACAGCCAATAGCAAGGCAGGAGCAAGGATAGGAGGGGCTGGAAGACAGAATGTATAAGCAGAAGGAGGACGTCAGGGCCAGCCACCCAACCACCCAGTCAGCCACGGAGTGAGAGAACGGTAAAAGCCCTGAGGCAAAAGTCAGACAGGTTAATTTAAGAAAAGTTGGCAAGAAAAAATGCCACTCTAAGGCTGGGCACTCACAAGTAAGAATCAGTCTCCATGTGTCATTTATTTGGGAGCTGGGTGGTGGCCCCCAAAAGAGTAAAAAAAAAATACAACATACAGGTTTAAAAATCAAGGTAAAACAGAAGAGAAGAGGAATAAGGAAGTAACTAGACCTCGTGCTCACAAAGGTGACACTACAGTATTTATTTGTCCTACTGACAAAGGATGGTGAAGCCATGACTTTTAGATTCTAGTTTTCTAGTTCTGTCTTTATTTCTAGTTATTAAGACCCCCCCTTTTTTTGAAATAAGGTCGCATTATAAAGTCATGGATGTCTTGGAACTCGGTATGTGGGCAAGGCTGGTTCCACATTATAAGCCACCACCTCCATCTCCATGTGTTTACATGATGAACATGTGTGGATGAATGTGTGGAGGCCAATAGACAACCTTGGGTATCACTCCTTAGATTTGATGTCTTTTATTCCAACCAGGGTACACTGGCTGGCTAGTAAGACTACAAATCTGTCTGACTCCACTTCCCTAACATTGGGATTAGATTACAAGTGCATACTATCATACCAGCCATTTTACATGGATTCTGGGAATCTAACTCAGTGCATACAGACACACACGCAGGCAAAGAAATAAAAAATGACTGGTTATGAGGGCTAAAGGAGGAGGAAGGGAGAGAATGGTAAAAAAGGAATGGAAGGGGAGTAGGGGGTGAATTCATGGGACACAAGGGATTTTTTTTTTAGGGCAGTGGAACTATTTGGTATGATATTATAATGGAAGAGAAATATCCTTATACATCTGTCAAAATCCACAGAAGGTACACACAAAGAAAGAATTGTAATGAAATCCATGAACTTTAGTTAGTAACAATATATAAATATTTTCTAATCAGTTATCACAAATGTGACATATTAATTTAAGATGCTAACAAGAGAAACTGTGGGGTAAAGGAAAAAGACATATGGAAATTCTGTGAACACAATATTTCTGCACATGTAGAAAAATGCCCTAAAAAATAAAATCTATTAATTTAAAAAAAAGAAAATACTGGTAATAATGTCCACCCAGTACAGGGCTAATAAGAACCAAGACAAGAGGATGCAAAAAAGAAAAACTATAGCTGGTTCTCAACCCAGAAAGGACAGCAATCAAAGAGAAGGAACGAAGCCTGAAGGAAGAAGGAGTGTGAGAGGAGCGCCTCTCACAAAGACATCTTACAGTGATTAATGGGGAACATCGAAAATTCATTTCTCTCTGAGGAAGAAAAAGAAAACGAAAAAGCCAAGAGGCTTAGAAGGAAGACTGGGATTCTCAGCAGAAAAATCACCACCATTAAGCCTCTGGTGTCGTCCTGCTGCCGCTCCATGTGGCTAAGAAATCAGCTTGTCATTGTAATGTGCTGGTGCCAATCTCTATGGCAGATTGAGCTATTTTTCAGGAAAATCAAGGGATAATTGCTTAGTATCAAAAGATCTGGCCCTTGAGAGGATAAGGAGCAATTCCTTTTTGCCATAGTACAATTTTTTCTAGAACAGTATAAATGACTCTTCAAGACATCACGTCTTTCATAAGCAGAGCGGCAGTCTGCTGAACGCTGAATGGAGCACTCAGCTTTCAACAATAACTCAAAGGACAAAGCAAGGCTAGATTTATTCTGCAGAGTCTTCCCTCTAATCCACTAAATTATAAATTCTGTCTGGGAACTAAAGACAGCTATGCTTGCTGAAAATCTGGCATCATGGATGTGAACAAGATTTAAAAGCTGGAATGATGGCTGGCAATTTGAGCATTTAGAATAGAAGTTGGTTCAGCACTCAATCTGCCGGCAGAGTCAACAGCCACACAAAGCACATGGAGATGCCAGATAGTGAGGGAGCTAATTTCACAAAACTCATTTTGATCTCTCTGTACTTCATACAACCACCACAAGCAATCCAGATTCTTATCCAAGCATAATCTTAGATAGCAAATTTTATTGTACAAAGGAATTGAAAGTCAAAACATAATGCTCTCAATTTTTTTCTTCATGATAATTCCCTTCTTAAAATCTTATCCTTAAAAACAAAAATTTTGTTTGAGAAAAGCAAAATCTCACTAGAATACGGCATTAACATTTTCCCTCACAATTTCTATCATCTCTTCAGGATGAGAATTCAAGAAAAAAAAAAAGGTTTCTCTCAAACATCCTAACGACAAAATAATAGCATGTGCTACAATGTAAAGGACAGTACACCTCTGTGGTTAGACAGAGCCAACGATAGCCAACAATCAAAAGAGAAAAGTAAGGGAGGCTTGAAAGGGAAGATAGTCAATTTCTGATTAAAAATATTTTGATTATAATATACAAACACAGAAAAAGGGAACCATTAATGTAGTAAAATTGAAGTCTATTTTTTGTTTGTAAATGTGCATTACTGTGCTGAACAACTATTTTCTAACAGGCATAGAAGACAAGGGATCAGTAATAATTAAACACTATGCAGAAAAGCAGGATGAGATTCCCCTAACGAAATACAAAGCCTTTCCATAAAAATTAACAGAAAGAGGACCAAAATAAAGATGTTTTGTTTTATAAATACTATTAGCAAAACAATGCGCGTTTTCAGTTTAAGGCCTGAAGCTGAGCTGAATCTCTTTCAGAATGGTTTGTCATTTGCTGATGAAACCTCAGTTAAGATCAAAAACAGGATCTGACCAAACTCCTCCTGAAGGAGCTTTTCTCAAAGCATTAGAAAGTTAAAAACAAAGCAAAACAAAACAACATAGTGTGTTATTGAAGTCGGATGACAATCCTGTGAGCAGAACGCTGACATGTTCTTTCTTTCAGACAGCACCTCTTGTATCTGTTCATAATGTGTGGTTTATCGATGTTTCCTTTCCTCTCTAAATGGCTGGGAGGGAAGAAAGCTCCATAGTCACAGTGTGTGGTTAGTAATGGCACTTTTCCTTGTCATTGTACAAAGCCTGTTAAATATTTACAACACACACAGCAATATCTAGCCCTAAACACCCAGTTGTGAGTTTGAATTTTTTTAGAAATAAATCTATGACAAGTTTTCGCCAGCAAAATGCCAGAAGACTTTCCTAACAGCTTCAAGAGACCCAGCGGGTCCAGAGGAGCAGTTTCAGGCCATCTGGTGATTACTTATTATTATTTATACAGCACAGTTGATGTACACACAGATGTGTTATGAATCCACATACAGAGAAGCCCTAACAAGGACTGCTGATAGGATGTGACTACCGAGCAAGTCAATATGCATTAAAGAAATGCACTAACCAGGAAGAGAGAGAACAGCAGCTTTTTATTTTAATATGAAAAGGTGGAAGATTATTTGATTAAAGAATGATGAGTTCTATACAGAGACAGTACACCACCAGTCAAAAATCTAGCTATATGTGGAAGAGACTACCAAATCCAGAAGGCACTTTATAAACTTTTCGGTTTATTTATAAAGTAATAAATAAATAAATAGTACAATAAGTGAGTGTGGGGAGGAGTTTAGGCTTGGGAAGAACTATCGAGATAGGAAGATACAGGATTTTATTTTATTTTATTCTACTAGGAATGTGCTGAGAAAAACTTCAACACTCCCGTTTTGTAATATTCAGGTGTATACAGGAAAAACAAGAGTTCACTTCAATTTCCTGACTATAGCTCCAATTAGATTCATTAGCATTTTTTGGTTTTTGTTTGTTTGGTGGAGGGAACAGGCTAAAGCAAGGATACTTGAATATATTCTTTTAATAACAGCATAATAAATCACAACAAAGAGCTAAAATGAACCAATCACATGTGTTTAAGGCAAGTGTCAAGAGATCAGATCTGACATTAAGAAACCTGAGTTGATTTCTTGCTCTTAATCCCAATATATATATTGGAACTAGGATATATGTATGTATGTAGGTATGTATGTATGTATGCATATATATTACATAACTGTGCCCTAGTTCTACCACAGTGACATAAAACCACAGAATTCTCAAAGTGGACTAGAAGTTATTGCAAAATCAACATTTAAAAAAAAATAAGGTTAACATTTGGCCGAACAGTGCACAATGCAGTTATTTTCAGCTGCCTGACAGCATGCAGTCACTCTTACCAGATGGGAACTAGATGAATTATTAAATGAAATATGAATTATTAAATGAAAATTTGAGTTTTTAAAAAACTCCTAGCAGGGGGTAAGGAAGGAGAGCTTATTTGTTTGCCTGAAATTGCCTTCACCTGTCATAGCATGTAAACACAGCATACACCCCACAAAGGCATTTGCCTACCTGATCCATTCCTTTCCTGGTTATTTTTCAATTCATGGTGCTCTCCTGATATAAAACATCAAGTCATTCTTCTTTGTTTTTCTTCTTGCTCACACCAGTTAATAGGGAAAACTTGCTAAAGGAATATAGGATGAAAGACCCAGAGTCTCATACCAGTATGGCCCTTTTAACGGGAAAGCTAAGATAAATAATCTCTGTGGATTTGTGTTATACAGACAATAAAACACATACCTTTGTAACATGCCAGCGTTTAACCAATTATAGGAGCTATTTGTTGCCTCATCTATTACAGAGCAATAGAGATTTAAGGGGTAAGGCTCATGGAGGCAAAGGATAGAGCTTTGGAGGTTGGTTAAATGCCAAGTGAAGCCAGGACCACAACACCATAAACATCATTCCTACCATGACAAGATACTGAGGTACAAGAAGCTGCCCTCAATTCCACTACAACTGGGATGCCACTGTTATTTTTTTTTTTTCAAGATGAGGTCTCATTTAACCCAGGCTGATCTCAAACTTTCTATACAACTGAGGCCCTGGAGGTATGTGTACTTTAGGAAAAAAGAAGATCTTGAAAGTAAGATGCCTGGGGCCACAGTGTACAGAGGACAATCATTTCTCTTAAGGACAGGGCTGATAAGCACAGTTACAACAGAAATTTTCCTCAGTGGTTGACAATTAAATACTGTCCTCAGAGGAAATGTCCTGTTCTTTAGAAACAGCCTACACAATGAACAGATATGATGAAGACTTGATGATGATATCCAGTAATTCTATTTATAGCTGCATAATTTGTTCTGCAAACCAGCATATGTTTCTGAGAGGATGAGACAGCAGGACAGAATCTGTTGATTTCTTGGTAATAAGAGCAAGAGGATCTGAGTTTGATCCCCAGTACCTACATGAAATGCCAGGTATGGTGGCTCTCACTTGTAATTCCAGAGCTGAAGCCAGAGAAGCGCAGATTCCAGGGTTCTCTGGTCAGCTAGCTAGTCTAGCCTAATCGGAAACTCCAGGTCCCAGTGAGAAATCCCATGTCAGGCTGTTGAACACAAACTCAAAGTGATTGTAACTGCATGCTCAAGATTTGCACAGGATCAAGCCACCTAAAGTTCCAACATGGATAGGGAAGCGCTCATCAAGTTCTACCCCTAGCTGAGGCGTTATCAACAACTGAGGGCTATCAGGGTGGAGAGAATCAGTATTTTTAGGAATGCAGCCCTGAAAGGCTACCCGTGCTACACCCAAGAATATAGAGTAGTAAGTAGATGCAGTGGATTTAAGGGGGGAAGAAGAGCGCTTGAAGTTAGGAGGGAAAAGGAGGAAAGGGAAATGAAGGACAGATTTGATCAAAACACATTACATGTATTATGAAATTATCAATAAAAAATACTAAGATGGATGATGGATCCTGATGAATGACACCTAAGGCTGATCTCTTGCCTCCACAAGCACATATGCACACATAAACACACACACACATATCCCAAAATGGGCAGAAGTAACCCAAACAAAGTTATTTATCTGCACATGAAATAACATCTTAAATTTAGGATTTATGATAATGACATAGTATGTACACTTGTTTTCATCCTATTGCCTATATTACAGACTTCAAAGTAAAAGTGGCACCCCAAAATACTGAAAATTTACGGGACTCAGCAGGGTATGATAGTACAAATGGACTCCCAGCTATTTGGGAGGCTGAGGCAAGAGGATCACTTGAGTTTTAGATTAGCCTGGGCAATACAATGAAGACCCATCTTAAAAAGTTTCTTTTCTTACAAGATTTTCTAGATTCAGCACCAAATTAAATCTCTATTATTTTAAAAAAGCCAAAAAGGCAAGTCTACTGTATAATTACAATGCTTTTGTTTGTTTGGTTGTTCAAGACAGGGTGTCTGTCCTGGGCACTGTAGACCAGTCTGCCGCTGCCTTCTGAGCGCTGGGGCATGTACCAGTATCACCTGGCTAATTACAGTGTTTTTAAACAGAAGTTTTCTTTTCTTTTCTTTTTTTAGTGTTGGGATTGAATCAGGGTCTCATTTTTCTGTTGTATTTTTTAAGATTTAGCCAGGTGATGATGGCACACTCAGGAGGCAGAGACAGGCTGATCTCTGAGTTTGAGGCCAGCCTGGTCTATAGAGTGAGTTCCAAGACAGCCAGGGTTACACAGAGAAACCTTGAAACAAACAAAAAGATTTAGATTTAATTTACATGCATATATGAATATATCAGATCCTCCAGATTTGGAGTTACAAGTGCTTGTGAACTACCATGTGGGTGATGGGAATCCAACTCAAGTCCTCCATAAGAGAAGTACATACTCTTAACTCCTGAACCATCTCTCCAGCCCCTATACTAGGGTCTCAAGAATTCTAGGCAAACACTGAGACACAGAGCTACATCGCAGGGCTTTTATTTTTTGAGACAGGTTCTCAGAAAGTTGTTTAGGCTGTCCTTGAACTTGTGATCCTAATACGTTAGTTGACCAGATGGCCGGGATTACAGGTACATCTAAGCGTACAGGGCTCTTAAATAGATGCCATCTTCTAATTGTTTCAAAAGCCCACACAACTCCATTGACCTGGGCCTCTGTCTAGTGGCGTCTGGGGGACTGTTGTCCTAACAACACTAACCCATTCTCAGGAGGTAATTCAGCTCTATAACGACTGCTTGTATCACATTCCACAGAGAGGTTTTAGCAAGAATATCGTTTTCCCCAAGTTCTTCATGAGGGTGATGAGGCCTCAGGAGAAACAGTCTCGATAGGCCAACAGGAATAAGGGGACTGAAAAGCGTGTCATCTGTCTTTTTACACAGGAATGCAGACAGCACAATCTTAAGTAGCCACTTTTTAAAAGTACATGTAGTAGATTTAGAATTCAGCTGTGTCACATCAGACTGTTGGGAAGCAGATCATGAACACAATCCAAAAATAACAGCCATTAAAAACCTAGCAACCAAAACATGTTTATGTATCCATTGAAAGCCTGGTGGTTTTGATTATATAGTGGAGGGTATAATCTACTAGTCTATTTTAGGTAAATTTTCCTTTCACCTTCCTTTAATATTAAATGCACAGTGATTTCTGAGTTTAAAGATGCACATGGTAGAGTCTGCACGAGAAACAGGCACAGAACAAAGTAGAATGCCAATATTTCTCTTTGATTGCTTCTCTCCCCCCTAGAGCTGAAGACTGAACCCAGAGTTTTGCACAAATTCATGCACATTTAGCTTTACCAAGCTAAATTTCCAACTCCACAATTAAAAAAAAAGAGTTTTTTTTTTTGTTTGTTTTTTATCTTATATGTATGAATGTTTCGTCTGCATGTATGCTGGTACTCTGTGTGAATGCAGTTCCCATGGAGGTCAGAAGAGGGTGTTGGATCCCCTGCAACTGGAGTTACACATTGTTTGTGAGCTGTCATATGGGTACTCAGTGGCCCCTGGTCTCTGTGTCTTGTGTTCAATCTCCAGGCCCTTGCCCGGACTCGCATTCGGTACAGCTGCGCGCGAACTGTACCGAGGGTGTAACACCGAAACCGGGTGTTACACCTGGGTCCTCTGCAAGATCAACAGTGCTCTTAACTTCTGAGCCAACCCTTTCTCTTTACCACTGTTCTGAGACTTCTCTAATGATAGGTCCTACATCATGCCGTCCAAAGATTATCACGGTTTCTTCCTGGGATTTACATAGCCTTTTTTGTTTGGAACAAATATTTTGAGTCAATAAAAAGTAGATTACAAGTAACTTAAAGGTCTCTGGGTAGTTCCCAAGCAAAGCTGTTCTCAAGATTTAAGGACTTCAATGGCATGCCAAATGGTAACTGGCTTTACTGAATTTGCATCTTCTGCCACACCTTCTCTATTTCACATAGCATGAGGTGACCACATGTATCTGCCGATTCCTACTCCAGAGCGATATGTTACCACATAGCAGGAGAAATCTAAAGAAAGGACTAAATAGAAGTGGAGAACTACAACCTTACCCAAATGAACAGTTTCTGATCTGCAAAGGGGTGAAAGGATGAGTCACATCCACCAAACTCTTAGGATGGAATTTCCTAACCTAATAAGAGAATGGTGACGTCAGCTGGGCAGTGGTGGCATAGGCCTTTAGTCCCAGCACTCAGGACAAAGGCAGGTGGATTTCTGGGAGTTCGAGGCTAGCCTGTTCTACAGAGTGAGTTCCAAGACAGGCTTTAAAAGAAAAAAAAAAAGGTGATGATGTTCTCAAGTTCCAAGTTCTATATTTAACTTTCCACTAGGGGAGCAGAGTTGTCCAAATCTAAAGACTTCACCGTGGATCACAGACCCCAACACACAGTTCAGAAATGTGGGAAAGGTCACAGAGAAACCAAAGTAAAAACTCCATACTACTTCCCTTTTCTAGTACTAAATTTTAAAATGCGCTCTCTCTCTCTCTCTCTCTCTCTCTCTCTTTTTGGAGACAGTGTTTTCGTTGTGTAAGTCTGTCTTGAAACTCCCTCTGTAAACAAGGCTAGCCTCGAACTCAGAGATCTGCCTGTCTTAGCCTCTCAAGTGCTGGGAATAAAGGAATGGTCATAATGCCAGGCATTTTAAAGCTTTATAAATTTTTAATTTTATGTAATACACACACACACACTATGTAAGTGCTGGTGCACACATGTCAGAGTACACATGTGGAGGTCAGAGTCTACTCTTTCTTTTCACCCTTCCACTATGTGATCCAATATAAAATTCAGGTTATCAGGCTTGTTCAGCAAGTACTTTTGCCATTTCACCCATCTTGGCCCCATCCTGAAAAGATCACGATCTCGCTGCTTCTGGGTGTTGTTATTAAAAGTGTGCACCCTCATGTGTGGCTCACAAAAAAAAAAAAATTTTTTTTTTTTGTTTGTGAGGCAAGGTCTCATGTAATATGGGCTGGCCAGAAATGGTGGCATATATCTTTAAAGTAGATCTTTGTGAATTTGAGGCCAGCCTGGTCTACACGGCTACACAGTGAGATCTTGTCTTTAAAAGAAAAAAAAAGTCACATATTAGGAAAATAAACTCACCCAAAATTCAGAATTTTCAAATAGTACAGGGTACTACTATGTATCGCTTGTAGGAGTCACAACAAACAGCATTATGAAATTCACACACATAAAACTGGAGGGGTCATTTTACATTTTCTACTTTAATAAAGCTATTTAAAAATGGAAACACACCTATATATAATTTTTTAACAAGAAAGAAAATACACTCTAAGATACTTAATACTGCAGAATACAAAGGTTTGGTTCAAGTGTTTACCAGAAATCTTTAGCATTTATTGAAATCTGGAATCTTCTTTCTATTTCTTGCCCTATCACCATCTCTGCTATCTCTCAAATTCTAATTCCTAGAAATGTTTAGGACTTAGCTCTTTATTTAAAAAGATATTTACAATGCATAATGGAACTAGTCTGTGGTCTCATGTACCACCAGTATGTGTCACTGGACAGTTACATGACATATTCCTAACAAAATATAGTTGAGATTCTATAATGAAGGCAAATAAAACGTTTATGTACTTTTTTTCATCATTTGTAGCATTAGAAAAAGATCTGGGGAAAAGTTAATATGCAAAGTGAAAAGCAAGGTAATTCCAACAGAACGACTTCATTAAAAAGTATAGGAGACACATCTGACATATAATGTATACACGTGCAAACAATTATGTGGGAACTGACATATAGAACAACACATGTCATGTCTGTAGAACACTACTGGATGGATCTCAAGTGCTGTGTTGGGTTTGTCTGTACCAGACTGTGTAGTACCTGCCTAAGCTGTTATCTCAATTTTTCCGAATCAACAATCAAAAGAAACATTGCTTTTTCATATGTGAGAGATCCACAGAGACTTGGAAATTGGAGGCTTACAATAACAGGAATATTCTCAGCTGACTCACTAAATATGTTAAGCAGACTTTTATATGCCTGAAGGTCAAGAAGATATTTCTAAACTTGCTTTGTGTTTAGATGGCAGCTTTAGAAAGGAAGGGGGAGTAATGTGCACGCTTTAACACTGTGTGTTGGAAAACAAACATCGAACAATAACAAGATGGAAGAAAGCAAGGCAGATTTCATTACGGTGGAGTGCCTACACTTCCTCATAACTTGGATTTACACACTGCAAATCCTCTGATCTGATTACCTCCAGTGATCACGTAAAATACCAGCTTTAAACTCTTTGCCTTAGTGATAAAACAGCCACTTTGATTCACAACAAGACATTCACAATAAAGTATACTGTAAACGTACCTGTCCACAGCCCGGGGCATTGCACACAAACGGTCTGTCGTCTCCCATATTTCATAAAGCAGAGCAGAGCTGAGGGGGCCAAGAAGTAAGGGGAAAAGTTATGTTAAATACGCTGGAGAAAAAAAAATGAGCTTCAAAAATATCAAGACTAGAAACAGGTGTCCCAAGAATGCAATCTATCAAAGCTGTAAACACAGGCTACTTTGGAGAGACTCATTAGACAGGTGGCATATGATCTACTGTGCCTCAATTGAAACTTTCAATTAGGAAAATTCAGACCTAAATAGTCCAGAATTTTAAGACTTGCTGGGTTTTCCTTCTTTCTGCTACTGTATGTAACACATTTCTCCAGTCTACTGAATTACAACCAGTGCAGCTCTCTATGTCAATAAATTAACCCAACGCTCGATGCGGAAGCCATATTTCTGAACTGGAGAAGACCAAAATTTGTCATTTAATTAATTAAGGGATTATAGGAGGGGTGCTCCATTTTACAGGGCTATAATTTGGCTCCCCGGTGTATAAACTACGAGACTGTTGGCAAGGGTCGTTTATCCCAGATTATTGCCAAAGAAAACAAAGCACCCATCCTATTGGACTACATGGGAAATTATTTTCATTAATAAAAAAATAAAAAATAAAAGCTTCCCCTCCCCACTGGGAGTCTCCTCCTCCCACCACCAATTGTCTGTGGCAAATGAAGAAATATCAGTGCCCTTCCCCCCTCTGATTCTATTTATGGCTAGGTTTTTAAAAGCAGCAATAAAACAAATGTCGACTCTTTGGGGGTTTACTGGGTGAATATGTTCCGGCTGTTTGTGCAGCTCTCGGCCAGAGTTCTTGGGCTGCTCCACTGCAGCCAACAGATGTGCGACGCTGCAGGGCATCAGAGAAATGCACTTACAGGCACTCCATCGACCCCTCTATCTCCCTGAAGGATTTAACAGAATTTATATTGCTTTTTTAAATGACTAAAGCTAATCTCTTGAAATGTTTATCAAAATTCTTTGTCAAACAACAAATGCAATCTGAATGAGCCAGGGAAATTTCTCATCTTCCAACTAAGAACAAAAACCAGGCAGAGACGAATAATGACTAGAAATGCAATCACAGCAAAAATATCCCTAAAAGATAAACAATATTTTGGAAGAGTCAGAGAGAAAACTGGGAGGAAGAATAAAAGCAGTCTTATAGAACAAGTTTCTAAGGACAATTTTCACACAATTATCCACAACACAGAACAATACATAAAAGGATGTGAACAAGGGAAGATGAGTGAGGGACGATCGTTGAACTACGTCTGGAAATAACTTCAGAGCTGTAACCAAATCTCAAATTCCTGCATTAAAATAAAATGCTAACATGCTAGAATGAATGTAGCAACAGAAACCAGGCTAACAGAGGCAATGAGGTACTCTCCTATTCTCTCAGGATTTACTTTTGGGTTAGAAACCAGTATTTCCGGTTGTCTAATCAGTAATTCCATAACTAATCGGTGTTTAAAAGTGTGAGGTGCCCCATAAAATAGAAGGGGCTGCTTGGTCATCTTTCAGTGTGACAGGAACATGGTCTAACTATGAAGGAAACTGATGTTCAGTCCTGCTGGAATGGAACAGACTCTGTATATACATACGTATACACAGATTTATATCACATTTAGCCAGGATAAATTGCTTCAATAAATTCTGCTCCTAGGAGAGCCCAGCTCAAGCCGATGATTGGGTACTGGGAAATGAGAGCTTCATTCTTCCTCACATAGCCCTAGGACAACAAGGTTTTCTGGTTTGTTTGTTTGCTTGTTTTAAATACATTTTTAAAAAACAAATTATTTTTAGTACTTTCTGTAACTGTAACACAGTATCAAAAAATAAGTAAATAAAAGCAAATAAATATAGAAACTGTGGTCACGATGGCTGAAAACGCAGATGATCTTTGGAAAGCAAATCATTCCTCTATGGGAATTTCACTCCTACAAGGCAGAAGTGGACAGAAGACTGAGACAGCAGTCCTTACTTCCGGCACTTGAGGCTACACTGTCTCCTTTACTGACTATTAGAAGGAAGTGTTCTTTCTGGTAAGGAACGGGAGTAGGAAGTGATTACATAAGTTCTGGAACAATTTTCCTCAAGCCACAAATTTCAAACCTTCAAAAAATGACGATGATTATAATTTGGAATCTTTACTATGAATTATATGAAAACAAAATTTTGCCTTGCTAAAAAAGAAAAAAAAAGACGGGGGGAAAAAGCATTAAAATCTAACAGAAGTAAGCTTTTCTTTGGTCTTGAGTGTTAAACTGGCAGTTACTAATAGGATTTCCTGCTTCTGTCCTAATTTGTAAGCCTTTGTTTTACCATTTTTACCAAACAGAGATCACAATGGGAGGAAGAAGTCTTTCATCCCCTTATTCTCAGGTCCCTTGTCATTTTCCACCATTTCTGCATTCAAGAAAATTTAAATATTTAACAATGATAAGAATAATATCTCTCCCCATTTAAAAAATCCCACTGACACCTTTTTAATTTTCCCTTCGTTCTCCATCTGCTACACCACTGTGACACACAGAGAGTGCTTCTGGTTATTTCTATGTGACAAACAAAGGCAACACATTTCTGCCATCTAAACAGATGGAGACAAAAAGAGAATCTTCAATGATAACACTGCCACTCGATGTGAACTTAACTCACAGCTCATCTGTAATTCCACCGCCTGACAAGCAGACCATGACACTCACATGTATTTATTGTCTCCTTCCTGATCTATTTTTTAGGATGAAATGTAAGAACTTTATAGGCCTAAACAATAAATGATGAGAGGAATATACAACTTGAAATATACTACCAAGAGTGAGTGAGATGCTTAGGACAAGAAAAAAAAGGTTTTCCTTAGATGTCCAGGTCTACAGGGGGAAAGGTTCATGTACTTGGAGCAACCAAAATGTGTATACGATACAATTAGGATTTGCATAAAAGTGAAATTCATCTGAATGCTGGTAGACTAGTTAAGAAAAATCAAGGTTTAGGGCCAGTGAGATGGTTCAGCAAGAGAAACACTTGATCTGAACTCAATCTCTAAAACCCAAGGGAGAAGGACAGAATCAACTCCTCTGACCACCATACGCAGACCATGGACTTCATACTCAAATACAAATGCTAATGCACTTTTTTTAAGTCAAGGTTTAGAGAATTAAATTTTTATAATGTTTTATTTGCGTGTGTGTGTATTTGCATGTTAGTACAGGTGTTCTCAGAGACCAGAAGTGTTAGATCCACCTGTAGGCTGAGGGATGGACAGTGATGACCTATCCAACATGGGTGCTGGGATCTTTACATACTAAAATGTTTGTCATAGTAATATTTATGACCAACAAAGAATAGGAATTAAGTGCAGAAGGAAAATAAATATAAATTAAGATATCACATTGCAACAGACCATATTTAAGATGTTAAGAATAACATTTTGAAAACTATTAAATGATATAAGAAAGCAGTACTCATTAAATGTATTCTAGATTAATTTCTTCTTTGTACTATTAGTATTCTCAAGTCTATAATGATCAGAAATTGCTTTTAATAAATCAAAAATGGGCTAGCAGATAAAGTGCTTGCCATACAAGCCTGAAACTTGAGTTTGACTCTTGGAACCATATAAAGGTAGAAGGAGAAAACTAACTTCACAGAGTTGTTCTCAGACCTCCACATGTGTACCAGGGTATATGGGTCCCCTCAACACATATCATATATACATATAATAATGACAAGTGAAATAAAATTATAAACATATAATGTAATCTAATAATAAAAGAATGCTGATCTGCATGACTGAATAAAAAGTATGTCTTTGAGTTAAAAAGAAAAAAAGCCTGTTACCTTTTAAACAATTCTAGAGCACTGAAGAGTAAAGAGTCATATAAAGTTCTATACAGCATCCATATCAACTGGAAAGATAAGTTCAAAAAGAACCATGAAAAAAGTCTAAAATTATAGACCGCCAGTTTCCTACAGAAAACAGCCAATCAGTTCCAGTCAGCTCTTCCCTTTATTACCCATTTTCAGAATCCCTGGCAAAAAATATTACTTACAGTAATAACTAATTAGAAATGATTAGAAACTGTCTCTAATACACATCTCTAAGAGACTGAGGGGAGCTAAAACTAAGCCTAACAGGTATTGTACACCATTTAGTTTAGCTGGAGATTTTAAAACAGGCTCTAACTCTGCATTTCCCTTCCTTTATGGCATTAATACAAAAAAGTATATATGCAAACTGTTCTCTGAAGAAATCACAACAGTAGACTGCATTTCAGACAACAAAGAATTTTGCTGTTTGTAAACAAAGCACACAAACACTGAGCAGTCTCCACAGTCTTTTTAAAATCACACACACATGCTGCAATGCATGTGTGGAGGTCAGAGGACAACTTTTTGGAGTAGGTTCTCTCTCTCTTCCATGTCGGTCCTGAGGACAGACTCAGATTGGTGAGTGTCTCTACCCACTGAACCATCTTTCTAGCTCCACTCTCAACAATTTATCCTCCAAGAGGACACTCACTGATGCTCTGGTCTGCATGGTATCTAGAAAGCCGCATAAGGAAAAGATTCCAGTAAATATATATAAACTGTGAAATTGTAATGCAGGGTATGTGAACCTCAAAAAACAAAGTACACAAGTTTTACCAGGTAGTAGATTATTCAGGAGTTGGACTCCCAGCTTATTAATTCTGGGCTAATTTTCCATTGTACTATTTAGTGTCACCATTGTTCACCATACATGATCTCACTAGTAGGTAAATCACCCAGAAGGATGATGTAAAACTACAAATACTACTACAACCTTAAACAAATCATTTTTATTGTTTCATATCAAAGTTTTGTATTCATATGTATGTGCACGGAAGTTGTGTATGTATGTCTTCATGTGGGGTGTGTGCATGCATGCATGCGGAAACCCGACTGTGGTGCTAGTGAGAAGCAGGGATCTACCAGTTCCCTCTGTTGGTGTGCTCCCCCACACTCTCTCAGGTTACAGACATGTGCTGCTTTGCCTGGCATTTTACATAATTTCTGAGGATTCAATCTCAGGTCCTCATGCTTACACGCTGGCACTTTACCAGATAAGACACCCATCTCCTCAGCCTTGTATCTGTTTTTCAATTGTTTGTTTGAGGTAGGATCTCCCCATTTAGCCCCAAACTTGCTGTCTGTCCTGTCTCTGCTCCCCATACTCTGGCATTACAGACTTGCACCTTCACACCCTTCCTATATCAGGGTTTTGTGAAATTCTTTCCTAAGAGGCTTTGGGGTGGGGGGAAGGAGGGGGAAGCAGAGTTATAAAAATTGGTGAATAAAAAACAAAAATTGAGGGTAGTTTGAATTCTACTTATTTGTTCTCACATCCTCCAAACAAGAACAATGAAATCTTTTGTACCTTCTGAAAGTTATATGAAATGAGTATGCTATACAACTACTTAAGTTGAATTGTGTATTTCAACAATTTAGCACCTAACAGGTCTCTTATATTCTTGGTATACAAAGTGAATATCCAGAAACATGAACTTGAGGACAAGTTCTTGATTTTTCTCCACTTCCTTCCTTTTTTTTTGGCAGGGTTTCTCTGGAGCTTTGGAGCCTGTCCTGGAACTAGCTCTTGTAGATCAGGCTGGCCTCAAACTCACAGAGATCCGCCTGCCTCTTCCTCCCAAGTGCTGGGATTAAAGGTATGTGCTACCACCGCCCGGCCTTCCACCTCCTTTCTTTTCTTTGACTGAATATCACTGTGTAGGCCAAGCTGGTCTGGACTTACTCTGAAGCCCAGGCTCAGCTTAAACTCTTGCAACTCCTGCCTCGGCCTCAAGTGCTAGAATAACAATCATGCCCCACTACCACCAAATGGCTTTGAAGTATGAAGGAAATTAAATACAACAGTTCTCCCTTATAGGGAGAACTCCTCCTATAGTGGAGGACCTCAATTATAATAGCACCAAATGCTGCATACATTGCTTTTTCTGTATGTTCTGCTGCGTGGTCAGAGAACCAGAGGCAGCCCTTGCTTCCATGTTTTTATTGGGTTTCATTTTTTTAGCACACAGGGTGGGGGTGGGGGCCTGTCTGGTTGTGGTAGTGGTTGTTTTTTGAGACAGGGTCTCATTACTGTCTCGGCTGGTCTGGAACTCACTATGTAGATCAGTCTGCTCTTGAACTCATATCTTCCTGACTCTTCCTTCTGAGTGCTGGGGATTAAAAGTTAAAGGTATGTACTACCACACCCAGCCTGTTTTTGTTTTGAGACAATGTCTCAAGTACCCCAGGCTAGCCTCAAACTTGCTATGTAGCCAAAGATAATCATGAACTTCTCATCCTCCTGCTTCTACCTTCTGAGTACTTTTATGTGCTGCTGGGGATGGAAACCACTACACACTAGACAAGTGTTCTACCAATGGAGCTTCAGTGGATAATGTCCTGGTGCGTCTTTTTCAAACCTCTTAGACTTTGAGACTATTATTAAGTAAAATAAGGCTTACCTAATCTATATTTTGGCAATATAAATACAATACAATATTTAAGGCTGACTAACAGGCAACATACAATATGGGTTTGAGGACCAGACAACCAAAGGGGCAATTCATATCCCAGGGTCCTAAACAGAAATGGAGTAGGACAAGCATAGATTTCCTCACACTATTAATAGTAGCATGTGATTTAAAATTAATGAACTGCTTGTTTCTTTCTGGAATTTTTCTTAATATAGTCAAATCTCAGTTGATAGAGATAACTGAAACAGTAAAAATCAAAATTATAAATAATGAAATAGATACTATAATGTTCCATTTTAAGATTAAGCATAATATTTTCTTGTAATTATTTTTAAATTCAAAATCTATCTGTAGTATATATTAAATATCAGGAAACTCCAGCTTATGGACCAAACCTTTCAGTCTGCCACCTACCTTTGTATAGCCTGTAAGCCAAGAATCATTTTTAAATGGCTGAAAATCAGAAAGACTATTTTATGACACATAAAATTTATATGAAATTCAATTTTAGTGCCCATAAAAAAGTTATAGAAGTGGGGACATATCTAGTGGGAGAAAACTGTCCAGCCTACATGATGAAATACTCTATATTTTCCCCCAGGAGCCCCTCCCACAAATATATTACAACATACCCATGCTTATTCATCAATATATCATCCATGTCTACTTTTGAGTTAGAATGGCAGAGTTGAGTAAATTTAACACAGAAGTTTACCATATTTATTATCTGGTCTTTATCCCGTAATCACAGAATACATGGTTAAATAACATATTCTAACTAGGGAGAATATCAAAATTTATATGTTAATTATTAATACATAAATACTAAGTCACTTATAATATATCTAAATATTAACTTCTTTTTGTTTGAATTTCCAAATTTTATAAATTACATGTTTGGTTTTTTTTCTGTAAGGGTAAGGGTGCTGGAATATGGCTCAGCAGTTAAGAGCATCTGTTGCTTTTGCTGAGGTCCCAGGTTCTGTTCCCAGCACCCTTATGGTGGCTCACACATCTGTGCCTCCAGTACCCGAGGATCTGACACCATTTTCTGAACTCCATGGGCACTACACAGGCACATGATGCACATATATACATGCAGGAAAAATACTCACACTCATGAAATAAATCTAAAAATAACTAGCTAAAGTAAAGGCAGCACAGTAGTTTTTAAGCATTGCAGAGTCACCTGGGCACCTTGCAAAGAAATGGAGATTCCTAGGCTTCCTGGATTGTTCTTAGCACCAAGGCCCAAGAATTGACACGGTAATTCCAAGATTCAGTAGGGAACCTGAGGCAGGAGAATTACAAGTCCGAGGCCAGCCTGATTACAAAGTGAGACCTCAAGGCTCAAAAGCATTGCCAGGTATTCTGGTTAGTT
Organism: Alexandromys fortis; assembly: GCF_014885135.2. Classification (NCBI taxonomy): domain Eukaryota; kingdom Metazoa; phylum Chordata; class Mammalia; order Rodentia; family Cricetidae; genus Alexandromys; species Alexandromys fortis. The sequence continues at coordinate 1,354,574 of NW_026068140.1, read as the reverse complement.
TTAACTGTGAACTAGATACAACCTAGAATAATCTGCAAGGACAGCCTTAATTGAGGAATTGCCTAGATCAGAATGGCCTTCGGGTATCTGGGATGGGGGTTATCTTGACTGTTAATTGAATAGCCCATTGTGAGCTGTATCATCCCTAGGCAAGCAGTCCTGAACTATATAAGAAAATTAGCTGAGTATAAGCTGGCCTGGAAGCCACTTAGAAAGCACTGTTCTTCATGGTTCCTGTTACACTTCTCTGGCTATGAAGTAAGTTGCTTGGTTGGAGAAATGCTGTTTGAAATAGCCAACAGGCCTGCCTTCAAGTTCCTGCCTTGACTTACCTCAATGAGTAACTATGTTATCATCCCTTAAATTGCTTGTAGTCAAAGTATCTATCACAACATCAGAAATTAAACTAAAACACAGTAAGTTTGAGAACCTAAGTTCAATTCCTAAAACTCATACTAGAGAGAACCAACTCCCCAAAGCTGTCCACTGATCTTCATAATGCACTGTTGTATATTCATGGATATACACAGAATCATAATATAAAACTGAAGTGATTCTGTCTCTCTTACGTACACACACACACACACACACACACACACACACACACACAGAATGGAGAGTAGTGTTGTTGGGAAATGTGACTCAGTTATAGAGTTTTTTCCTAGCACTTATAAGGTGCTGGATTCAGTCACTAACAACATGCAAATTAAAATTGTATATGAATTCAATGTGACTAATGAGGCCTAACTAGTATAGGCTCTACCTCATTAAAAAAAATAAAATGAAACAGGGATGGTCAACTGGCAAATTGCTTGGCTAGCATACCAAAAGCCCTGGGTTTGATCCCCATAAATCTATAAACCAGAAATGGTGGCACAGCCCTGTGAGTTGGAGCCAGGAGGAACAGAAAGTTCAAGTTCATCCTCAACTACAGATGGGGACTTAAAATGGCCTGGGACTACCTAAACAAAAGTTAGTTAACTAGAATAAAATAAAAAATACCTTGGGAAATTCTGATGACCACCGTTTGAGAATCATTAAGCTTCTAACTCCTCTATTGGAAAACAGGTGTATTCTCAAGTCTGTAAGGCGGCTATTCTCCATGTGGCTCCAGGCTCACTTATGGAGTTAAAAAACCATTTACAAGTATTGAAAAGATCTCCTTAAAGACCAAAACACTTCCATGTAATAGTATTAGACTTCACAGAATTGATCTCAGGCCACAAACTATAAAGACATTTAAGAAATCATTTTTTGATTTTGGTACCATATCAATGGAGGCTACAGTTACCTAAAAGTCATCTTTCCTTTTTCTGTTACACATTTGTAACATTCATATACTTAAAGGAAAACAACCTATCTTAACAGACTGAATGCAGAAGAGCGTATAATAAACTAGATGTTTCTTTGAAGCAAGATATTAAAGCACTCTGAAGCTTCTCTCCTGAGATTTTTCCTTTTGTGTATGGGTCTGAGGCATAAGCATATATCACAACATGCACATGGATGTTGAAGGATAATCTTCCACCACGTGGGTCCCAGGAATCAAACTCAGGTCATCAAACTTCTGTGGCAGGCACCTTGACTAGCTGAACCATCTTCTGCCTCACCTCCCATTTTTGGAAACAGGGTTCCTCTATGTAACTCTGGTTGACCTGGAATTCCCTATGTAAACCTGGCTAGCCTTGAATTCACTGAGATCCATGTTCCTTTGCTTCCCGAGTGCTGGAATTAAAGATGTATGATACCATGTCCAACTTTTTCTTTGAGACAGAGTCTCTAGCCCAGGCTGCCACCTCCCAAGCACAGAGATTACAGGTACATGCCACCAACTTGGTTTACGCAGTGCTATGGAACTAACCTAGGGCCTAGTGCATGACAGGAAAGCACTTTACTGAGTTTCACCTCCAGCCTTATTTTTTTTTCTGGCAATACAGACGTAATTATTTTTATTATAGTATAATGAGTTTCTTATTATTTTTGAAAATTATATTTTAATCTCTAATAAGGTGAAAATACTAATAGATATTAATTCAGGTATGCAAAAAGTTTTTTAAAATCCTTAATAATTCTTTTTGGTGGAGGTGACAGGTATGGGGATGTGATTGAGATAAAGTATCACTTTATAGCCCATTAGCCCATGATGGCTGGAACTTACTATATATCCAATGCTAGCCTTCAGCTCTTTTTTTTTTTTTGTTATTGTTGTTGTTCTTCAAGATACAGTTTCTCAGCTGGGTGGTGGTGGTGCACACCTTTAATCTCAGAGCTCGGGAGGCAGAGGCAGGCAGGTCTCTGCCAGTTTGAGGCCAGCCTGGTCTACAAGAGCTAGTTTCAGGAAAGGCTCCCAAAGCTACAGAGAAACGCTGTCTTGAAAAAAAAAAAAAGATAGGGTTTCTCTGTGTAGCATTGGCTGTCCTGGAACTCACTTAGTAGATCTGCCTGCCTCTGCCACCCCAAGTGCTGGGATTTAAGCATGGACCATCACTGCCAGCTTTTAGTTCTTGATGCTTCTCTTGCCTCAGTCTCCCAAGTGCTGGCATTATAGGCATATACCACAATGCCCAGGTGAGGAACCATTAGCAATTTTTGAGCGCATAAAGAGATAGTACTGACAAAAAAAAAAAAAAGATACACGACCATAAGATATACAGAAGTCTCTCCAAGAAGGCTGAGCAGGAACGTGGACTTGTCACAAAGTCTGACAATTTGAGTTCAACCCTGAGGACCCACATGGCAGAAGAGAACCAACACTCCCGAGTTTCCCTTTGACCTCCACACTTGTGCCATGGCTCCCACACACTAAATAAATTAAAATTTAATTAAAAAACCCAGAACAGTAGTATAGTACTGAGACAGAATAATCAACAGAATGTTGAAGTTAATGTCTGCATTTGGTTTTCAGACATGAAGGGACAGGTTTCAATAACAACCAGCTAAGTGGACCAAACAGAACAGATGCTAGTAAGAACCAAGCTGAATAGAAGTTATGTGACTCATGGCCAACGCTTATAGCTGATCTGGAAGCAGGGTTATAAAGGTCAACGACCTGACTCAAGAGATTTTAGTTTTTTTTTTTTACATTTTCAAACAATCTTTAAAAACACATTAATTTTATGTATATGAGTACTTTGTGTGTATATGTCTGTGCACCATGTGCCTCTAGTATCTGCAAAGACCAGAAGAGGTCACCGGACTCCCTGGAACCAGAGTTACAGATGGTTTTGAACCAGTGCTCTTAACCACCAAGTCGTTTCTCCAGCCCTAACTAGAAATTTTAGAATATTCAAAGAAGTACTTTGAGCTATCCTCAGAAATGATAATGGGAGCCATAACAATAGCAAGTTTCAAACTAGCCAGGATTACAGAGTGAGACACTGCCTTAAAAATAGCAATAATAATAATAAAATTACAGCAAGAAGCAAAAGTAGAAATAAACTGGATGTGGTGGCACACACCTTTAATTCTAGCATTTAGGAGGCAGAAGAAAGCAAATCTCTTTGAGTTCAAGCTTTGAGTTCTTATGACTAACATTAGCACTAAGGAGACAAAAGCAGAAGGACCCCAACTTAGGAGGCCAGCCTGGAATATACAGGAGGACCCAGGCAGGCTAGCTTGAGTTGGCTCTACAACACGATCCTGTTTCAATAAGTAATAAATAAATAAAATTTGTTTTGTTCTGATGCCCATTTTTGGATAAAGTATGATCCCTAAAATAACAGTGATCATCACAGATTTTTTTCCTTTTTTTTTAGATTTATTTATTTATTATGTATACAACATTCTGCCTCCATGTGTGCCCACACACCAGAGGAGGGCGCCAGATCTCAGTACAGATGGTTGTGAGCCACCATGTGGTTGCTGGGAATTGAACTCAGGACCTCTGGAAGAGCAGCCAGTACTCTTAACCTCTGAGTCATCTCTCCAGCCCCCAATTTTTTTCATCTTTAGTTATTTATTAGTTTATCTGTTTATGACAGGGTCTCAAGTATCCCATGCTGGCCTCAAATTCATTACATAAGCTCAGGGTGGCCTCAAACTTTAACTTTGCCACCCAAGTACTGAGATTGCAAGCATCACTACCACTCCAAGTTGGAGACCAAACTCAGGGTTGTAAGACTGATAAACCATAGCTCTACTAACTAAGCTACATTCCTAATGTCCCCATCCATCCCCTTTTTTAGACTGGGTTTTGCTACATTTTCTAGATGAGCCTTGAACTTGCATTCCTCTTGAAGCATCAGCCTCCCAAATGGCTGGGATTATAGACATGGACCACTGTGTCAGGTTCAAAACATTGATCTTTAAGGACCAACTTAAAATTCTTATGATTTATAGCCAGAACAGCTTATCATCTTTCTAGCTCTTTGTGTGTGTGTGTGTGTGTGTGTGTTTTTGGGGGGGTGTTTTTGTTATTTTGTTTTTGACTTGGTCTCACTCTGTAGTACAGGATACTTGTGCGCTCACTACAAAACCAAGGCTGCCTCAAAACTCACAGAATTCTTCCTGTTTGTCTCCTTGGTTAAAATTACAGGCCTGATGTGGGATTCCCTTTTGTATGCTATGAATACCATTGGTTAATAAAGAAACTGTCTTGGGCCTATGCAGGACAGAATAGAGGTAGGTGGGAAAAAGTAAACTGAATGCTGGGAGTAAGGAGGCGGAGTCAAGGAGATGCCAGATGCTGCCATGGAGAACAGACGAGCCAGAACCTTGCCAGTAAGCCACAGCCACATGGTGATACACAGATTAATAGAAATGGGTTAAATTAAGATGTTAAGAGTTAGTCAATAAGAAGCTAGAGCTAACGGGTGGGGCAGTGATTTAATTAATACAGTTTCTATGTGGTTATTTTGGGAGTCTGTGTGGTTGGGAAATGAACAAGTGGCCTCCTACAACAAATTGGTGTTCCAACGTGTGCTAGCTAAGTCCACATAAAACCTGAGAGGGCTTGGAAAGGAATTCTAGACACTAGAAAACAAAGTTTAGTCTTATTTTTTTTTTCAGATGGGCTCTGCTTGCTGCTCCTTTAAGAGAGGTTTTCCTAATTAAGCAGTAGTAAAGAAAAAAAAAAAATCCATGCAGTTTCAAAATGGTGGCTTCCTGGGCCATGCTAGCAGCACAAACTCTGGCTCTTTCAGGAGGCCAAGTACTTAAATGAGGTTTGTGGGCAACTTGCTGCAAGTTACTTGGTGGCAGCATGGGCCAACTGGTTACCAGAGTTCAGGTGGTGAGGACGACTCCCAAACGGCAGTAACAGAGGCAATGAACATACCTCTGCCATGTTGGACTGGGCAGAGCCAAAAGGCAAAGCAGCCTTACTACTAGCCAAGCCGTTTTAACATTTTAAGAAATAGTCCTGATCAAAAGAAAATTTCAGATACATAACAGGACAGATTCAGACATAAAAGACCTCTAAACAAGACATAGTGTGTTTAAAAAATGTATGTAGGCTTGGGAGAGAGAAGAAAAATATAGAGAATTATAAAAAGTAAAGAAAAATAAGCCATGTAAAGATGGAAAATCACAGTCTGGATTATGTATATTATTGTGTTTTCTTTAAATTATTTGACTGTGAATGAGCTAAGTACAGAGAGACATGTCATTGTATGGGCTGCTAAGCCAAACCAACATGGATATATGGACTTGTTGCTTTGAAAAAGAGGTTCTTTTGTTTCCACAGAAGACAAGAATCTGTGGATTAATTCCAGACTAATGTGGTTTGATGGACCAAGACCCCCCCCCCCCCAAAAAAAAAGTTTTCCGTGAACACTCCTAAAAATACTTTGCCCAACAAAAAGCAGGAAGCAGTTTGGAGAGAACTATGCCCAAATTTCCATATATTGTTTATAAATGTTTGCTTACATTTAAAAGGGGATGTGCTATAGAGATGGATACTTTGCATTGGTATGGACCTTGGTTTATGGATACAAATTTTAGATCAATTTTATTGTATATACATATAAATTTCTGCTCTTGATTAAGATATTGTGCTTCTCATTTGAAAATGTAATGCACAATTAAGAAATATAGGTTAATAGATAATCAAATATATTAGTCAAGCTTGTACTCATGTTAGTTAGATTTTCTAGATGTACAGAGATGTATTTCAGATGGATAGGCATTCTTCAAACCTTTCAAAGACTATGGAATAGGGCATTTAAAATGTTTAAGAACTTAGGACTTTTCATGACAATGAGATGCATCTGCTCCTGGAAGCACCAATTACTTCAAGAGGAAAATGGGCATCAAAGAGGCTTTTTATGGAATTTGTTAGCCATTTGGGCAAGAAACTGCTCTTGCCTGGACTGTTTGATGGCATGCTGTATGAACTGGACATGCAGGACCCATACAGAAATGACTGCTGAACTTGCCTAAGGGTGACACTGTCCTTCAGGATTCCTGTTTTATGAAAGAACAAAAGGAGTCTGCCAGACATTCTGCAGGACACAGAAAAAAGTGACTGATAAACTGCCAATATAGGTAGAACTGTCTTTGAAATTTCCTGTTTCATGGAAAAGTCTGCCAGATACTATAGGCTGGTAGGCTGAAGATGGGTGCCCCAATGATATAGAAGAAATTTGGGTGATTGTCCAGGCAGTGAGATGTCTCTGTCAATTCTAGAGTTTTAGAAGTTGCTTACTATGCACTTCCTGTTACTTAGGTAATAATATATCTTTCTGGAGCCTTTGATGGAGTTGAAAAATGGATAGTTATAGTTTTCCTTAGTTATGATAAAAGATAAAGTAAATATAAATATTGTAACTCTAATTTTTGCTTGATATGTGTTTTGTTATATGTAATTTTTCTGTGTTAAAGTTAAAACCTTCCTTTTTATTTAAACAGAAAAGGGGAGGTGATATGAGATTCCCCTCTGAATGCTATGAATACCATTCATTAATAAAGAAACTGTCTTGGGCCTGAGCAGGACAGAATAGAGGTAGGCAGGGGAAAACTAAACTGAATGCTGGGAGAAAGGAGGTGGAGTCAAGGAGATGCCATGTAGCTGCCACTGGGAACAGATGAGCCGGAACCTTGCTGGTAAGCCACAGCCATGTAGCAATACACAGATTAATAGAAATGGGTTAAATTAAGATGTAAAAGTTAGCCAATAAGAAGCTAGAGCTAATGGTCCAAGCAGAGATTTAATTAATACAGTTTCTATGTGATTATTTTGGGAGTCTGGGCAGCCAGGAAATGAACAAGCAGCCTCCTACAACACAAGCCAAAGCCATCATGTTTGCCTGGACTTTAAGACCTCAGTATTTGTTTTGTTCTAGGTAGGAAAAAGTCATAATACTGTACAATGATAATTATGGGGAAGATTAGTTCTAGAGAAAATTATCTATTAATATTCTCTAAGTCTACACATTTATTTGTAGCACAGGCTCTACCTGGGGGTAGTCCATACTCCCTGACTGGCATAGATGAGTTTCACACAGTATCAGCAAACCACTGCTTGAACAAAGTTTTAAAAAGTCCATTAATGGTATTACTGGATCTATATTAGTGTCAGAAACTTATTAAAGTAAAACCAATGAAATATCACTCTAGTTTGATGGTTTAATAAATCATACTGACAAGCTAGTTTCAACATAAACCATTTTTAACAACCCTATGTTCTATTCAATAAAGCTTGATTTTATATAGTCAAGCATGCTCTTATTCCAAAAAGAAAGGTTATTAGACTGAGGAGAAGCTTTGGTGGATAAGAACTGCATAATCTAGAGCTGGAAAGATGGCTCAGTAGTTAAGAGTTAAGGCTGCTCTTCTAGAGGACTCAGGTTCAATTTCCAGCACCCACGTGGCAGCTCCCAACTGTCTGTAACTCCAGTTCCAACAATACAACAACCTCACACCAAGGGACATAAAAGAAAATTAAATTTTATTTTAAAAAAAGAACTGCATAAGCACAAGGACCTAAATTTAGCACCCAGTTAAAAAGCTGGGAATGGCCATGAGCCTTTAACTCCTATACAAAGAAAGTAGTGAGGAGACAAACTAAGCTGGGAGAAGGAAGAGATGGAACTACCTGAGGCTGCTGGTGAACACCTGATACAGTGAGAATCTGTCCGGCAGGAATAGGCAAGGAACCACAGAGAAAGACATCTGATTTTTACACACATACATTATGCACACACAAATTCTTTAAAAAATTGTTTGTGGTGGTGGTAGTGGTAGTTTTTGGTGCTTAGAGATTGAACTTGGGGCCTTGTAGATGCCAAGCAATGGGTTCTTCTACTGAGATACATTCCCAGCCTTTCCCTATTTGCTTAATTTGAAAAAAAAAAAAAAAACAGTGTTTCTACTGTATCATGCATCCCAAATAAAATCTGACCAGTTTAGGGGCTGGAGAGATGGCTCAGAGGTTAAGAGCATTGCCTGCTCTTCCAGAGGTCCTGAGTTCAATTCCCAGCAACCACATGGTGGCTCACAACCATCTGTAATGGGGTCTGGTGCCCTCTTCTGGCCTACAGGCATACACACAAAATATTGTATACATAATAAACAAACAAATAAATATTTAAAAAAAAAAGTAAAAAAAATCTGACCAGTCTAGCAGATAGCCTTATTTATCTACCTCAGAAAGAAGCACTGCACCTGACAGGAAGATCATAGCAAGCAACTCACCTCAAAGGCAAGCTAGGAGACACTGTGGTAGAACATTGTTACCACAGAGGCCCACACCACAGGTTCAGCAAGTAACTTCTTACGCTAAATCTTGGCTTCTATTAGATTTTCATAAAATGGTACTTATTAGGAGGAAATGCAATGCTGAAGAGAAAAAAATTTCTCCAAAAAGTCTGTTTTCATATATATGAGAACATTTAGAGTTGAAGTTGCCAAAAGATGAGAGAAAACAACAGAACTAGTAAGTATTGTCCTAAGCACATTTCATAAGATTAGTATACCGAGCTTGGGTTTAGTTAGGAGCCTTTCCTAAACGTCAGCTTACAAAGTTTTTTTTTTTTTAAATCAATCATTTATTTTTATGTGCACTGGTATTTGTTTTCCTGTGGAAAGTTGTTGTGTCCTGGGAACTGCAGTTACAGACAGTTGTGAGCCACCATGTGGGTGCTGGGAAAAGAACCTAGGTTCTCTGAAGTGTAGTCAGTGGCTCTTAACTGCTGAGCCATCTCTCCAGCCCCAGCCTTCAAAGTTTTAAGAATAAAATGTTTATCTTCTCATATAGCAATTCTGTTTTGTTTTGACATAGGGTCTCATTTAGCCCAGGAAGTATTCTCCAAGGATGACCTTGACCTCCTGCCTATACTTCTTAAATTCAGGGATTGCAGGCTTGTGTACCATGCAGTGCTCAAGAGGAACTCAGGGCTTCATTAACTGAGGTACATCCCCAGCCCCACACAACCTTCTTGAATTTATAACACTCATCATATCCCTCCCCAAGGAAGCAAGATAGCAAATGTTTACTTTCAAACTGAATTTTGTTTCATCATATGGATTTGTATAAAATCCATATATATATATGAAATTTGTATAAAAGAACAAGTAAGGGAAGGAAACAAAATACTACAATTTAACAGGAAAATAAAACCACTGAACATCCTTTCAAAACAAAAGTGTCCACCAGGGAAATACTGAAGAGAAAATATCATGATGAAATATTTTTAAGACATTAAATGATCCAATGCAAAATCTTTGTTGTTGGGTTTTGTTTTGTTTTTAGTTCAAAGACATGATTATTCCTATTATTTATGTTCCTTCTTTTTTTTTTTTTTTAATCATTTCCACTGGGTCAGCAGAATCATGTCAATTTCATTTTCTTTACAACCTGCTTTTCTTCTGATTCGTCAACAGTTCTTTGATCTGAGTCTCTATTTACATATGTTTGGACTAGAGAGGACCTGAAGAGTGATCAAGATTACCATGCTTTCCAGGAGAATCCATACGTACATTAGGATAACCTTGAATTTCAGATCTTCCTGCCACCACCTCGCGTGCTTGGATCATAGGTGTGCGCCACCATGCTCTCAGTTCATGGATTCCTGCATGCTAGGCAAGCACTCCACCAACTGCGCTCCATCTCCAGTACAATTCATAATTTTAAATAGTGAAAGTGAAAATGAAAACCCCAAAAGAGGAAGGTACTTTAAGATGTATTCATCAACTAAAGTTGCTCAAACATAAATTCAACTGTCAAGTCTAAAATTAACATGCAGAAAAGTTGTTGCCTGCCAATATAAAGACTTCATTCCCTAGATGGCCTCTGATGGCCTAGCTAATGTGTAACACCATTTCTGCTCTAGAATGCGGACCTACCACCCCTTGAAACACTAACTGTAACTGGAAACTATGTATGTCTGTACATAGTTGGTGCTAGTTTATATTCCAAACAAAAGGTGACAAGAGCTCTAAACTAGAAACCTTAGAATTATGGGGAAGCAGCAAGTAACTAACTGTTCTATGGACAGGAGCTTTAATTTTCTGATTTCTAACTTAAAATGTCTGGGGAAATTTTTGCTTCAAGAGTTACACTTAGGTCTGGAGGGATGGCTCAGCCATTAAAGGCTAGGCTTACAATCAAATATATAAGAGTTTGGTTCCCAGCACCCACAGCTGTCACTCCAGGTACCATTAAAAATTAAAAAAAAAAAAAAAGAGTCACACTTAATGACAATGTGGGGGAGGGGAGCTAAAAGCTACTATAATTAACACTTTCAGTCATTACACAATCAAAAAGAAACTGACAAGGTAGGCAGAATGAAGAAACTGTAGATTGATGGAATGGGTGCTATTTCCCAGGAGAGTCTAAAAAGAACTGAATAGATTGTTTGTGATATATCAGCATGTCATACAGTAATCTATCAACATTACTATAAAGCCAGGCATGGCACACAGACACCTTTAGTCCCAGTACACAGGGTCAGGTGGCTCTCTCTGAGTTCCAGGACAGCTAGAACTACAAAGAAAAAGAAAGAAAGAAAGAAAGAAAGAAAGAAAGAAAGAAAGAAGGAAGGAAGGAAGGAAGGAAGGAAGGAAGGAAGGAAGGAAGGAAGAAAGGAAGCCATTAATATAAGATAGTTAAAACTGGGAATGATGGTATAACTGCTTGTAATCTCAGCAGTTAGAAGGCTGAGGCAGGAGAGCTGTTAGCTGGGAGGTCAGAAGCCAGACTGGGCACCACAGCCAAATTATACCTCAAAAGACAAAAAAAAAAAAAACAAAAAACAAAAAACAAAAAAAAACCACCCAGGAAGAAAGAACAAAACTAACAAACAAAAGGTAAATAGTAATTACAATATCTAACTTTATATTCTTGTTCTCTACCCCTATCCAATGGTCACCAGCCTAGGAATTCAAGGATGTCTCAAACAGAACATATTTGAGTTTCAACAAGACACTTCTTGATATTTCACAGAACATAAAGGCTATGGGGTGGGATGTTAATTCAGTGGTTTCATGGGGATAAAATTCACTTGCCTACCTTATTGGAGGTTCTGGATTCATTCTCAAGTCAGGAAGAGAAAGGAGGAAGGGGGGAGAGAAAGAAGGGAGAAAAGGAAAGAACAAAAAAGAAGGAAAAGGGAAAAGAGAAAAAGGGTAAGTTGGATGAGCTAATACAGCCTATCCTTGTATATTTTACCAGTGACCCAAAATGAAAATATTGTCAACATGCTTATCAAGTTTATCAATAATACAAAATATGAGTAGTAGGGGCTTGTGATATGGCTCAGCAGTTAAGAGCACACTGGCTGCTTTTCCAGAGGCCCTGAGTTCAATTCCCAGCAACCACATGGTGGCTCATAACCATCTCTAATAGGATCTGTACATGCAGACAGAACACTCATACACACACACACATATACACACGTATATATGTATGTGTGTGTATATATATATACATATACACATGTGTGTGTGTATATATATATATATATGGCCAAGAAGCCAAAACATATTATTACACGTCTTTAATTTCAGCACTCCAGAGGCAGAGACAGATCTCTGTGAGTTCAAGGCCAACCTGGTTTACAGAGTTCCAGGACAGCCACTGATGTTACACAAAGAAACCCTGTTTCAAAAAATAAATAAATAAATAAACAACAAAAAACAAAACCCCTGAGTTGAGATTCTCAGCACCTATTCAAAAGGCCTGGTATGGAATCATGCCTCTGTAGTCCCAGCACTGAGAAGAATCAGATTCCTGGAGCTCACTGTCCATTCAATATAGCCAACTGGTGATTTCCAGGCTCAAAGGACTCAGTCTAAGGGAATAAAGAAGAAAGTGATAGAACAAACACCCAGTGCCTTCCTTTGACCTTTGTGCACACAACCCCCTACCAAACACACACACACACACACACACACACACACACACACCACATACACACAAAAAATTAAAAAGTGAGCTGGGTGATGGTGGTGCACACTTTTAATCCCAACACTCAGGAAACAGAGGCAGGCGGCTCTCTGTGAGTCTGAGGCCATCCTGGTCTACAGAGTGAGGTCAAGCCATGGGGTCTGCATAGGCAGGCAGCAAGCACCTTTACCCTCTAAAGCCATCTCACTAACCCATCTGCAGCATGTTTTTGGAGAAAAAGGAAGACTTTTTCAAGAACTCCAAAATCAAAGAAACAATTTTTAAAAAAATTTAAAGTTAACATTTAAAAAATAGTTAAACATTTTTCTTTTTAAGCAAATATCTCATTTGTTTTTCTCAAAGAAACAAAATAAGCACTTTTGTGTTGGCACCTTTATCAAGGAATGGGGCAATTATGTTTCAGTCCCATATACATAACACACAGATACACTCCCTCTCTCTCACACACACAACTGGACAGAAGGAATGTAATCTGTGCATTAACAAAGAAGTTATTGATGAGCTATATGAGTCTAATTCATTATTAAATGATACACAATTACTAAACAAACGGCAATGTTCTGTCCTTTTCTGTGCAGAATTAAGAACTGGTAAGACTACTTCATATAGCTGCCAAACTTCTCTTTAGCTTCTTTTCTTACAGTCATGTTAAATTTCGCAATAGCTTCCACTTACTTTACATCCCCCATGTTTAAAAACAAGAGTTCCTCAACCTCTGCCTTAAAATATTATGGTAGCTCTTTAGTTTCTAAGTCTGGATGCAAAGAAAGCATGGGGAAATGTTCAATTTCCTAAACTATGATTTATTTTATTCACTCCATTTAAAATATTAGGAGGGGACTAGGGATGTAGCTCAGTTGGTACAGGTGCTTGCCTAGCATGCACAAAGCCCTGGGTTCAATCCCCAGCACCACATAAACTGATAAACTGGGCATGGGAATGAATGCTTGTAATTCCCACACTTGGGAGGTAGACATGGATCACAAATTCAAGGTTATGAGTTCAAAGCTAGTATGGGCTACATGGCATGCTACATAACACACACACACACACACACACACACACACACACACACGACCCTGAGTGTTCAGTCTATAACCTCGGCACTTGGGAGAAGGACAAAGGAAGATCAGGAGTTCAAGTTCAACCTCAGTTACCTCAGTTTGAGGTGTACCTGGGCTGCATGAGACCCTATCTCAATTAATACATAAGAACATAACAAGACAATTAAGACTAAGTTCAATCATCCCTTAAATTACTCTTAATGAATGAAAGGGAAAAGCCATATTTAAGGAAACAAACTTTATTTGTTAGTGTTTAGAGATATATACAGGTTCTACAGAAATTATACTGCTGAAAAATTTAAACATAGGAAACAAATGAGTTTGCTGAAAAAAATCTGCACATTTCCACAATCTTCATATGAACTCTGAGAGAAATTAAAACACCCTCCGCTAAGCAGAAAACAAAGTTTGGAAAATAGTAACACGGGAATCTGGGTAGGAGGTGCCTGGGTAGTAAACACCCAGTGAGAACATAACAAGCGTTTCAGAGCAACATCTAAGTCCCTACGGGTCTCCAACTTGGGCCTTCGAAGTCCCAGACCCACATCCCTGTGTTTTGAAAGAGATGACGCTTGAAAAGGGAAATACTGGAAAAAAGAGAACAAGAGCAGTGTACTATTTTTCTTCTTCTACACACCTATGCTAGAATTTTGGCTGGTCTGGGTGCCATGTCCACCAAAATCACTAAGCAAAATCCCGACTGCCTTCCGACTAAGACCCAAGCTAAAGACTTGTATGTCAGCCGCTGTCTTTTCTCCAAATATTCCCCCTTCCCTCCGGACTTCCAAACTATTACCGAAGCGATGCCTTCTAGCAACTCAAGGCACTCAGTCTTCCTAAACTCATCCACTTAATCTCTCCAAAGCCATACTTTCTGATACCATGTTTCTGCTGATTCTTATGAATTCAATCGAAACGCCAAACCCTCGGTTCCAATGTCCACCTCGACGAGCTTTTCAGCAGATCAACGCATGCTTTCACCTGAGCGAGGCTCTGGATGTCACCCGAACCTGCCTACTGCCCATTACCTCTGCTCTTTGCAGTACCGAGCCCTAACCCCACTCTAAGGGAAATCCTGAGTCGTCAACCTAGTTTAGCAGTCGTCCTCTTTCTGCTACTCCAAGGTCCTTCCATTTGACTTCCACTACACTTCTCTTCCCTCAGGATTCAACCCCCTTTCCTCGCCACGCCCTGTGCCCCCCGGGGCTACTTACCCCAAGTTCTCCCCACACTTCAGTCCTCTGGCCCCGCCTTCCTCCAAAAGGAAGGAGGCGGGAGAAGAGAAGAGGGCGGCACTCCGCAAGGTAAAGGCGATCTCCCATTAGCGCTCATGGCCGCCAATTGTGGCTTCCTGCTCTCTTATTGGTTGTCTTAGACTGTGCCCCACCCTCTTCCTCAGACAGGCCCGGCCACCGCCTCAGCGCCCCCGTCCAACACAGACTGGGAGGGGAGACCCCGGCCCGGGACGCTGGGACTGGCCGGAGTAGAAGGGGAGCCTCCTGTCAGACCACGGACCAGCTAATGTTAACAGGACTCACCCGCTGGCAGCTCCGGCGCCTCCCGCCCGCCCGCGCTCGGTCCCACAATCTGTCTCCTGCTCCTCCTTTCCCCCCTCAGCGGAGCAGATACTTTCCTCCCGTCCGGCCAGGCGTGTTCACTTCTCGCGAGAAGTGGGGGTGCGGGCGCGATTCGTGGGGGCCGAGTTGGAAAGGGACCGCGGGGCGGGGCTTGCTGTGAGCGTGGCGTGAGTGGAAGGCTGGCCGAATGCTGTACACACGACCCACACGTGTTCGGCTGAAAATCGGGGGTGATGAGGGGGAGGGAGAAAGCGGCAAGGAAATCTCCCGTTGTCCGTAGGTGTGGCGATCCACGGAAGAAGGGAATGAAGGGAATGAGATTATCTCAGGCAGCTATAAAAATACACCCTTGTTAAAGGAGAACGAAGGGAGCAAAGCAAACTGAGGGGCTCGGGGCTGCAAGCTGGTGACTAGTTGTAAGAAGCAAGTTAAACAGGCTTTCAGCGTCCCAAACAGGTGACTGCTTTCTATTTTCTTCTTCACTGGCCGTAACTTCCGTCCGGTGTCTGGCTGTGTGCAGTAGGACGGTAGTGTGAGGGGGAGTTGGTGGTAAGGATTCAACTGCAGAGACCACTTAAAAAAAATAGTTTGTTTTTACACTTATCTATTAGCAGGGGGTGGAGTGAAGCGCATACGAAGGTCAGAGATCTGGAGATCTCTCTTCCCGCTGTTGTGTGTTCAGGGGATTGAATTTAGGTGTCCAGCGAAGACTGGTATAGTATGAGCCATCTCGTTGGATCAGAACTGTATACCTTTTTTTTTTTTTAAAGTACCGGTTGATACTACTAGTCTTCAGGATCAGTATTTCCTTAATGTCAACGTAGTTTTAAATGCCCTTAGTCCTAAAACTGGAGGGAATCCGCTGGGAAAAGGCAATCCACCTGCCCAACGATCCAGTGCCTATGGAAGAGATATTTCTCTGAGAGTGTACAATGGACTAGGAATCCCATTTCACTCGTATTTGTAATGACACAAAGAAAAGTTGAGAAGATAGCAGAGCCAATGAAGTGCTTATCCTGCAAGCACAAGACCAGAATTCCATCCCAGAACCCATGTTAAAACATGGGTGCTCACCAGCCTAGCCTGCTTGACATTTCCGGGCCAGTGAGAAATCCTGGGGCAAACAAAGTGATGTGGGAGTGTCATATATCAATCTGTTGATTTCATTGGTTAAACAATAAAGAAACTCCTTGGCCCTGATAGGTTAAAACATAGGTGGGAGGAGTAAACAGAATAGGATGCTGGGAGAAAGAGGAAGTGAGGTCAGACTCTGCTCTGCTCCCGGAGAGACTCGACAGCTCTGCTCTCTGGAGCAGAGACGCCAGGCTCTGTTCTCCCAGGCAGCTCCGACCCAGCATGGACGTAGGCTAAAATCTTCCCCGTAAGCACACCTTGGGGTGCTACAAACAATTATTAGAAATGGGCTAGTCCAGGTGCGAGAGTTAGCCGAGAAGAGGCTAGACATAATGGGCAAGCAGTGTTTAAAAGAATACAATTTGTGTGTTGTTATTTCGGGCATGATCTAGCAGGCGGCCGGGGTGCTGGGGACGCAGCCCCGCCGCTCCTATTTCAACACAAATGAACAAGAATAAAGTAACCCACGGACCTATGAACAACGCACACACAAAGCTCTGTAGGACTCAGTGTAGTTCAGTGGGAAGCCTTAGGTTGGAGTCTGCACAGCATGGCAGACAAAACACTCCCGGTCATGTGGAGAAGTGTAGACAGACCTGATCCTTCCCTGACGGAATTTTTATTTTAGAGTTGAGGAGGAGAGAGGGCATAAGCCAGTAAGCGCATTCACCTCAGAAAAGCAGAGAGTGCTTCAGGGTAATAAGACAAAACAGCTCAGGAGGGGAGGAAACTACTGCTAGTTCTAAGAGAAGACCTCTGGAGAAAACATTTGTACTTGAATGAACTACTGAGCCACTCATTTGTCTGTGCACGGTGTGCCTTAAGTGATGCCTGCCTGTGGGGGCTGCTACAGAAACCAGGGCCTCTGGGAGAACAGCCAGTGAGTGCTCTTGACTGCTGAGCCATCTCCAGCCTGAGGAGTGAATTATTAAGAGATAACCTCAAGAAGATTTTTAGGAGAACATCAAATGTAAAAGCTACACTAAAAAACTATCAAAGCCAGTCAGTGATGGTGCACATCTTTAACCCCAGCACTTGGGAAGCAAACGCAGGAGGATCTCTGCGTTTTAGGCCAGCCTGGTCTGCAGAGAGAGTTCCAGGACAACCAAGGTGATACAAAGAAATCCTGTCTTGAAAAAAATAATAAATAAATAATAAAAAGTTATCACCAGGAAGAGACAGACGGATCTCTGTGAGTTTGAGACCATCCTGTAATACACACACACACACACACACACACACACACACACACACACACACACGATATGGTTAAAATGGTAATTTTGTGTGTGTTTTACTATGAAATAAAAACTTAAAGAATTGAGACTATAAGTAGAGTTAAGTGATTCCAGGGTTCCAGACAGACGACTAGTTGTGTTTTCTTCTTTACAGTTAATGGTAGCATCATCATGTCCTTGGTCTGTGCAGCAGGTGGCCGGAGTAGGGCAGAACTGGGTGGTGGTGAACTCTGTTCTCTCCCCACTTAGTGCTAGGCACTGACCCAGGGACTTACAGTGAACCACAGGCTGAATCTTAACACCCCAACACCTAACACCCTCAGGTTTTTACTCTTCTATGTAGCAGCAATAAGCCTCACATCCTCATCAACATCATCAGTAGAGCTGATAAGACAATTGGGAATTCTTTTTTGTTGTTGTTTTGTTTTTTCGAGACAGGGTTTTTTCTGTTGCTTTGGAGCCTGTCTTATAGACCAGGCTGGCCTTGAACTCAAAGAGAACTGCCTGCCTCTGCCTCCTAAGTGCTGGGATTAAAGATATGCACCACCACCAACCGGCAACAATTGGGAATTCTTAAAGGGAGGAATTAGTTTAAAGAGAGAATTTTTTCCGTACTAAAAAATGGTGAAAAAAAAAAAACAACAAAGGGATTTGGGTCTCTATGATAATACGCTAGATAATTTGAAAATGGAATAGTTGAATGAGAGGATATCTAATTTAGATGGGATTTATGTAATGCCAATTGTAAACAACTTTATCATTTTTGTCTTATCACTAAAAAAGTTGGTTAATCTGAGTGCTAAAATACAGGTGCTGTGGGATAATGCTCTTGTACGAGGTAAAGATTTGTCACTCATATTGGTTTAATAAAACACTGATTGGTCAGTAGCCAGGCAGGAAGTAAAGGCAGATCAACCAGACTAGGAGAATTCTGGAAAGAAGAAAGTCAAAGATGCAGTCACCAGACAGATATAGAGGAATCAAGATGAGAAAGCTGTACTGAGAGAAGGTCTCAAGTCATGTGGCTCAACTTAGATAAGAATTATGGGTTAATTTAAGTTGTAAGAGCTAGCTAATAATAATCTTGAGTTAATAGGCCAAACACTTTATAATTAATATAAGCCTCTGTGTATTTCTTTGGAACTGAATGGTTGCGGGACCAGGTGGGACAGAAACTTCCATCTATATTCAGGCCTTACAAAAACCTAATAAAACAGATCACTATTTAAATCTAGATAGAGAAATTTAAGGGAGAGCCAATTTCAGCATTGCATTATAATAGAGAGGAACAGCCTAAGGTTTTCAGACAACCAACCTTAATGTAAGTAACCTTACAGGAATTGCCAAATGGCAGAGGCTCTGTTATAGCAAACTCCTGTGCCAACATTAGACTTAAGGAGAGTCAAGGAAGTAATTGTCTCATATGACATGTCTCATATGACCTTTTGTGAAGCATGCTCGTGGTCACTTTGTAACTGAATTATCCCTAAAGACTGGATAGACTTGGTTAAAGGTGTTTTATAGCCTGGTCCACAATTACATTAAAGTACCTGGTTCAGAGAAGAGGCTAAGATTATTGAACAATGGAGTAAAGTGAGAGGTAGGGAACTCTCCCACAATCAATTGTTGGAGAAGGAGATTCTGCTACTATAGAAGGTAAGCTGTATATGGTGACCATACCATGGATTTATGCCATGCAGCAACTTTGAATGCTTGGGACAGAACTGGAAAAATAGGAAAGAAAATTGAGTCATTTACTAAATTTATACAGGGCCCAAAGAAAGCCTTTATGGAATTCTTACTAAGATTGACTTTAGCAGTCGATAGAATTATACCAAATTCAGAAGCTAGACAAATAATAGTTTAATCTCTGGCTTTTAAAATGACAATTCTCTATGCAAAATGATAATTTGGCCATTAAAGGCAAGATTAGCCCCTTTGGAGGAATGGAGTCAAGATAAAATTAATATTGGATCTCATGACCATGGATAGGAGAGGTGATTTCCAGAGGTTTGAGGAAAAATCAAAATGTCAAATGTTATAATTGTGGCAAACAAGGTCACCTTGAAAGGGATTGTAGACAGAACATTCCTAGAAACAATGTTTTTTTTTCTAAGAATAATCCATTCAGAATGCCCCTCCCTTCTGGATTTTGTAGAAGGTAGGCACTGAACTAATGAATGTAGGTCAATGAGGAATATTCAAGGTAATCCTTTGCTGTTGGGAAAGTGTGTGAAGGGACACATGGAGACCCCTATACCAAACCCAGTTCAGTCATTTCCTGCCATTGTAGAAGAAACTCCTTCCCAGAGCAACTAAAGAACCTAATGCCTTTGTAAGAAACCATATCTGTCTGGATAATAGAACAGCTATAGAAGAGAGAATCATAAAGCTAGTATTTTTGCAAACTTCTATAAATATACAAAAACCAAAACTAAAAATATAAATAAGTGATATCATTGAAGGTCTGATAGACACAGATGCAGACATAACAAAAATTTTATCAGAATCTTATCCAAATTGGCCTCTTCAGGATGTAAATATTCAATTTTTAGAGATTGGAACTTTTTCTCATGTAGAGTGTAAGATGGGTCGAATGTATAGGGCTAGAAGGACAGCGGGGAATATTAAAACCATATGTGTATAATATAGCATGAATTTATGGGGTCATGATTTGTTACAGCAATGGAACGCTCAATTGTAGAAATAAACCATAAGTTAATGTATGTTTCTGGTAAAAATATTACAAGATATTATAAAGAACAATTACTGACCATTCACATTGTACAAGAACAGGGCACAACTGCTGCTGATCTTCCAAAGGCAGCCTACTTTTAAAATGGTTGACAGACAGTCTGTATGGGTTAAGCAGTGGCCTTTAACAATAGAGAAACTGCAGACTTTAGAACAGTTGGTACAGGAATAACTAGATACTCAGAATATTGAAGAATCAACAAGTCCTTGGAATTCTCCTGTATATGTTATTAAAAAGAAATCTGGAAAATGAGAATGGTAACAGATATAAGAGCTGTTAATAAGGTAATTCAGCCAATTGGTTCTCTACAGGCTGGCATTCCCTTGCCTTCCCTATTATCTAAAGGCTGGCCTTTTATAGTTACTGATTTAAAATATTGTTTCTTCACTATACCTTTACAAGAAAAGGATAGAGAAAAATTTGCCTACAGTGCCTACTTATAATAATTCTCAGCCTGCTAAGATATATCAATGGAAGATTCTCCCACAGGGAATTTTAGAGTCCCACCTTGTGCCAATATTTTGTAAGTCAGTCATTGGAAATGATACATAAGCAATTTTCTGAATCTATAGTTCACCATTACATAGATAACATTTTCCTATCTGATTCAAATGTAAATACTTTAGAAAGAATGTTTGAAGAAGTAAAGTAAAATTTGCCTAGGGATTACAAATTGCTCCTGAAAAATACAAAGAGGAGATTCTATTAATAATTTATATTATAAAATAGGTTTACAAGAAGTTAGAACCCAAAAGGTGCAAAATAGGAGAGATTGGTTGGAGACTCTTAATGACTTCCAAAGATTGCTAAGAGACATTTTCCATCTAAAGCACACTACTGGGATAGGGTTCTGATGACCTGATTAATTTAAATTTAGATAGTGACAAAAACTTAAATAGTCCCAGAGAATTATGAGATGAAGCTGAGAGAGAATTGGCTTTGATTGAAGAGAAATTACAGAAGGTACATGTGTATCATGTGGGTGCAAATCTTAACTGCATTTTGGTTATATTACCCTCCAAACATTTCCCAATAGGAATTTTAATGCATAGGGAAGTTATTATCTTAGAATGGATCTTTTGTTTTACCACATAAACTGAGTAAAAAATTTAAAAATTATGTGGAAAAGGTCTCTGAGTTAATTCTAAAAGGAAAATTGTGTCTTCATTAATTAGCAAGAATAGACCCAGCAGAAATTATAATAACTTTTAATAATGAAATTGACAAAATATGGGAAGAAAGTGAACCCTGGTAAAGAGATTAACAACAACTATCCCTAAAGCAAGAGAATTCAACTCTTACAAAGAGAACTAATTGGCTCCTTCCTCACATTGTATGGGACACATCAAAAACTGGAGCCCCTACATTCTATATGGATGCAAATAAATCAGGGAAGACAGGAAACAAATCAGAAAATTTAAGTAAAACAAGGACCTTGTGATTCTGTGCAAAAGTCAGAATTATATGCTATTCTCATGCTACTAAAGGATTTTAAAGAAAGTTTCAACATAGTTACCAATTCACAATATCTAGAAAGAGTTGTTTTACATATTGAAACCATTAAATTTATACCAGATGATACAAAATTGACTTCATTATTTATTCAGTTGCAAGCTATAATCAGGAATAGGCATCATCCCATATACATAACACACATCCGATTCCATATGGGTGTGCCAGGTCTTCTAGTACAAGGTAATGCAGAAATTGATCAATTATTCTTTGGAAATGTTCTGAAAGCCTCAGAATTTCATAAAAAACATCATGTCAATAGCAAAGGTTTAAAAAAACCTTTTCCATCATGTGGTAACAAGCCAAGGAAATTATAAGGAAATGTCCTAATTATCCTTTATCAAACCAAACACCACTACCTGCAGGAAGTCACCCAAAAGGTACTCAAAGGGATGAAATCTGGCAGATGGATGTGTTCCATTTTGTAGAATTTGGAAAACTAAAATATGTACACCACACAATTGATACCTATTTAGGTTTTCAATGGGCAACTGCTTTGAGTTTGGGAAAGGCTGATTCAGTAATCACACATTTGCTAGAAGTTATGGCCATTATAGGTATACCTGCATCAATAAAGTCAGACAATGCTCCAACATATGTCTCTAAGAAAACGAAATGGTTTTTTGATTAATATATAAAGCATATCACAGGCATTCCATACAATCCTGCAGGGCAAGCAATTAGAGAAAGATCAGACTGAATTCTAACAGATCCGTTAGATAAACAGAAGGAGTGATAAATACTCCCTAAGACGTAAAGCACGGCTATGCCTGTAGCGTGTGTGCCACTGCAGGTCAGTACGGGAGCCTCGAGAACTAGGCCTGGAGACTTAAACACACACACACACACACACACACACACACACACACACACACAGAGAGAGAGAGAGAGAGAGAGACAGACAGACAGACAGACAGACAGACAGACATGGCTCATCCTTGATACAAGAATGCCAAGTTTATTGTGCTCCGGGAAACTTATATAGGGATCCTTAGCCACGCCTAGCTCTCGGGATTTTTCAGCTGCAGGTCTCATCAGAACCCACTCCCCTGCTATCAGGGTCTCATGCTCAGAGCAGCTGCAGGCACAGGTGTTTTGCTCAGTTCACTCCAGCAGGCAAAGAGTCTGAGGCAGGCAAAGAAAGTCAAGGGGCCAGTGATCTGCAGCTCCCAACACAAAAATAGATTACATAATGCTTTATAACTTTGAATTTTCTAAGTGCTAATGAGAAAAGAACAACATCTCCAGAGAGACACTGGATAGTAGAAAAAAAACTACAGAATTAAGTCAGCCGATATATTTTAAAGATATACTGACCTCAGAATGGAAACCAGAACAAGTGTTATGTTGAGGAAGGGGTTTTGCTTTTGTTTCTACAGGAGAAAAAAGCTATGGATACCATTAAAATTGATAAAGATTTGATTTGAACAAGAGACACCTTTTAATTAGAACAGATAATAGTTCATTAAGCACCATGGCTTTAATTTAAACTAACCTATAAAGCTAGTAAATGCTTTTCATTTGATCAGATATAACCTGCCAATAGAGAATCTCCCCAAAGTTAGGGTTGGGGAAGAATTTTGTTTTTATCTTTTCAGGAGAATAAAGGTACCCAGCTAAGGAATCTGAAGATCACTGGAAAAATGAGACATCTGAAGAAAACAATCAAACCATCCAGAAAAAAAATGTCTCAAGAAAATGAGTAAATTGGTCTGCTGGTATAACACATTTCCAACAGGGTAAAATTTCATAAATCTTCCCAAATGTTTGCTCTCTACAGACAAATAATGCAAACGAACTTTTTGTAGTCCCAGTCCAATTAAAGATTAAAGCTGGCTCTGGAGTTGGAGTAGGGCTCTCTCCTTCTCTAAACCCAAGCATGCTTATTAAAGTGAAATCCGAAATCTCTGTCTCATGTCAGAAGCGCCGCCTGATATTGGACAGAAGAAAAACAAAGTTTAAAGACTATTTTATTGCTACTAGTCTCATAATCCTTTGGTTTTATTAAACTGACTCTTCAACAGTTTTTCTTAAGGTATATGATTTGTGATATATATATGTATATATATTAAACTGTTTGTCATTATATTAATGGTCATATAGAGTACTAACTAATTCTACAAAAAGGTTTCATCTACCTTTCTGCACATGATTTCAGGTTTGAGTCTCTATCAGTTTTCTGCAGTGAACCATGAGCATGCCCAACAGCGACCTTCGAAGTCTCCAAAAGGAGGATGGGGCACCACGTGACAAATTCTCCAGGACTATGATAATACCACTAAGCTGAAAAACTGCTCAGAACAATTTTGAGCTGACTAGCTGAGATGATTCAGCCTAACAGACTACTCTAGCCCCCCTGCACTTTCCCATCACGCAACAACAAATGCTAAAGCTTCCTCTCTCTCAGGACTTTACAATTAACCAAAAATTTTCTTTTCAGGATCCCTTAAAGATACCATTGTCCTCAGACAGCAGGAAATAAATTTAAGAATAAGATGCCCAAATTCCCTAGAGATGGGGTGGATGGTTTTTGATCATTCAGTGGATTGTGGATCTTTTTCATTGTTTGGGGAGGTGGTTATCACTTGTTACTGGTAATGGTCAGAAAAAAAGCTAAACAAAGGAATTGAGATTTGAGGTTCTTGTTCTGAAAAAAGAGGGAGGATATAGATATGATAAGATAAAAAGATTATTGAATCTACATTTAAAAAGCAACTACTAGATTTAAATGTTTTACATTGGATTGGATTTTTACATATTGTATACACATTTCATATATTGACACAAATTTGAGATTAATTTTGTTAGAACATATTGTACATACATTTCTAATCTTGTTCAAGGTATTGTACCTATAACAGCTCATTTAACAATGTAATGCAAATATCTAGTCCTTGAAAATTAGTATTACCAGCTGTTTAGGATAATAAGGAAATGCAGGTTAGTAATTAATCACCTATTATAATCATATTGTAGTCACATTAGGTATATTTTCAAGGTCAAACAAAGATATATTTTAGATAGACAGGTCATCTTCAAACACTTTAGAGATCTACAGAATGTGGCATTTAAGATGTTTTAATAACATAGGCTCATTTTTTTATGATGAGACATGTCTACACCTGGCAGTACCAATCTACTTCATAGAAAATAATGGATATCTAAGAAACTCCACATGGAGTTTTCTTTGCGGCACAAGTAAGCCACTGGGCAAGAAAATGCCCTTGCCTCCATGGCTGACAGTATGCCGTTCTAATTGGACAAGCAGTACACAAAAGAGACTGCCAAACATTGTCAAGACAAGTGATTGCCCTTCAGAATCTCCTACTTCACAGAAAAGTCTGTTGGATATGCTAGGCCTGTGGGCTGAAGATGGATGCGCCAACATCACAGAGCAACTTTGGGTGACTGTTCCTAGCATTTCTCACATTTTTTGGAAGTCACTTGCTTGTACCTCCTGCTCACTCAGTTAATTTTATTTCCTTATTGGGTGTCTGCAGGAGCTGAAGATTAGATAGTTATAGTTTTCCTTGTTTACCTGACACAGAAAGAAAGTTATGACAGAAAGTAAATTAGGTACAAGACTTTAAACTCACCAAGATACGATAAATATGGAGTATTTTCTCTGAATTTGTCAAATGCAAATGGAATAGACATTGGTGATATATTTATTGCCTGTATATATTGTATATAGGTATTGTACTTATTGTATATAGCTTTTCTTATATTAGTTATAATCTTTTTTATTTTAGACAAAAATGTGAAAATGTAGTGATATTTTATTTGTGTTTTAATAAATAAAGCTTACCTAAAGAACAGAATGCAAAACAGCTGCTCTGATCAGCCTTAAAGGTCAGGCAGTGGTGGCACACACCTCTAATCCCAGTACTAGAAAGGAGGGTAAAATGGGAGGAGACAGGAACTCGTTCTCTTTCAGTCTGAAGATTTTAAAGAGGTAAGAGCTCTGTAGTGACTTGGCTGCTTTTGCTTTTCTGATCATTAGATTGTACCCCAATATCTGCCTCTGGGTTTCTATTAGTCTTGCTACAGAAAGGCATTTAATTCACGCTTGCTTGTACTTTCAGAGGTTTAGTTTTTATCGTGGCAGTAACCATGATGGCACAAAGGCAGACAAAGGCTGGAGAAGGAGCCAAGAGATCTATATCTGAATTAGCAAACAACAGGGCCATGGTTGGGCTTCCGAAACCCCCAGTGACACTCTTCCTCCAACAAGGCCACACCCACTCTAACAATGTCACACCTCCTAACATAATTCAGGTAACACCACTCCTAATGACCAAGCATTCAGGTCTGAGTCTATGGGAACCATTCCTATTCTAACCATTGCAGACAGCAAGTGCCTCTACTCACTGGTCCTCAATTCCTGTCTTTTTACATTTTATTTGTTCATTTATTTACTTGTTTATTTGTGTGTGTGTGTGTGTGTGTGTGTGTGTGTGTGTGTGTGTGCATGTGCACCATAATTTTCATGGAGGTCAGAGTACAAATTGCAGGAGTTGGTTCTCTCCTTCCACCATGTGTGTTTGGTTCTGAGGATCAAATTTAGGTCATGAGGCTTGGAAGCAAGTATCTTTACCCACTGAATCAACTAAAAAGCCAACCTCTGCTTTTTAAAAATGTCATTGGCATTTAACATAGTTGCTGGTAAGACAGTATTTTATATCTATGTCCTGCTATTTTAGCTGTTTCTTGTGGTTTTCTTCACATTTAGTCCATCATTCTCTTGTTTTTTGTACTAGATTTTTTTTTTACCATTAAACTCTTCCTATTCCATTTATAGTGTACTCTTTTTTAAGATTTCCTTTTACTTAGTTGGGCATGGCCAGAAGAAGGCATCAGATCACCTACAGCTGGAGTCAAGGGTAGCTGATATGGGTGTTGAAAAACAAACTTTTAGAAGAGAAGAATCCTTTAGAAGAGAAGAAAGCATTCTTAATTACTAAGTTGTCTCTCCAGCTCCTGTAGACTCTTTTTATTGTGGGGTTCTTTTTTTGAGATATGGTTCCTTGGTTATCCCAGAATAGTCTTGAACACTATCTTTATCTGAGAATGACCTTGAGTTCTTGATCCTTCTACATCTACTCCCCAAGAGCTAAGATTACATTCATGTGCTTCCACTCCTGACGCTTGAGTTTCTTTTTTTGAGATCGCCTGTGTTGTCCAGGGTAGCCACAAACTCCTGGGCTCAAGGGGTCTTGCTTCTTCAGCTTCCCAAGTAATGAAGACTCTAGGCATATGTAACTAAACATAGACACAATATACTTTTTTCAATTACCTTCCTAGTTTTCATTCATGGTTGTGATTATTTTTCTGTGTTTTTCATGCAGGGCTTCACTATATCTCCAAGGATGACCTCAAATTTATGATCCTCCTACCTTAGTGTCCTAAGAATCTAAACATCAGCATTGTGTCTCGACCTCCAAATATTCACATCCTTCTCACAACAATACTTTACTCAATCCAAATCATGACTTATTTATGCATCTATTCCAACTTCAGAGTCTCATCTGAACCATGTAGGCACCTACTTCCGATGTGGACAGTCTCTGTAAGGCTCATGAGTTGGAAATGTAGGCCTCAGTGCAACAGTGTTGAGATGTAGGAAGTCAGTGTTGAAACAACTTCTTTACATTGTTTACCTCAGGCCCTGCTGTAGACGGATGGAGACTGCTCTTTGTTTCCTAGCTGCCCAGGCCCAAATGACACAGAAACTATGTCGATTGCGTTGGGTGGGCTACTCAGTCTAGAGGTTTGTAACCCACCCTGCAATCAAGTTATTCCAGGGTCATGGAGGGGCGCTACCTGGAAGGGAATGAGCTAAGACAGAAGAAGGAGGCCAAGCAGATTTGTCAAAGCCTCCGTTTATTAGGGACGGGTTACAGTTTATATATGGTAAGGAACGGGGGGTAGGGTAACTGGATTCTTGCCGCGTGTTCCAGGTCACGTAGGCTAGGTTACAGACAGACAGACAGGCCAGGAAGTCACAAGTTGCCACACCTGGTTCCCTGGGTAGCTGGAATGTGAGGCGTGTTCTGCTAATAGATTAACAGTTAATT
>NW_026068140.1:1315886-1319162 GCF_014885135.2 Alexandromys fortis | reverse complement strand
AATGAGCTAAGACAGAAGAAGGAGGCCAAGCAGATTTGTCAAAGCCTCCGTTTATTAGGGACGGGTTACAGTTTATATATGGTAAGGAACGGGGGGGGGGGGGGGGGGGTAACTGGATTCTTGCCGCGTGTTCCAGGTCACGTAGGCTAGGTTACAGACAGACAGACAGGCCAGGAAGTCACAAGTTGCCACACCTGGTTCCCTGGGTAGCTGGAATGTGAGGCGTTTTCTGCTAATAGATTAACAGTTAATTGGGTGAGGGGCAGATTCTGTCAATAGAACATAATTATGGGTGTGAGGTTCCCTGCAGACTCCCCAGGGTGATGGTTCCTGTAATGATAGGGGGAAATGGCCCCTGACAAAACTATATTAATTACAATAATGTTGGCCAATAACTTACGCATATTTCTAGCTAACTCTTACATCTTAAATTAACCCATTTCTATCAATTTGCAAATCACCGTGAGGTTGTGGCCTACCAGTAAGCTTCTGGCTGGCAGTTGGCATCTTTCTCCTCCGGTAGCTACATGGAATCTCCCCAACTCCACCTACTTTCTCTATATATCTCTGTTTGGATTTCCCACCTGGATTTACTCTGCTAAACCAATGGCCGAAACAGCTTTATTCATCAACCAATAAAAGCAATACATATACAGAAGGACATCCCACATCTCAACCCATCAAGACAGCAGAAACATGAACAACCTAAAGAATGAGAACCTTTGGAATGTTCATCATACCAAGTCAAATTCCTTGCCAGCTGTGAACCTGGGTTTTCCAAGATGGAACTTGTTTCCTGAAATGAGTCTCCTGCATTTGTGTCATACATGCATTTAAGCCTGGATTCTGCAAATGAAAGGACATGTGATCTTTTCTTTCTGAGTCTGGCATGCTTGTCTAATATGATGATCTCCAATTCTATCCATGTTCCTGGAAACCACACAATTTTATTTTTCTTTATAGCAGATTAAAACTCCATTAGGTATGTCTACCACATTTTCTTTATCCATTCATATCTTATGTGCATCTAAATTAATTTAATATTTCAGGATATTATAAAAAAGTTCCCCCAGGTCTGGAGAAATGACTCAGCAATATATGAGCACTGCCTGTTCTTCTAGAAGACCTGGACTTGCTTTCCAATCCATTTATGGTAGCTTACAATAGCTAAAACTCCAGTTCCAGGAGATATGATGTTTTCTTCTGCAGGAATCAGGCACTTGTGCACAGACATACATGTAGGCAAAACACCCATATACATAAAATATAACAAAAGTGAATAATAACTAAGATGTGCTTCAATACCCAGGAATGGAGCAGCTTCCCTCCATCTTCTCAAGGTCAACTCTTGAATAAACTTGATTTTCTTCCTATTGACCCACTTCCCTCTGAGTATTTGAGCTCAAATAGTAAGCTCATGAAGTAGTAAGCTAATAAACTTGGGTCTAGCAACAAGTGCCATCAGAAGCCATGCCACTCTCGCACTCCAGGTCCTATATTTATGTCTGAGAAGGAATGGTGTTGAGAGAAGGCATTCTTCAGACATTCCTGTTTGCACACCCACAGTGCTTCTGTCTTCCTTCATTCCTTTGATCTTGAAGCTCTTGTTTTACATAGCAGTGAGGAATTGTCAGCTTACAATGAGCTGTTTCCAATAGCAGGTGCATTTCTGCACATCTCCCTTGAAGTCTGTGCTCATGGAAATCACCATACTTGCACTCTGGCAGCCTCGCTTTACATAGCTTCTGCAAAGGCCTTCACTGCTTCAGGGTGTTACTTGTTTTTCTTAGCATTGTGGCAAGATCTGTGTCTTAACTTAAAGCTGGAAAGATCCATTCTAATTCACAATCTCAGGGATGTCAATCTATCATAGCTGGGAGGACATAACAACAGAATAGTTCACAGTCTGTAGTTCACATTTCTGCCAGAAGGTAGAGAAAGGGCCCCTTAAAAATTTGCTAGTAAAAAGTTGATGTGGGATTCCCTTCTGTATGCTGTAAATACCATTGGTTAATAAAGAAACTGTCTTGGGCCTGCACAGAGCACAATAGAGGTAGGCAGGGAAAACTAAACTGAATGCTGGGAGAAAGGAGGCACAGTCAGAGAGAAGTCATAGAGCTGCTGCCAGAGACAGACACACTGGAACCTTGCTGGTAGGCCATGAGACTCATGGTAAAATATAAAATAATGGAAATAGGTTAAATTAAGATATAAAAGCTAGCCAATAAAAAATTAGAGCTAATAGGCCAAGCAGTGATTTAATTAATACAGTTTCTGTGTGGTTATTTTGAGAGTCTGGGCAGCTGGGAAATGAACAAGCAGCCTCCTTACAACAATTGGCACTCCAATCTGGTCAACTAAATCCATGTAAAACCTTAGAGGGCTTGGAAAGGAATTCTAGAAGTGCTTAGCATTTTAAGAAGTTGTCCTAGTCACAAAGTGATTACAGATAAGTAATAAGGACAGATTCAGACATAAAAGACCTCTAAATGAGACACAGTGTGTTTTAAAAATGTGTGTAGGCTTGGGAAAGAGAAGAAAAATAGTATAGAGAGTCATAAAAGGAAGTAAATGGTTTAGAAAAAATATAAAACAAAGTCTTTAAAGAGACAGAGTACAGGCAGTCATAGATTAAAGGAGTAATGATAATAAAATAAATATTAAAAAGTAATAGAGTAAAAAATAAGCCATGTATAGATGAAAAATACACAGAGAGTCTAAATTATGTATATTATTGTGTTTTCTTTAATTGTGAAAGAGCTAAGTAACCAACATATATACTTTTGACTTCAAAATTTGGTTCTAAAAATATATTGATTTTGAAGAGAGTTTCTTCTTTTGTTTCCACAGTAGATGAGAACCTGTGGATTAATTCCAGACTATAGGCCAAGATCCCCCAAAAGGTCACCATAAACACCCCAAAAATTGCTTTGCCCAACAAAAAGCAGGAAGCAGTTTAGAGAGAACTATGCCTAAATTCCCCAAATGTTGTTCATTAATTTTTGGTTACATTTAAAGGGGGATATGCTACAGAGATGGATAATTTGCATTGGTATGGATCTTGCTTTATGGATACAAATTTAAAGTCAGTTGTGTAAAAGTATACAATGGAAAAAAGAGAGCATCTTCAACAAATTGTGCTGGCAAAACTGGATGTCAATCTGTAGAAGAATGAAAATAGACCCATATCTATCACCATGCACAAAACTCAAGTCCAAGTGGGTGAAAGACCTCAATATCAGTCCAAACACACTGAACCTGATTGAAGAGAAAGTG
>NW_026068140.1:1239241-1314401 GCF_014885135.2 Alexandromys fortis | reverse complement strand
TATATGTATATTTCTGCTCTTAGTTAAGGTATTTTTTGTGCAGCTCATTTAAAAATATAATGTATAATTAAGAAATATAGGTTAATAGATAATAATCTATAATAGTCAAGATTGTAGTCATGTTAGTTAGATTTTCTAGATGTACAGAGATGTATTTCAGATGGATAGGCATTCTTCAAACCTTTCAAAGACTACAGAATATGCATTTAAAATGTTTAAGAACTTAGGACTTTTCATGATGGTGAGACACATCTGTTCCTGGCAACACCAAGCTACTTCAAGAGGAAGATGGGCACCGAAGAGGTTTCTCATGGAGTCTGTTAGCCATTTGGGCAAGAAACTGTTCTTGCCTGGACTGCTTGATGAACTGGACATGCAGGACCACAGAGAAATGACTGCTGAACTTGCCTAAACATGAGATGGTTCTTTGGGGTTCCTGTTACACAAAAGAGTGTGCCAAACATTCTGCAAGACACAGAAAAATATGACTGACAAACTGCCAATATAGGTGAAACTGTCTTTGAAATTACCTGCTTCATGGAAAAGTCTGCCGGATACTATGGGCCTGTAGGCTGAAGACGGATGCCCCAACATTATAGAAGAGCTTTGGGTGACTGTCCAGACAGCAAGATTTCTCTGTCAATTCTAGAGTTTTGGAAGTTGTTTACAATGTACTTCCTGTTTACTTAGGTAATATTATATCCTTCTGGAGTCTTCAATGGAGTTGAAGAATAAATAGTTATAGTTTTCTTTAGTTATGGTAAAAGATAAAGTAGATGCAACTATTATAACTGTAATTCTTGCTTGATACCTGTTTTGTTAAATGTAATTTTTTTCTATGTTAAAGTTAAAACCTTTCAGTCAGACCTAAACAGAGAACTCTCAACAGAGGAATCTAAAATGGCTGAAAAACACTTAAGGAAATGTTTGACATCCTTAGTCATCAGAGAAATGCAAATCAAAACAACTCTGAGATTCCATCTTACATCTGTAAGAATGGCCAAGATCAAAAACACTGATGACAACTTATGCTGGACAGGTTGTGGGATAAAGGGAACACTTATGCATTGCTGGTGGGAGTGCAAGCTGGTACAATCCCTTTGGATGTCAGTGTGCAATTTCTCCGAAAATTAGGAAACAACCTCCTCAAGACTCAGCAATACCATTAAAGGATGCTCAATTGTGCCACAAGGACATGTGCTCAACTATGTTCATAGCAGCTTTGTTTGTCATAGCCAAAACCTGGAAACAACCTAAATGCCCCTCTACCAAAGAATGGATAAGGAAAATGTGGTACATTTACACAATGGATTACTACACAGTAGAAAAAAATAACTACATCTTGAATTTTGCCAGAAAAGGATGGAGCTAGAAAACATTATTTTGAGTGAGATAACTCAGACAATTATCACATGTACTCACTCATAGGTGGTTTTTAAACATAAAGCAAAGAAAACCAGCCTACAAACCACAATTCCAGAGAACTTAGACAACAATGCGGACACTAAAAGAGACTCATATAGTTCTAATCTACGTGGGAAGTAGAAAGTAGAAAAAGACAAAATCTCCTGAGTAAATTGGGAGTATGGGGACCTTGGGGGAGGGTTGAAGTGGGGAGGGGAGCAGAGAAAAATGTAGAGCTCAATAAATATCAATAAAAAGATGAAAATACAAAAAAAAAAGTTAAAACCTTCCTTCTTATTTAAACAGAAAAGGGGAGGTGATGTGTGATTCTCCTCTGTATGCTGTGAATACCATTGGTTAATAAAAAAAAAACTCTCTTGGACCTGTGCAAAGCAGAATAGAGATAGGCAGGGTAAACTAAACTGAATGCTGGGAGAAAGGAGGCACAGTCAGAGAGACAACATGGAGCTTCTGCCAGAGACAAGACATACTGGAACCTTGCCGGTAGGCCATGAGCCTCATGGTAAAATATTAAATAATTAAAATAGATTAAATTAAGATATAAAAGCTAGCTAATAAGAAATTAGATCTAATAGGCCAAGCAGTGATTTAATTAATACAGTTTCTGAGTGGTTATTTCAGGGGTATAGGTGACCAGGAGATGAACAAGAAGCCTCCTACAACAAAAAGTTCTTTTAATTTCCATTTATTTAAAAATGTTTTGGGTTCATTTGGTCAAGTGCTTGTCCTAAAAGAACAAGAACATAAGGTCCTGAGGGCCCACATAAAAAACCCAGGGGTGTTTTCTGCTTACAGTCTCAGTACCAGAGAGTCAAAGGCAGGAGTCCTGGGGCTTTCTGGCTAGCCAGCGCTGTCTACTAGGTGAACTTCAACCAGTAGGATGTCATGTCTCAAAAAACAAGGTGGAAGGCTCCTGAGGCACATGCCTTTAATCCCAGCACTCAGAAGGCAGAGGCAGGAACTCAGAATTTGAGGCCAGCCTGGTCTACAAATCTAGTTCCAGAACAGCCAAGACTACACAAAGTAAGCCTGTCTCAAAAAAAAATTTAACTTTAAAGACTTTGGGATTAAAAACATATGCCACCATGCCTGACTAATGTTTTTTAATATTTTTTTAATTATATGGGATCCATATTTTCTTTTTATGAATGTTTTCAAACATTCTATATTATTCCCTGTTTATGCACATTGACGTCTCTGCTCAGTGAACCTGGTGGTCAACGCCTTATTTCACTAGAACCAGAAAGTCACTCAGTCTTTGCCAAGGTGCTCAGGACTTGCTGAGGCATGCTTTCAACTCCAGCCAGGTAGTTTATACTACTTCACTTCCTGCCTGGAGAGAGTCTCACGTTTAATCAATGGTAAGAAAGTAAGAATTCCTCCTGTCTTTCCTGCCCACACACAGCCTTGTGTATGCACATTACCTAAAGTATGTGTGTGCTCTAGACTCCCAGAAACACCTCAAAATTCTTCAATGCCCCATACAGATACCACATTTTCTAACTTTTCCTTGTAAGCATTTTAGTTAACTTCTCCTTTCTCCAGATGTTATCAACCAGCACAGAATGCCAACATGTTAAGCAGCTGCCTCTCACAGTTAGACAAATGTCCCTGAGTCAAGTATGGCTCCAGGTCAGTGAGGGAATGAGGAAAAGACAAATAAACACTCAGGAAATCTGGCATCTGGCACGTTGGGTTCTCTGATGGAAGAAGCTCAGCATGTTTATTCTATCAGTTGAACAGAGAGGTGTATACAACTGGATGAGGTGTCAGACCATCACACACAGATAAACAAGGAGGCAGCTGGATCTAGGAGGCAGTTTCTGCAGGGGAGAAGTCTTCAGGTGGTAAGTCTTAGGGGTGGGGATCAATGGTGGACATTTTCTGCACACACTATCGACATCTACACATGGACTAGAGAAAGGCTTTCCCTTCTTCTGAGCTAGAATGGGGGAGGTTTTACCACTTCACCACAGGTCTGAGCCTATGGGGTCCTTGACATGGCTGTTCCCTATGCCAGCAACACTCATTCACTCAGGACTTCCTCCACTCCCCACAATCCCTAAGCAAAATCTGTTCTCTGCAACCTGCAAGTCAGATCAAATAAGACAGCCTTCTCTTTCTCAGACT
Source organism: Alexandromys fortis (assembly GCF_014885135.2). Lineage (NCBI taxonomy): Eukaryota > Metazoa > Chordata > Mammalia > Rodentia > Cricetidae > Alexandromys > Alexandromys fortis. Next base: position 1,310,846 of record NW_026068140.1, on the reverse strand, counting down.
TCGCGTGTATTGTTCCTTTGGCATGTTGTATTTGGATGGGGGTACGCAGGGTTGTTGACATGAATTGGCATGATCCGGAGTTGGTTTTGAAAGAGTTACTTCATCAGCTGGCATGGTTACTGATCTCTGCATTCTTTTGGAGCAGCTCTGCCAGCAGGGCCTGCTCTGTTCCAGTTTATATTACTGTTGCTGTCCATATGCCAAGAAGAAGAAGGTGGTTCCTCTCTCCTGCAGGAGCCTCAGTTGTTATGGGGAATCAGATGTATGCTTCTGGTGAGTCTGTGTTGCCACCACTTGCCAATTGCTTAAGTTGGAGGTAAGCAACTTGGTGTGTTTTAAGCCAAGGGAAAAACTGAAAATAGAAACGTGGCAGTTTAAGTTGCTGGGTTGGTGAAAAATTGTTTCAGGGCTCCATGCAGTGAACACTGACACCCTTACATACGATCCTCCATGAAGCCACTAAATGATAAACAATGAGTTTGCTGTGAAATGCCTTGAAGGAACTTTGAGCCCCCTGTTCCTCTCAGGACTGCCAAGCTGCTGGCTTTCTTTCTATCTGCTGCAGGATGTTGGCTTTCAAGGCTCCTGTGGAACTTGGGAAGAAGGAAGATGGAAGGGATGTTAAAAAATGCCTCCAAACTCACTGCACTTCTTAAGATCTCCCATTTTTCTTGAATAAACACTCATGGGTGCGAAACTTTGAATAATTTCCAAATTTGTGCTTTTATTGTTTGTTTTATTTCTAGTTTTCAGACAGGGTCTCACTCTCTAGCCCAGGCTAGCTTAGAATTAACTATGTAACCCAGGCTGTCCTAAATGTGTAACAGATTTCCTGCCCAGGCCTCCTTAATGCTGGATTACAGGTATGAGCCAGCATACCCAGATTCATTTCCGAAGTCCTTACAGGTCAGCAAGATTTCCGAGCAGGGAAAGGCTCTGGCCACACCAGCTTGATGATCTAAGGGAGATTCCCAAGAACTCATGGCTGCCAACTGTGCACCATGGCACGTACTCCTCCTGCCAAAAGTAATACTTTTATTTTTAATTTAAAAACTGACCCTGACAATTTTGCTTATTACTTAGATTTTTTAGAAGTTCTTAATTCACCATTTTTGCTAATGCTGCTGCTTTCAATTGTTTTCTTATTTTCCCCCTTTTTGTTCTTTTTTTTTTCATATTTATTCATTGGGACAGGGCAGGAGGGTGTTGCTCATATGCCATGGTACATGTGCATGTGTAGAGGTCGGAGGACAACCTTTGAGAGTTAGCTGTCTCTCTACCATTGGGTCCTGGTGGTCAATCTCAGGTTGTTAGGCTTGGTGGCAAGCATTCCACCCTAAGTCAGGCTTCTCTTTAGGAATAAAACCAATAGAATGACTCTTTCTATATGTGAAGAGGATTTATTAGAGTAACTTGTAACCTGTGGTCCTGCTAGTCCACCAGTGGCTGTCCTCTGACAGAAAGTCCAAGAACCTCACAGTTGTTCAGTCCACAAGGCAGAGTGTCACAGTGGGTCTTCAGATCGTCTTAGAATCCTGAAGAAATACGGCCTCCCTCAGGAGTAGGATAAACTTGCCATTAAGTGGAGGGGGGGGGTTGTGTGGAACAATGCTTTGTACCCTGTAAAGATTTGTCATTCTTATTAGTTTAATAAAATGCTAATTGGCCAGTAGCCAGGAAGAATAGGCAGTGCAGCCAGATTAGGAGAATTCTGGGAAGAAGAAAAGAGATATGCAGTCACCAGCCAGATGCAGAGGAAGCAAGATGAGAATGCCATTCTGAGAAAAGGTGCCAAGCCATGTGGCTAAACATAGACAAGAATTTTGGGTTGCTTTAAATTGTAAGAACTAGTTAATAATAAGCCTGAGCTAATAGGCCAAACAGTTAATAATTAATATAAGCCTCTGTGTGTTTCTTTGGGACTGAACAGCTATAGAGGTGCAAGTAGGCAAAAAGAAAAAGCTTCTATTTTAGTTAGAATTTCTACTGCTGTGAAAAGACACCATGACCATAGCAATTTTTTCTTTATCTATCTTCGTTTGTTTGTTTTTGTTTTTCTAGACAAAGTTTCTCTGTGTAATGGTCCTGGCTGTCCTGGAACTCACTTGGTAGCCCAGTCTGGCCTCATACTCACTGAGATCTGCTTGCCTATGCCTCCCGAGTGCTGGGATTAAAGGCATGTTCCATCACCTCCTGGCCCAACCACAGCAATTCCTTTAAAAGGAACATTTAATTGAGGTAGTGCCTTACAGTTCAGTTCATTGTCACCACAGTAGGGAACGTGGCAGTGTTCAGGCTGACATGGTGCTGGCTACAGCCTGACCAGAAGGCAACAGGAAGTGGAATGGGACACTGGGATTGGCTTGAGCATATATGAGACCTCAAAGGCCACGCCCACAGTGACATGCTTCCTCCAACAAGGCATTCTTACTTCAATAAGGCCACACCTCTTAATAGTGCCAATTAAATTTATGGGGGCCAATTCCATTCAAACTATCATAGTTTCCTTCTTTCTTGTCCTATATATAGGCTGCCACCAGAAGGTATGGCCCTTAAGGGTGGGTCTCCTCACCTCAAATGATCCAGTAAAGAAAAATTCCTCACAGGTGTGCTTGTGTTTTAGTCAGAGTCCAGATGTAGTCAAGCTGACAACCAGAAACTCTCCCATTTGTTTTTAGACTAAATGTTTTACTATCACCACCAATGTCCGTCTTTCTCAAACACTCACCATCAGCAGTCCTGTAGAGGTTACCAATCCTCTACCTGTGGAACTATCCAGGGTAATGAGATTGTCACCAGTGCTCACCACCTGCATTGCCACCACCCTCACCTAAATCACAGCTCTCGAGTCACTTAGCATTTTCAGTGAAACCTTCCCTTCCCTCAGACTGCCCTCTGTGGTCCTTGTTATGCTTCAGTGTGGTTTGAGTACATTACAGAAAAGGTTCATGTAACCTGGGTGGTGGTGGTGCACACCTTTAACTCCTGCACTCAGGAGGCAGAGGCAGGTGGATCTCAGTGAGTTTGAAGCCAGCTTAGTCTACAGAACAAGTTCCAGGACACTTAGGGCTGTTATACAGAAAAACCCTGTCTCAAAAATCAAAAACAAAACAAAACAAAAAAATATTCATGTACTAGTATCTTGGTACTTAGGGGATGGGGAAGACAGTGGAAATTTTGAGAGGGATGGCTTAAGGGAAGGTAATTAGGTCATTGGGGGCATCACCCTTGCAAGTGACTGACGTAATGACCACGGGACCCAAGCCAGATAGAACCTGTCTGACCTGAATGACCTTGACCATGCTACACACTCCATTTCTCATTGGATCACTCCATTTTCTTTATCTCGCCTCATTATTCCCCAGGACTCACGCTATCAGAAATGCTGTATTTGCTAATGTTCATCTGTCTCCTCACATCAGAATAAAGCTCGTGAAGACACTGTGAGGTTTCATTTGTCTCTTCCTGGAATTTGGGTGTCAGGACAGGAAGAACTGTGCAGTTGCTATCTCAGGTTCTCCTGTAAAGACCACCCCCATATGAAGGCTGAGGCTGCTTGTTTGTTTCCCAACTGCCCAGACCCAGAATTATCACATAGAAACTGTATTAACTGTGATACTGTTTGGCCAATAGCTTAAGTGTATTTCTAGATAGCTCTTACATCTTAAATTAACCCATTTTTATTATTCTGTGTATTACCACTAGGCTCGTAGTTTACCGACAAGGTTCCAGGGTGTTTGTCTCCTTTGGCAGTTACATGGCATCTCTCTGGCTCCACCTTCTTTCCTCCTCTATCTGCTTGTAATTCCCACCTTATCTATTCTGCCCCGCTGTAAGTCAAAGTAGTTTTGTTCATTAACCAATAAAAACAACACGTATACAAAAGGACTTCCCATACCACCCATATCTTTGTAAATGTATCCTTCCTACTTGATCCTAACTTGAGAGTGACATATATTCATTTTGAAATCTTGCTTTGCATAAGTAAATAACTTTAATATTAGCTGTGTGAGGTAACACTGTTAACCATCTTTATTTTATAGACGAGGATGCTGAGGCCCAGAAAGATGAAGACATTTGCCTGAGATTGAACAGCTAGTTTCTGACAGAGCCAAAATTTTACCTTCAGGAAAAATGTGTGGTAGAATATTTTAATGCTATTGGGATAGGTAAGGATCCTAAAACAAGAATAAAAAAGAATATTCATGGCCTGGGGATCCAGCCCAAGAGCACTGGCCTGCAGTTCACACGGACTAGAGATCTCCATAACTACTTTAAAAAGTCATAAAGGAAAGATGGAAAAAGGTGAAGCTCTTTGCATCAAAAGATCCCATAGGGGGCTGGAGAGATGGCTCAGAGGTTAAGAGCACTGACTGTTCTTCCAGAGGTCCTGAGTTCAATTCCCAGCAACCACATGGTGGCTCACAACCATCTGTACTGAGATCTGGCTCCCTCCTCTGGTGTGCGGGTATACATCGAGGCAGAATATTGTATACATAATAAATAAATAAATTAAAAAAAAAGATCCCATAGGACCCAAAAAGATAGTAAGAGAACCTGCTTCATCTCTAGCATCTGTATTAGTTACATAACGTGGGCATGATGGCACATGCTTATGGCAAACAGAAGTTTCTGTCCTGCCCAATCCCACAGTCATCCAGTCCCAAGAAAACACAGAGGTTTATGACAATTACAAACTATTTGGTCTATTAGCTCAGGCTTATTATTAACTAGATCTTACAACTTAAATTAACCCATAATTCTTGTCTATATTAGCCATGTGGCTTAGTACCTTTTATCAGTGAGGCATTCTCATTTTGCTTCCTCTGCATCTGACTTGTGATTTCAGACTGAGCCTTTCTTTTTCCCAGAATTCTCCTAGTATGGTCGCCCCACCTATACTTCCTGCCTGGATACTAGCCAATTAGTGTTTCATTAAACCAATACAAGTGATAAATCTTTTTTTTTTAAAAATAAAGATTTTATTTATTACATATACAATACAGTATTCTGCCGCCATGTATGCCTGCATGCCAGAAGAGGGCACCAGATCTCATTTTAGATGGTTGTGAGCCACCATGTGGTTGCTGGGAATTGAACTCAGGACCCCTGGAAGAACAGTCAGTGTCCTTAACCTCTGAGCCATCTCTCCAGCCCCCCAAGTGATAAATCTTTGCATGGTACAAGAGCATTATCCCACAGCACTTATAATACCAGTGCTGGGGAGTGGAGACAGGCGGATACCTGGGGCAAGCCCTATGTTCCAGTTAGAAACCCTGTTTCAAAAGTGGGGGTTGGGGAGTCAGTTGGGAGGCAGAAGGTGACTCAGTGGGTAAAGGAACTTCCTACCAAGCCTGATGACCTGAGTTTGATGGAAGTCCCACATGGTAGAAGGAGAGAACCAACTCTTCTAAGTTGTCTTCTGACCATTTATGTGCACTATGTCACATGTGCATCCAAACATGTGCATACAAATAAATAAATGTAAAAAGGGAGGTGTGGTAATGCAATGGCTTGGTGAATGAAGGAGCTTGCTGCCAAGGCAGATGATGGGACTTCAATCCCCAGGAACCACCTGGTGGGATGAGAGAAAGAACTGATTCCCATGAGTTGTCCTCCAGCCTTCACATGAATGCCATGGCATATACAAGGGGCCTGAACATGCATGCACACACATGTACACACACAGGCACATAAACAAACAAATAAATGTAAAATAAGACTTTAAAGAGGGAGGAGGGATTGACTAGATGGTACTAGAAGTACTTGCCACTCAAGCCTGACATCCTGAGTTTGATACCTTGGATCCACATAAAGATGAAAGAAGAGAACCAATTTCTCTCACCTCCACTCATGTGCAGTGATGTAGTAGTGTGTGTGCATTTGCACTCACATAAACATACACATGCTAATAATATATATATATATATATTTAAAAACCGAGATGAATGGTTCCTGAACAACTTTTGAAGTTGACTTTTGACCTCTGCATGCCTGTGCGTGCCAACAAAAAATAAAGAGAATTTGCAGAGGAAGAAATTCATGTAGTTACATACAAAAGCTGCTCAGAGCTTAATGTTTCACACAGTATATTGTAGTAGAACACTTGCTGGGCATGCATCAGGTTCTGGTTTGAGTTCCCAGAAACCCCTAAATTCAGTAATTAGGAAAGTGGAAGTTTAAATACAAGATCTTACAATGTAATGTTTGGCAGTAAAAACCGTGAGGTATGGTGTTAGGAGGATGCAGCCAGAAGAATTGTTGGTTCAGCCACTCTGTTGGGACAGAAATTAATGACAGCCCATAAAACCAATGCTACACAAACTACATCCCATATTTTCCATGGAAGAATCCTCCCCTGAGAAACATTCACATGTTCACAAGGAAATATTCATTGGTTCAATTTGATGTAATTAGGGAAATAAGAAATCTCACTGGGAAAATGGTCTGTCTACCTTACATTTGCATTTATCTACTTGGATCCATCTCAAAAACACAGCATTCGGTCAAAAAAGAAAGGTGAGAAAAAACAAAGTATTGGTGCTTGGTGGCACCTGTGGTCCCAGGTCCTGGGAGCTGAGCTGGGAATAGTATGAGCTGGGAGGCGTGGTGGAATAAAATATTTGCTTAACTATTAAAGATGTGTTGCTGTGTTATCTGGCCTGCCTAAGGCACCTGATTGGTCTAATAAATAGCTGAATAGCCAATAGCTAGGCAGAGGAGGGATAGGTGGAGCTGGCAGGCAGAAAGAAAAGGGGAGCCAGCCAGTCAGCTGGGGGCTAGCCAGCAGGGGACCAGATAGACAGACACAAAAAAGCAGGAAAGAAGGATGGACAGCACATAGATGAGGTAAATGAGCCTCAGGGCAGCACATAGATTAATGGAAATGGCTTAAGTTAAAAAAAAGAGCTAGCTAGAAACAAATCTTGAGATCTGCCTGCCTCTGCCACTCCTACCTGGCTGAGTGTGAGTTTGAGACTAGTCTGAGAAAACAGCAAAACTCAAAGCAAAACAAAACAGTGTAGTTAGTATTATTGACTAAAAGTATGCAGAGTGGTATGTCATATACTTTACAGAATTGTGGTTTATGGATTTCACATATGCTGTCATATGTCATATGTCAGCAATGGTGAGCATCCACTTTAGATGTCAAAACGAGGGGAAGACTAGGGGATAAGGCTGTGCCTAAATCCAATTGTTAAAACTTTTTATTAATAATTTTATTTTATAGTTATTTACATCATAATCCATGTGTCATTTTTAGATCTATTGAGATGAAATTGATATAAATTAAACTACATCTATTTAAAGTGTAAAATTTGATAGGTTTTAAAAAATCTTTTAGTTTTTGAGATTATGATTACAACAAACATTATCCTTTTCTTCCCTCCAAACCCTCCCATGTACTTCTTCTTTCAAATTCATTGTGTCTTTTCTCTTTAATTGTTGTTACTTATACACACATGCATGTACACACACACACACACACACACACACACACACACACACACACCAAACAGAAGCCACAAGAACATAAGAAAAATCACAGATCAAATGTAGCTCTGTGCTTCTAGAGTGATTATAGAGATTGGTACTGCCGGTCAAAAGCAGTTGGCCTCTGCAGAAGAGAAGAGATACTCTTGCAAGATGACAGTGGGTGGCTGCAAGTTTAACCAGGTTGATGCCAGTTGCAGCTGCGATACCAATACAACTTTATTGTCTGGGAAATGGAAGCTTCCCTGGAACCTACTGTGCATCTATTGACTTAGAAAGCAGATGGCTTGCAAGGCTAGTAATATATTCTCATAGCACCACCTCAGGGGTACACTGGAGGAGCAAGTGAAGTCCTGAGTAGAAGTGTGTCAACGACATACCACAGTCTCGTCAAGAACCCCACTGCTTCAGCTCCATGGGCATGGCACAGCCTTCCTGGGGTGACCCTCGGGAAGACAGCACAGCCTTCCTGGGGTGACCCTTGGGAAGATGATGGCACAGCCTTCCTGGGGTGACCCTCGGGAAGATGGCATAGCCTTCCTGAGGTGACCCTCGGGAAGATGATGGCACAGCCTTCCTGGGGTGACCCTCGGGAAGACGGCATAGCCTTCCTGAGGTGACCCTCGGGAAGACGGCACAGCCTTCTGGTCTGAGTGCAAATGTTGGCAGCATGTGCAGAAAATGTCCCCTGTAGCTTTCTCTGCCTGAATGTTTGTGACCAGAAGACTGCTGCCCTACTGAGATGATCTAAACCTCCATCTTTGATTCGACGGTGTACCCCAAAGCCTGCTTCTTTGTTCAGCTGTATTCAATGACCCCACCTCCCTGTTCAACTAACTGTATATGATAAACACACGACGCTCCAGGGTGCTGTAGCTTCTCTATCAGAAAGCCTAGTCCACCAGACCAGCTTGTCTAGTACCCTTACGTTTTCCTTCTTCCCTCATTGCCCTAGTCAGGTCCATCCCTGGAGAGGAGTGGGATGTGAGAGTGGATGAACCTGTGTACCAGCTTATAGCTGGATTTTCCTTGGACCACCAGCTACCAGATAATGACATGTGGACTTCTTATAAGTATGAAAGCTTGGCCTTAGCTTAGGCTTGTTCCCAACTAGCTCTTTGTTGTAATAGCTTTGCCCGAAATAATTACACGGAAACTGTATTCTTTTAAACACTGCCTGTCCCATTAGTTCCAGCCTCTTATTGGCTGGCTCTTACATATTGATCTAACCATGTTTAATAATCTGTGTAGCCCACGAGGTGGCTTACCAGGGAAGATCTTAACCTGCTTCTGTCTGGAGTGGGAGAATCATGGCGACTCCTTGATTCAGCTTCTTTTCCCCAGCATTCTGTTCTGTTTACTCCACCCACCTAAGGGTGGGCCTATCAAATGGGCCAAGGCAGTTTCTTTATTAATTAACCAATGAAAGCAACAGATTAGAAAGAAATCACTCCCACATCAGCTCTTATAACTTAAATTAGCCTGTTTATATTAATCGGCCCTCTGCCACATGGCTCATTACTGCTCTACTATACTGTCTGCCCAATTCCCTCTGCATATCACTGGTGAATTCTCCACCTCTCTTCTTCCCAGAGCTCTTCTCTCTCCCCAGAAGTGCTGCCTATCCTCTCCTACCTAGTTATTGGACAATCAGCTCTTTACTAAGCCAATTGGAAGGCATTTTAGGCAGAGACACATCTCCACAGTGTACAAAAAGATTATCCCACCACACCAGCTCTCAAGGCTTGTGCTGTAATTTAATTCAGAGGATTTGTTGGTTTGCTTGGGTCAGAGTCTTAGGGATTACAAGCTGATTTTGAACTCACCATGCAGCTGAGAGGGACCTTGAATTCCTCCCAGGCTCAGGGAGTATATCATGTTCATCCATGACATTGATGACATTATGTTCTAGTGACTAAATTTAACAAGAAAGCAATAAAAACTATTCAAAACTTACAAATAAGCGGTTTGCATGGTAGACAGCAGGGAAGAAGATGAACAAAACTCCAGGGCTTCTATTTCAGTCAGACTCTGTAATTCACTGCCATGGGGCTTGCTTTACTGCATGTGGGAGGAAGTGTATCTGTTAGGATTTTTGAAACAATATACTTCTTATCTGCACAGATTCCACCAAGAAGCAAAGAAATTGGATTGGAGCTTAAAATTATACCCTGTCACTTGCTGCATTGATTCCTTATTCCTCTGAATCAACAGGCAAAGAAGAAAGTTACTATAGCATTTGAGGTGACTGATCTTGACAATCATGGGATGAATTGGATTGACACTCAACAAGGAAAGTAAGGAAAATTATGTCTAGACTATAAGAGATCTCAGTATTGTATGCCTAGTGATTATGATCAGTGGAAAACTACAACAGCCTATCCAGGTCAGATTATTAATGGCCAGGATCCTTTGGAAATGGTAACTTTAGGGGAGATAGTTCAGCAGACAAGAGAGCATGCTGTGAAGTATGAGGACATGAATTCAAATACCCAGAGCCCATGTAAAAAGCCACCCAATTAAATGTTTTCCTTTATAGGAGTTGCTGTGGTCATGGTGTCTCTTACATAGAAATAAAAACCCTAACACAGAAGTTCGTACCAGGAATGCTGTGATAGGCTTGACCATGCTTTTGTCTGAAGGAATATGAACCTTGGGATTGTGGACCAGCCCTTTAAGTGCTGCTTAATGGGGGACCATCCTGATAGGAACATGAAAGACAGTAGTTCTGAGTGTGATTTGAATTGTGGGTGCTCAGAGGAGCAAAATGTTAGCATATGGCCTAGATATCTTCCTTGTGATATTTTGGTGAAGAATATGACTATTTTTTCCCTTGTCTGGAGAGTCTGCCTGAGTCTAAAGCGAAGAGTTTGAATTAATTCCATTGACAGAGGAAATCTTAAAACAGCTTGGTATAGACTCTAACATGTGGTTATTAGTGGTAAGTTTAATAAAGATTTATAATGAAAAGGAGCAAGCTATACAGGGAAAATTACAAAATGTAAAATTTGAGGAGAAAAGGGGCACCAGAAAGTAGAATGGAGCTAAGTCCTCTATTCAGAGAGATAAACAGATTAAGAAATAGAATAAAGGGAGCAGTGACCTCAGGGCAAGATCCCACCCAGCTAAATTTCCAACTTGTGAAAAGGAGCTTAGGTTCAAGTGTGGTGGTGCACACCTTTAATCCCAGCTCTTGGAAGGTAGAGGCTGGCAGATCTCTGATTTTGAGGTCAGCCTGGCCTAGAGATCCAGTTTTAGGACAGCCAAGCTTAGCAAAGGTAACCATCAAAATCAGAAAGCTGGTAAAGATGTAAGTAAATAAGGGGGACTATTAAATACTGTTGATAAAATAGACTGTGGGGACTTTTAAAGTTGGACTAAATGTATTTTCCATTATGATATGGTTACAAGCTTATTCCAGGGAGTGGAATGTGGTAGCTCGAATGTAATTGGTTCTCATAAGCTCATAGGGAATGGCACTATTCGGAGGTATGGCCTTTGTGGAGTAGGTGTGGCCTTGTTGGAGGAAGTGTGTCATTGTGGGGGTGGGCTTTGAGGTCTCTTTTGCTCAAGCTTTACTCAGTGTGACACTGAGACCATTTCCTATTGCCTGCAAGATGTAGGATGTTGGGAGGCCAACCTTGACAAAAATACCTTTCTTCCAGAGTGGAGCCAAGGGAATTTAGAAGTATAGTAAAGAATATAAAGACGTGAACAAAAATAGTAAAACGCAGAAACACATAGGATAATATCGGGAGGAAATTTCAGTGAGTACTGAAAATTTGTCTGTGTTTAATTTTCATCTGGTTAATACACCCCTGACTTCAAAAGGTAGGAGCAGAACAAAAGGACTGCATTAACATACAAATTAAAAGTCATGGGGTACATTCACTGCTCATGCTCTTGACTCACGCCCTAGACCAAACACTTTGTAGGCATACCACTCCTTGGGGGGGAATCCCAAGTCATTTCCATTAAGGGAACTGGAACTTAGTTGTATCTTTAGACTTTTGTTTTAGGTAGGAACCAACTATTTTCTTATTTCAGGAGCATGAGGTCTGGCACACCTGTTGACAATAGCCTTGAGAGAGCAGAACTCTGATTTACAACTAGGCGTGACCTTTGAGTTAGAAGCACAATAATCTTGAATGAACTAAAAACAAGTCCCAACTCTCTGACCTTTGGCCTCTTTGGGCCTCCACAGTAGCACTCTCAGCTACTTCTCCAGCACCATTTCTGCCTGTGTGACATTACGTCCCACCGTGATGATAATGGACTGAGTCTCTGAACTGTAAACAAGCCAACCAATTAAATGTTTTCCTTTATAAGGGTTGCTATGGTTATGGTGTCTCTTCATAGCAATAGAAATCCTAAGACAGCCCCCAGAAAGTGGGTACATTGTAGTCTTCACATAAGAGAAGATGTATATGATAGTTTGAAAACAACCAGGCACAGTGAATTCTCTCAAGTGCTGGCCTTGTAGGTTTGGGTCACTATGCTGAGTCCACCTTTTGTTCAATTCAGACTTCTAATGGACTGGAGAGGCCCAATTACATGAGAAAGGTAATTCACTTTACTTGGTCTACTGATTCAAATGTTATCTCATTCAGAATATCCTCATGGACACCCCCAGGATGATGTTTGGCCTAATAGATAGAGGCTGCCTGTCTCAGTCAGATTGCCACATAAAATTAACCATCCTAAATTATCTCCTCATCATCTTGGCATCCATATAATTCTCCATAAGCTATATTTATTCTCTAAATAAAAACAGTAGCAAGGTCATAATGTTGCCTAATATGATACAGTTGTCCTGTGTCCAACCAAAGTCCTTCTAAGCCCCTTCTCCTGAAGAAGAGGTAACATCCTCAAGTGATGTTTGCTCCCCTTGTGTCTTAGTTAGGGCTTCTATTTCTGTGAAGAAACTCCATGACCATGGCAACCCTCATTCTCATAAAGGAAAAACATTTAATTGGGTGGCTTGCTTACAGTTCAGAAGTTCAGTCCATTAGCATCATGATGGGAAGCAAGGCAGCATGTAGGTAGACATGGTGCTGGAGCTGAGAATTCTATATCTTTTTTTAATATTTATTTATTTATTTATTTATTTATTTATTTATTTATTGTGTATACAATATTCTGTCTGTGTGTATGTCTGCAGGCCAGAAGAGGGCACCAGACCTCATTACAGATGGTTGTGAACCACCATGTGGTTGCTGGGAATTGAACTCAGGACCTTTGGAAGAGCAGGCAATGCTCTTAACCACTGAGCCATCTCTCCAGCCCCGAGAATTCTATATCTTGAAAGCAACAGGAAGTAGTCTGAGACACTGGATGGTATCTTGAGCACATATGAGACCTCAAAGCCTGCCTCCATAGTGACTTACTTCCTCCAACAAGGCCACACTTCTTATTAGTGCCACTCCCTTTGAGGGCCATTTTCTTTCAAACCACCACTTTCCACTCCCTGGCCCCCAAAGGCTTGTAGCCATATCATAATGCAAAAATGCATTCAGCCCAACTTCAAAAGTACCCACAGCCTATCACAGTCTCAACAATGTTTAAAACTTCAAAGTCTCTTCTGAGATTCATACAATCTTTTGTTGAAGGAGCTGTGGGCTGTGTTCCTGCGGCCTGGCTCCTGGCCGCCAGCTAGCTTATGCTCCGAAATAATTGCACAGAAACTGTATTCTTTTAAACACTGCCTGGCCCATTATATCTAGCCTCTTCTGGCTAACTCTCATATCTTGCTTTAACCCATATCTAATAATCTGTATAGCACCAGTCTTACCGGGAAAGATTCAGCATGTCTGACCTGGCGGCTTGCTCCATCGCGTCTGCCCTGGAGAGAAGCGGCATGGCGTCTCTCTCACTTCCTCTTCCTCCCAGCATTCTGTTCTGTTTACTCCACCCACCCAAGGGCGGGCCTATCAAATGGGCCAAAGCAGTTTCTTTATTAACCAATGACCTTCCTCCATCAATCTTTTAACTGTAATCCCTTATAAAATCAAAAATCAAAAAGCATATCAGATACTTCCAACATATAATGGCATGGGATATGCATTACCATTCCAAAATGTAGAGAGGGGAGCATAGTGAGGAAATACTGGACTAAAGTGAGACCAAAAACCAGCTGGGCAAATTTCCAATTCTGGATCTCTATGCCCCATGTCAAAATGCTCTTCAGCCCTCCAAGTCCTTTCAGCTTTATGGAGTAAAACACATTACTTTGTCTTGGGCTGGTTCTAAGCCCTGTTGGCTGCTTTCCTCAGCAGGTATCCTATGACTTTGGCATCTCTACCATCTTGGGGTCTCCAAGGCAATCCAGGCTCCACCTCCACAGCCTCACACAATGGCCTCTCTAGGTCTCCACTCAGGGACACCCCTGACACATGCCTGGCCTCAGTGGCTTTCCTTAGTCACAGAGGCAAATTCCATAGCCCCTTTCTTTTATCCTTAAGTCCAGGAGCACATGGCCAAAGCTGCCCCGTGCTGTTGCTTCCTGGGACTGGAACATGGTCCCTTGTTCAATTACTTTTTCACCAGTTCTCTGTCCTTCATTGCCTAAGCTTGGCTGCCCTGAAACTGGATCTCTAGACCAGGCTGACCTCAAACTCAGAGGTCACCAGCCTTCCAAGTGCAAACACCATACCTGGCTCTAAGCTTTTCTTTAGTTCCTTTATATAAGTTGGAAATTTAGCTGGGAGGGATCTTGCCTTGAGGTCACCACTCCCTTTATTCCATTTTTTAATCTGCTTATATCTCCTTGAGCACAGACTTTGGCTCTATTCTGCTTCCTGGTGCCCCTTTTCTCAATCTGTGCATTTAGTGTTTCTATTTGCTCAGCTTGCTCCTATATCTTACAGGAAACAGGAAATGATCTGAGGATCACACTGAGCAAAGCTTGAGCAAGAAACCTCAAAGCCCGTCCCCAAAGTGACACACTTCCTCCAACAAGGCCACACCCACCTAAACAAGGCCACACCCACCTAAACAAGGCCACACCTCCTAATAGTGTCCCTCCCTATAAGCTTATGGGGGCCAATTACATTCAAACTGCCTTTTTGAAGTAAATGAAGTAGAGTTAAGGTTTAAAAATATTTTTATATAAGTTTAAGCCTGAGGGTTAAGAGAAAGAGAGGTGCTGAGAAGAAAGTAAGAAATGCCAGAGAGCATGGGTGTGAATTGATTTCAGAGTCTCAGAAAGGGAAACATATCCGAATGTAGGTACCAGCTCTTTAAGGAAGAGTCATCAGTTCTTAAGAATTATGCCACCCACTTCCCTGAGGCTCCTCGTTGCAGATGGCAGACTATAGGACTTCTCCAGCTCTGTAATTGCATAATCCATAGCTTATTGTGCTATGCTGGGCCTCATGAGGTCCGGTGTAACTTCCTGAGCCTAACTCGAGTTTGGAGAGTCAGCACAGCATGACCTAGGCCCGCCTCTGCCCACCCACTGCTGACATGCAAGTTATTATTGGCCCTTATTCCTCACTCCAGCTCACCCCTACCCCAAGACTCCAGCCCACTGCCTCAGCCCTATATGAGTTCCTGCTTCGACATTCTCCCAGCTCAGTGTGTGTTTCTCCCACTCATCCCAGGGAGAGACTGGCAGGACTGGCTCTGCCTCAGCCCTATCTGCTGGAGAACCCGGCAGTGCGATATTACACAAGCTTTTGCTGGAGATGAGCAAATGCCTATTCACCCCAACAGAGGACCAGCGACAGACTGAAGACATTATTCCACTCAAGTCTGACTTGGGGGGTCTGTGGGTCTAACTAAGGTTACTTACAGGAGCACAAGGGTGGCCAGAGTGACACCAGTGGAGGAGAAAGTGTCTGCCCTCCAGCACCTTAACTACCTTCTGAGCCCCTTTCTGTCATGACAGGACATTAGAGGACCCAGCCTTGTCCAGGGGAGAGGACAGCTGACCCACACATGCTGGTGGTTTTCCTTTTTCTGTGGTCAAACACCTGACAAAAGGCAGTTTAACGGCTGAAGGGTTTGTTTTGGCTCACACTTCAGAGCACTCAAGTCCACCTGTGCCTCAGTTAGGGTTTCTTTTGCTGTGAAGAAACACCATGTTCACAAGAACTCTCATAGAGAAAACATTTCATTGTGGCTCACTTACAGTCCAGAGGTTCAGTCCATTGTCATCTTGGGGGGAGCATGGTGGCATGCAGGCAGACACGGTGCTGGAGCAGAGAGTCCTACATCTTGCAGGCAACAGGGAATCAACTGAGACACTGGGCAGTATCCAAAGCTCACCCCCACAGTGACACAGTTACTCCCAGGCCACACCTACTCCAACGAAGCCACACCTCCTAATATTGCCACCCCTGTGAGATTATAGGGGCCAATTACATTCAAACCACCACAACATGGAAGGGAAGACATGGCGTCAGGAGTGGGAAGAGCATCAGTGCACACTGTGTCTTACAGTCAGGAAACAGAGAGGTTCAGCTTAGCAGCCCATATAATGAAATGTCTCTCTGTACTTAGCTCCTTCACAGTCAAAAATTTTAAAGAAAACACAATAATATAAAGAATCCAGACTCTTTGTGAATTCTTCATTTTTACGTGGCTTATTTTTCTTTATTTCTCTTAATCTATAACTATCTGTACTCTGTCTCTTTAAAGACTTTACCTTTTTTTTAAACCATTAACTTTATTCTCTATATTCTTTTTCTTCTCTCTCCCAAGCCTACGTATATCCATCCAACAGTGTCTAAATCTGTTTTATTGTGAATCTGTAATTTTTTTACTATCCAGGAGCATTTTTTAAAATGTTAAGCATTTCTTAAAAACTTAAGTTGCACCATGTAAGGGTAATACGGTACCGCCTGTGTCCTGCCCAGTCTAAACCTTAACTGTGCTGTTATTACGGTAACTACAGTAGTTCCTGCCTGAGACCAGCACAGTTCAGCATGGCGGAGCTGAGCAGCTCCTGCCTCAGAGCCATTTGGTGCCCCTGAGCCACACACAGTTCCAGGCACACAGCAGTCCACATTGCCATCAAGCAAGCCGTAGAGCTTTACTCCAAATGCTCTATTCAAAAGCTCTGTCTCCCGCAGGAGCCAGACAGAGATCACAATGGCGGTAAAGCCCAGAAAGCCGGTATTTTAAAACAGCCAGTTTTTTCCTGCTGCTGAGTCAGGACAATTTCTTTGCAGTACGAAACCCAGAGACAGCAAAAAGCTGTCTTAAATTGTCTCTCTCTCCTTTATTTTTAAGCCTTCTCAGGTTTTTAAATGGATTTAGTCCATCACGTCTGGCACCATCTGTTGAAGGAGGAGCAGCTGGGCTGCGTCCCCGGCACCCGGCCGCCCGCATGGCTAGCTTATGCCTGAAATAATTACACGGAAACTGTATTCTTTTAAACACTGCCTGGCCCGGCTAGTTCCAGTTTCTTATTGGCTAGCTCTTACATATTGTTCTAACCCATTTCTAATATTCTGTGTAGCCCATGAGGTGGCTTACCAGGGAGGATCTTAACCTGCGTCTGTCTGGAGTGGGAGAATCATGGCGACTCTCTGACTCAGCTTCTTTCTCCCAACATTCTCTTCTGTTTACTCCACCCACCCATGTTCTAACTAATAAAATGGGCCAAGGCAGTTTCTTTATTATATAATTAACCAATGTCCTTCCTCCATCACATCTCTACAATTTAATTTTTACCTATGGTTGTGTTTAATTTTTTTTGTTGTCTGGGGGTGTGTGACAATTTTTCTATGAAGCCCTGGCTGTCTGGAAACCGTAACACAGAGCAGGCTAGTCTTTGGCTTTTCGTGGTGCTGCTTCTGCAACCTAGGGTTATAGGCATGTGACAACCACTTCACTGGCACAGTTTCTTTCTTCTTTCTCTTTTTCTTCATCTTTCAGACAGAGTCTTGATATATAGCTTAGGAGGGCCTTGAACTCAGGATCTTCCTGCCTCGGCATCCCAAGCACTGGGGTTACAGGTATCTGCTACAACACCTGGCTGCATACTGGCATTTTGAAATAACTTTTGTATATATCATGATGCAAACAGCAAGGTGACTTCATTTCACATAATGCTCCAGAACCATTTGTTGATAAGTTCTTGGTTCTATTTTGGACTGCTCTACTCACACACAGTCAATTTTCAGCAAAGGTGTCAAGGCAATTTAAACAGGAGGAATAATGGGTTAGAGATGTATTTTTGTTAAACACTTACCCAGAACATGTGAGACCTTGGATTGATAACTCAATACCACACACACAACAGTCTAAAATAGTGTTGAACTCTGGGATTCCTCAGAAAGTGCCTTTACCCGTTGAGTCGCCTCACCAGCCTGTATTTAGGCTTTAATGGATCACCAAGTATTTCATATAGTTCATTATGGTTTTGTATCTTTTGTCAAATTCAGTCCTAAGTATTTTGAGACAGGGTCTCATGTAGCCTCAGGGTGCCCTCAAACTGAATATGTAGCTGTTCAAGGATGACCTTAAACTTCCGGTCCTTCTGTATGTAGTACCACCAGTTTGTGTCTGATTAATTCAGGGCTGGAGACCAAACACAGGCTTTGTATATGCTAACCACACCTGGTTCAGAAGTGATGTTCTGATTATATCCTAATACTAAACATGATTTTAATAGCTGGGCAGTGGTGGCACACACCTTTAATCCCAGCTCTCGGGAGGCAGATGGATCTTTATGAGTTCGAGACCAGTCTGGTCTACACAGCTAGTTCCAGAACAGGCTCCAACGCTACACAGAGAAACTCTGTCTCAAAAACATCAATCAACCAACCAATAAATAAAATTTTAATGTTACTTTGATCCACAGATAATGGCAATGTCTGACATGTTTCTCTGCTCTAGTGACTTTTTCCTTGGTAATGAAGTATAAGAAAGCACTTTAAGACCCAGGTGGACCCATTTCTCATCACATTTTCACTCGTTTGGTTTATTTAGTATGTGTAGATTTTTGTGGCTTCTAAGATTATGTTATTACTATGATGATTACTAAATGATTATTCTTTTCAAATTTTAAAAATTATGTGGCCGGGCGGTGGTGGCGCACAACTTTAATCCCAGTACTCGGAGACAGAGGCAGATGGATCTCTGAGTTCGAGGCCAGCCTAGTCTACAGAGCGAGTGCCAGGACTGGCTCCAAAGCTACAAAGAAACCCCATCTCAAAAATAAATAAATAAATAAATAAAATTATGTGTGTTGGTGTTTGCTTGTATGTATCTGTTCATACCATCTATGTGCCTGAGGCCCACAGAGGTCAAAAGTAGGCATTATTCCCCTAGAAGTGGAATTTCAGCTTCTTGTGAGCTGCCATGTGGGTGCTGGGAATGGGACCCGGATCCTCTGCAAGAGCAAAGAGTGCTCTTACCGCTAACCATCTGCTTAGTCCCCTGAACGCTGTATTTGAACTCCGCCATTAGCACTATGTTGACTAGTTATTACATTAGAGGGGAAGTTCTATCTCCTTTGGTTTATTACTATTAGAATGACTTCTAGATTCCTGTGGATTATCATTGTCTACTGCCAGGATCGCACTCAATGTTTGGATCATCCCAGGTTTGGTCAGCCCTCAGTCTGGCTCCTGTCTGGACAGCTCCATTACTTTGTAAGTAAGCACTGCGCTTTGTGACTTGGCCAGGTATTCCAGGTCCACCTTGTATTTCCCATCCAAGCTCTTGGAGTCAGTCTCTTTCAAGGGGCAATGCTTTGTTCGTTTTCTTTTCTTTTGTTTTTTGAGACAGGGTTTCTCTGTGTAAAACCCCTGCCTATCCTGGAACTCACTCTGTAAACCAGGCTGGTCTCGAACTCACAGAGATCCATCTTTCATTGCTCTCGAGTGCTGGGATTAAAGGCATGTGCCACCACCACCTGGCCTCTTTTTATTTCTTCTTTTGAAATCTATTTATTTAGTTAATTTATCCAAAACACCCACTTTTTCATTGTGAGTGCCACTCAGTATTGTTGGCTACTATTTTGTTCATGGTGCAATAGATTATCAGGGTTCATCCTGAGAGTAGTTGTGGCCAATCTGTGTCCATGATAAAGTTTCTAGTAGCTTGCCTACCACATTTGAAGCCATTCACCATACAAATTTGATAGAGAATGTTCAGGAAAGGGTGGGCTTTCATGAATCCCACCCTGGCCATTGAAATAGGGTGATGTGACCAAGTTCATGTGAGGGTCTGTGTGGGGAGGCAAACCCAGGGATTCAAGCATAACAGGATTACTTCACTGAGCTGCATCCCAACCCCTGGCTATGCCCATCCTTGCCTATTTTCCATTGGCTGTTTTTTTTTTTTTTTTTTTTTTTTTTTTTTTTGGTGCTGGGGATTGCCCATGCCAGACAAACATTCATGAGTTGCAGCCCGAGTCCTTTGTGCATCCATTCTAAACTACATGGCAAGAGAAAGCCCTTTCTTCTTTCTGCCTTTCTTCTCTCTCTCTCTCTCTCTCTCTCTCTCTCTCTCTCTCTCTCTCTCCCTCCCTCCCTCCTTCCCTCCCTCCCTTCCTTCCTTCGTTTTCTGTTGCAAGAAGCTTGTTCATCCCAGCCACCCAGAACCAAATTAAATCACTGCTTAGCCCATTAGCTCTAGCGTCTTATTGGCTAACTCTTACATCTTAATTTAACCCATTTCTATTAATCTGTACAACACCATGAGGTCGTGGCCTACCAGCAAAATGTCATCACATCTATCTCCAATGGCAGATCCATGGCATCCCTCTGACTCTGCCCCTCTTCCTCTCAGAATTCAGTCCTCTTTTCCCCACCTACCTAAATTCTGCCCTATCAACAGGTCAAGGCAGTTTATTCATTAATGGAAATCACAGCACACAGAAAGGACTTCCACATCACCTCCCCTTTTCTGTTTAAATAAAAAGGAAGGTTTTAACTTTAACACAGTAAAATTCCATACAACAAAACAGTTATCAAGCAAGAATTACAGTTATATCTATTTTATCTTTTATTATAACTAAGGAAAACTATAACTACAACTATAAATTCTTCAACTCCATCAAAGACTCCAGAAGGATATTACCTAAGTAAACAGGAGGTGCATTTTAAGCAACTTCCAAAACTCTAGAATTGAAAGAGACATCTTGCTACCTGGACAGTCACTCAAAGTTCTTCTGTACCATTGGGACAGCCATCTTCAACCTACAGGCCCATATTATCCAGCAGACTTTTCCACGAAGCAGGAAATTTCAAAGACAGTTCACCTATATTGGAAGTTTTTCAGTCATTTTCTTCTGGTTCCTGCAGAATGTCTAGCAGACTCTTTCATAATACAGGAACCCTGAAGGATCATCTTAGCTTTAGGAAAGTTCAGCAATCGTTTCTCTGTGGGTTCTGCAAGTACAGTCAAGCAGTCCAGATTTATTGCCCAAATGGCTAACCAACTCCATAAGAAGCCTCTTCAACGCCCATCTTCCTCTCAAAGTAACTGGTGCTGCCAGGAGCAGATATGCCTCATTGTCATGAAAAGCCCTAGGTTATTAAAACTTTTTAAATGCCATATTCTGAAGGTCTCTGAAAGATTTGGAGAATACCTAGCTAACTGAATTATAACTCTATATATCTAGAAAACCTAACTAACATGACTACAATCTTGACTATTATAGATGACTATCTATTAACCTATATTTCTTAATTATACATTACATTTTTTAAATGAACTACACAAACACAATACCTTAATCAAGGGCAGAAATATACATATACAATATAAAAAATTTACCTTAAATTTGTATCAATAAACCAAGGTCCATACCAAAGCAAATTATTCATCTTATGGCATATCCCCCTTTAAATGTAAACAAACAATTATAAATAATATTTGGGAATATGGGCATAGTTATTTCTCTCCAAACTGCTTCCTGTTGTTTATTGTGTGAAGTATTTTCTTTGTTGGGGTTTTCAAGGAAACCTTTCATTGGGGTCTTGTTCCATCAAACCACACCAGTCTGGAAGTAATCCACAGGTTCTCATCCTCTGTGGAAACAAGAGAAGAACCTTTTTTCCAAAGCAACATATCCTTAGACACTAATTCTAAAGTCAAGATACCTTTATAATATACATGCTGGTTTAGCTCAGCAGCCCATATAATGAAATGTCTCTCTGTGGTTAGCTCCTTCACAGTCAAAAATTCAAAGAAAAAATAATATACATATTTCAGACTCTCTGTGAATTTTCCATCTTTACGTGGCTTATTCTTTGTTTACTCCTTTTAATCTATATCTGTACTATGTTTCTCTAAAGGCTTTACTTTTTTTAAGCACTAACTTTATTTTATGAGTCTCTATATTCTTTTTCTTCTCTATTCCAAGCCTGCATTTATCCAGCACTATGACTCACCTGGATTTGTCGTTTTTGTATATCTGTAATTCTTTACTGTCCAGGAGCACTTCTTAAAATGCTAAGTACTTCTTAAGGTGCACCATTAATAGGGTATATATGGTACTTCCTGCTTGCTCCCAGTCTAAAACTTCAGCCGCACCATTACTATGATGTATATGGTACTTCTTGCTCCACACAGGACAGCATGGTGGAGCTGCTTGCACCTCTGAGAATCACACACACCTACCAACTCTCAAGCACACAGCCAGACCATGTCACCATTAAGCAAGCTGCAGCAGTCTGCTCACAAACCCCATCCAAATACTTGGTCTCCCGAAAGAGCCAGAGGTCACACTGGCAGCATGCATTTCAAAACAGCACGGCTTTTTCCTGCTGCTTCTGCTGCTGAGTCAGGAAAATCTCTCTTAAACACCACCAGCAAACAGCAAGAAGCTGCGTTAAACTCTGTATTTTTTTTGTGTGTGTGTGTGAATGTGTCTAGAAATCCTTTTCAAGCTCTCTCGGGTTTTTATATGATGCAGTTGTCCACATGGGCGCCATTCTGTTGACTGAGGTTTTCTGTCCTGCCAGGTTCTGTAGTCATTCAGTCCCAAAGAATCACACAGAGGTTTACATCAATTATGAACTGATTGGTCCAGTATCTCAGGCTCTTCTTATTAACTAATTCTTATAACTTATATTAGCCCATAATTCTTGTCTATGTTGGCCACGTGGCTTGGTACCTTTTCAGCGAGATAGTCACATCTTGTTTCTTTTTATGACTGCAGACTGCACTTCCTTCTTCCTAGCATTCTTGTTGCCCCGCCTCTACTTCCTGCCTCGTTGCCCCACCTATACATCCTGCCTGGCTACTGGCCAATCAGCATTTTATTAAACTACTACAAGTGACAGGATAAAAGACCATTGTCCCACAGCTCTTTTCTTTTTATTTCTCTTTTCCTTATTTTGGTTTTTCAAGACAGGGTTTCTCTGTATAGCCCTGGCCATCCTGGAACACACTGTGTAGATTAGGCTGGCCTCAAACTCAGATATCTATCTGCCTCTGCCTCCTGAGTGCTGGGATTAAATGTGTGCACCACCACTGCTTGTATTTATTTATTTATTTATTTATTGAGACAGTGTTTCTCTGTAGCTTTAGAGCCTGTCCTGGAACTAGCTCTTATAGACCAGGCTGGCCTCGAACTCACAGAGATCCACCTGCCTCTAAGTTCTGAGTGCTGGGATTAAAGGCTTGCGCCACCACCGCCTGGCACTTCTTTTTTCTTATTTAGTTTGTGTGCATAGGTAGGTGTATGAGCATATATGTACCATGGTGCACATGGGAAGGTCAGAGGACAACTTATTTTACTATATGAGAACTGAGAATCGAATGCAGTCAGGCTGGGTAATGGGCATCTTTATTCTTATTCAAAAGAAAGTCCTTCTTTTCTTTCTAAAAATTAAGTATTAGTATGAGTCTGGATAATAAGTGTGGAGATCCCCAATGGAGAGCTAACCCAAGATAAGACCTTGTGCATGCAAGGAAAGTACTCAATCAACTGAGCCACATTCCTAGGCCCAAAAACAGTTTCTGAAAGACATGTCTTAAGCCAGTAAGATGACTCAGCAGGTGAGGGCACTTGCCACCAAGCCTGCCAAAATGAGCAGTCTCTGGAACCCATACAGTGGAAGGAAAGTACCAGTTCCTGCAAGTTGTCCTCTGGTCTCTGCATGATGTACACCACAGTCCTTGTGCCTCCCCTCAACACAAAATAGATAAACGTAATAAACAGAAGAGTCTTGGAGGACTTATACACCTGACTTCAAAGTTTAGAAAAAAGTTACAGAAATGAAGTCAGTGTGGTATAGGTATAAGGATAAACAGTTATATCAATGAATGCATGTGGAGACTTGAATTTCAACAAAGATATCAAACTAATTCAATGGAAAAAGACAATCTTTGCAAAAATAGTGAAATTATATAACCGAGTATAAAGAAAACCTTAATTCATACCTTGTACCCCATAAAAAAAGGAACTTGAAATTGATGCTAGACTTAAATATGAAACCTAAAACTACAAACGCTGTGGACAATGCTCCTGTACACTGTAAAGATTTGTAACTCATATTGGTTTAATACAATGCTGATTGGCCAGTAGCCAGGCAAGAATTATAGGTGGGCCAACCAGACTAGGAGAATTCTGGGAAGAGGAGAGGCAGAGATGCAGTCGCCAGTCAGATGCAGAAGAAGCAAGACGAGAATGCCTTGCTGAGAAAAGGTACCAAGCTGTAGCGCGCGGAGATGTAGCACGCACCATGGCGCTGTCATGTCAGGGGCACGGAGCCTGGGTGCCGTTTGCTGTTCCACATCAAACTTGACAACTTGTGCACAACTTGACAGACAACTTGTGCGCATGCGCGCGAGTCCCCCCCCAACGCGGGGAGTCTTTCGATCTGGCCACCCGATCTGGCCAATCATAATTTAAGCACGATCACTCCATTCTGGCCTGAGCCATTGGGTTGATGACACGTCAGGGCTTTGTCTGGCACCGTATATATTCTTCTGCTCCACGGGGACGGGGTCTTTTGCCTCTCTACAACCTCAAGTGTAAGTGCTCCAATAAAGTGTGTTCTGAGAAGAATCCTGTTGCGGTCGTCAGGCAGAGACCCCTGCGGAAGCGGGAGGATTCAGAACTCAGATGCACGGAGCGGCGGTGCCGGTGAGTTCTCTGTGAGTATTACTTCTGACGTGCTGAGTGGAGGAGTGAATCCGCTTTGGGAGCCCCTGTCATTCGGGGTATGGTCAAGGGTGTATTTGCTGGGACCGGCAGTAAATAAAACTGAAAGTAAGCCCGGTGTAGATAGGCATTTCACTCGTGCATAAGGTGTGTGCAGATAAATGTACAGCATGGGAAATGTAGCGTCTGGACCAGCCGGCATGACACCTTTCTCGCGCCCTATCCAGAGGCTGCTTAGGGACCGAGATCTAAAAATCTCAGAGGGTACCGTAAGGAAGTTTTTGGAGGATGTGGATCGAGTAGCACCATGGTTCGGAGGCTCGGGGGACATCAATCTCCCTTGCTGGAACAAGCTAGGTAGGGACCTTGAGATGGCTAAGGCGGAGGGTATGCTTCGGCCGGGAACTCACCCGTTATGGAAACTGGTACGAGCCTGTTTGCGGGACGGGAAATGCGTCGAAGCAGTAAAAGAAGGCCGAAGAGCGCTTTCAACCTACCAGGATAGCATGTCGGAGCCAGATACCAAGGAAGAAAAGACAGGAGAACGCAAAAAACATAGGCCTAAGGAGGGCAACCAAAGCTCTCGGAAAAGGGAGGGCGACCAAAGCTCTCGGAAAAGGGAAAAGAAAGCTCCAGAGAAAGATAGGGAGCTGGAGGATACGCGGTATCCACTCTTGGAGGAATTTCCTAATTTTTCTATAGATGAGTCCTCCGAGGATGAGGACCAATTAGATGTAGAGGAGGAGGAGGAGGAAGATCTGGAGGAAGCTGCAGCTCAGTATGAACGGGAGCTACCGGTATAGTCCGCAGTATGCTAAGCCCCCGCCATATGATTCACCCAGAGCTAGTGGTACGAGGAGTGGCCCATCAGCACCTCCTGCCACTTCTGCTTCCTTTATTAAGCCTAGCACATGGAGCCGATTGGCTACTGCATTCCCCGTCTTTCAGGATCCCAACACAGGGCAGAGATTTCATGAGCCGGTAAATTATAACCAGTTAAAGGATTTGGCTGATTTGGTTCAAATAGGTTGCATTTCGTATCAAAAGCATGTATGCATAACCCCACTTTCTTTTGATAATTCCAGAAATGAATCAAAGATCCTAGGTGAAATCCTTGCCGACAACTGGTCCAAGGAAGCAGAGAACCTGATCCAGGACCAGCTGTTGCAGATTGCTACCTTGAATGATACTCGTATACAGCCCATGACCCTTGGACAATTTACTGATTGGCTGCAATCCGCTTTTTCTTTCTTTAAGGAGTGGGTGGGGGTTGGCGTATTCGGTGCCATATGTTGCCTTGGCGTGTTTCTCTGCCTTTGGCTTCTGCGCCGATTTCGTGCACGGCAAGCTCGGGACAAAGCAATTATAGTCCAGGCCCTTGCCGCCCTCGAACATGGCATCTCCCCTCAGGTCTGGCTGTCTAGCCTCAAGCATGACCTATAACTGGATGTGGCCTCTGCACCCCAAGTTGTTACAGACATTGCACTGGGACAGGCACATCCTATTCTCTCTATTTTTAAAAACGTGCTGGTAGTCCTTGCACCTCATAGGCCTTGCTGCCATTGCACATGAGAGGATACACAGCATGACACGCACAGCGCACCCTGACCCTTGATCGTTGGGGACATCATGAGGTCTCGAACTAGATCGGGTTTCTGCTTTAAAATATAAAAGGGGGAGATGTAGCGCGCGGAGATGTAGCGCGCACCATGGCGCTGTCTTGTCAGGGACACGGAGCCTGGGCGCCATTTGCTGTTCCACATCAAACTTGACAACTTGTGCGCAACTTGACAGACAACTTGTGCACATGCGCGCTGCGCGCGAGACCCCCCAACTCAGGGAGTCTTTCGATCTGGCCACCCGATCTGGCCAATCATAATTTAAGCACGATCACTCCATTCTGGCCTGAGCCATTGGGTTGATGACACGTCAGGGCTTTGTCTGGCACCGTATATATTCTGCTCCACCGGACGGGGTCTTTTGCCTCTCTACAACCTTAAGTGTAAGTGCTCCAATAAAGTGTGTTCTGAGAAGAATCTTGTTGCAGTCGTCTCTTCTGCTGGCGGGAGCAGGCGTGCTGCACCAAGCCACGTGGCTAACCATAGACAAGAATTATGGGTTAATTTAAGTTGTAAGAGCTAGTTAAAAATAAGCCTGAGCTAATAGGCCAAACAGTTTATAATTAATATAAGCCTCTTTGTGTTTCTTTGGGATTGAACAGCTGCAGGACCAGGCAGAATAGAAACTTCCATCTACAACAAAACTTTTAGGAAAAAATAGAACTTAACTCTTTTTTTTATTATTTTGTTTTGTTTGAGACAGAGTCTCAGTGTGTAGCCTTTGCTGGCCTAGAACTCTGTATATAGACCAGACTTGTCTTGAACTCACAGAGATCCACCTGCCTCTGCCTCCCTAGTGCTGGGATTAGAGATGTGTGTTATTATACCCAGCTAAAATTCAAAATCTTTGTAATCTCCAGTAAAACAGAAATTTCTTAGAACACAAGAACATAAATCATTTTAACAAATGGGTATACCTTAGGTCGGGTGGTGGTGGCGCACACCTTTAATCCCAGCACTCGGGAGGCAGAGGCAGGTGGATCTCTCTGAGTTCAAGGCCAGCCTGGTCTACAAGAGCTAGTTCCAGGAGAGGCCCCAAAGCCACAGAGAAACCCTGTCTTGAAAAAACAAAAACAAAACCAACAAACAAAAAAAAATGGGTACACCTGAAATTACTGCACTTGAAAGACCAGGGCTAACCTGGGCTACATAGTGAGATACACCAAATTAAAAAAAGAAACAGTTGATAATTATCTAAAAGGCTTAGAATCACTAAAATGTAAACTATAGACAGTCTAAAGCAGTGCTAGGAAGGATCCCGAGCAGCGAGAACTCTCACATTCCGGTGGTTGGAGTGCAAAGTGGTGTATCCGTTTTGGAAAACAGTTTGGCAATCTTTTATAAAGGTCCACCTACACTTACCACATAACCCAGAAAAACCAAGAGAAATAAAGACATCCACACAAAGACTTACACATGAATACTCAGAGCAGCCCTACGTATCAGCCCTGAATGATAACCCGCCCGAATGCCGGTCAACTGATGACCGGATGAAGACGTTACAGAGGACAGTCCAATAAGATAGCATTTGCAATAAGGAGCAATGCATGCAAAAACATGGATGCATTACCTTTCCTTGTAGGACTCTCAAAACCTTTAAAAACAGGCAGACACGGCCCCCTCTTACGGCTCTGCTGTAGGTTGACAAGAGCCAGAGTGGGTGAGGTAAAAGCTGGCACCATGGTGGAGAAAGAAGAGTCCAGCATCAGTGAGGAGGAGGCGGCGCAGTATGAGTGGAAGATCCTGTGGGGGGCTGGACGTCCAGAAGCAGCTTTGAGCTTCCCAGGTGTTGATTATAGACATGAAAGGACTTGGGCTGAAATTGCCAAGAATTTATCCTGGCGGGAGTGAAAGGACAGATCATGCTGGATCACGAACAGGTATCTCCAGAAGACCACGGAGCTCAGTTCTTGATTCGAACAGGGTCTGTGGGCCAAAATAGGGCTGAGGCCTCTTTGGAATGAGCCCAGAATCTCAACCCCATGGTGCATGTGAAGGTGGATACTGAGGATGCAGGGAAGGAACTAGAGGCATCATTACTCAGCTTGATGCCGTGTGCCTGACTTGCTGCTCCAGGGATGTCATTGTTAAGTTGACCAGATCTGTCACAGAAACAGCACCATGGTCATCATAGGAGACGTCTTTGGGTACTGTAGAAGCCTCCCAGCTCCCGGCCACTGGCTAGCTACACTAGCAACACAAACTGTATTCTTTTAAACACTATCTGGCCTGTTAGGTCCAGCCTCTTATTGGCTAATTCTCACATCTTGATTAACCCATTTCTATTAATGTGTGTAGCACCACAAGATGATGGCTTACCAGGGAAGATTCAGCATGTCTGACCTGGCCTCTGGCTCCATGGCGTCTGGCTCACTTCTCTTCTTCCCAGCATTCTGTTCTGTCTACTCCATCTATCTAAATCCTGCCCTATCAAAAAGCCAAGGCAGTTTCTTTATTAACCAATGAAAGTAACAAATAGACAGATGACCCTCCTCCATCAGGGTACCATGCATTCACCTTTGCAAATCTTGGAGAGCATGAGTTTGTAGAAGAGAAAACCAAAGTTGCCAAAGTTGGTCAAGGAGAAGATGGACCTGATCCCAAGAGAGCAACCATGGCCAAAAAGAAAGTGCTTCTGCCTTGTAAAAGAGGCACTGGAAATGGATTGGAGTGAGAGAAAGCCAAGGCCTCCCTGAAGCGCACAGCCCCAGACTACTTTCTGCTGCAAGCGCTGCTGAAATTCCACACAGATGAAGGTCGCAGTCCTGACAGCTATAAGCGAGGACGCAGAGCTGCTGCTACAGATATGAAATGATGTGCTTGACCCGCTGGGTGTCAGTCCTGACTGCTTCCCGATGACCCCAGTATGTGCTGTGGTTACAGGGATCTTGGCACAGGAAATTGTGACGGCCCTGTCTCCAGGGACCCTCCTGACAACAACTTCTTTTCTGATGGCCTGACGGGGAGTGGAATTGTGGAGTGCCTGGGTGCCAAGTGAGCCAGAGGTGCATACTCCAAGCTGTTACCTGCTGTCTTCCCAAAAAGGCATTTCTGGATGACAAAGATTTTCCTAGAGCAAGTAGGCCAGACTGTGTCCTGCTCCCATCCTAGCAGCTGTCAGGGACCTGACAGCTCCGGAGCGTGACCACCACCATCACAGAGCACCCCTCTGGCTGGCTCCATCACCATCACCATCACAGAGCACCCCTCTGGCTGGCTCCACCAAACATCATAGAGCATCCCTCTGGCTGGCTCCACCAACATCACAGAGCACCCCTCTGTCTGAGTGATGCCTGGCAAGAACAACATGCTTCATGTTGTTGGAGTTTCTTACAACCTCTGGACTTGGTCCCTTCCGTAGGTCAACAGGAAGGAGAAGGCCTTCAGCAGGGGTATGAGGCCCAGAGCTTTTGAAACCCAGTGGAAGCGCACTTCTACCAAAGCCTGAAAGACTGAGAACAGTGCTGGCTTACTGAGCCTCTTCAGGGTGTAGCCTGGGCTTTGGGAAGGGCGAGACTGTCACCCTGCTTTCTTTACAAGATGAACCTTAGTGGAACTGTTCGTTTCTTATCTTTTGGTTGTGCACCTGTGAGCCTAACCTTTAATGGCTGAGCCATCTCTCAGCCCAAATTTATATTTCTAAAAAGTCAGATTCGGTGCCAGGGGCATGATGTAAGTCTGTAATTCTAAAAATTGGGATGCAGAGCCAGGAGAATGGCTGTAAGTTTCAAGGCCAAGCTGGTCTACAAAATGTACTAAGAACGTGTCTCATAAAAGATGTTTTCCAGAGTTAGAGATGACTGTGTCCCTCATCTCGGGCACCCAGGTCCTTCAGTGGGAGGGTTGAGTTGGTTTGATCTTCTTGGGGTGAGACAGCTTGTTGTCTCTAGTTTGTAGATTCCCTTGGTTGTTTGTGAGGAATGATAATAAAGTAATAATAACTCAAAAAATGAAACAACCTTTAAAAACATTCTAGAGAAAGCAAACTTCGGGAACAGATATCAGATCAGTGGTTCCTGAAGGCCGTGGTGGGTGGGGGTGGGACTACTACAACAAGGGAACTTGTTGGAATAAAAATGTCTAAATTGGAGCTGGAGAGATGGCTCAGTGGTCAAGAGCACTGGCTGCTCTTCCAGAGGTTCCAAGTTCTATTCCCAGCACCCACATGGTGCCTCACAACCATCTATAATGACAGCCAAGGCTATACAGAGAAACCTTGTTTCAAAAAACAAAAGTCTAAATCACAGTTGTGATGGTAATGTGTGTGTGTGTATTTGTGCAAGCATGTGTGTGTGCACACGCGCGCACATGCTCTCAGCTCTTGGATTGTAGACATAAGCTACTACATGTCTGGCTTTTTATGGGGATACTGGGGATCCAAATGCAAGTCCCTTTGCTTATGCTGCAAGCATTTTACCAAATGAGCCATCTCCCCAGCCCTGACATTAGTAGTGTTGTTCTGAATAACACAATTTTTCTGTAAGTGATGGCTATGTTAGGGAGTAGGCACAGGCAGAAGCAGGGAGACCAGGAGGGAGTCTATTATAGTACCACGTAAGTGAGAGACTACAGTGGCTGGCAACCCACGTGCTGGGTAGAGTGGATGAACCAAGGGTGCCTGATGGACTTCATTTGAATATCTAGAATGAGGAAGCATAAAAGGAACTGACTGGGAGAAGAAGTTGTGGGGGGGAATGAGACCAAAGGATGGTGTGGGCCTTGGAGTTCATGGTGTTGGACAAGGGAGTGATATGAAGTAGACAAAAGAGAGGCCAGAAAAAAGGTCCCCCTGGAATACCCCTATTTTCCACCAAAAGGTATCTAAACCTTTGTCACCGGAATTCATGAAATGCTTTTTTAGTAGGAGAATAATTGGTCAAGCCCATGTTTCCAAAGATAACGAGAAGCTGTGGTGTGGAGTGTGGACTGAAGAAGGGGACACGGGAAGCCAGAAGTCCTGCAGAGCTGTCTGACTCTTAGGATGTGGCGGAGAACCTTGGACTCACCAAGCTCAGACCTCATAGCAGGTCATCTCTTGTTATGTAACGAATTGCACACACTTCACAACTCAGATGTTGAAGGATTATTAACCCTTTGTGCCTCTAGATATGTGAAGAATGTTACATAGATAAGCACGAAGAAATAAAGCCAGATGAAGGCATAGATCTACTACTGCAATTATCAGCGTTATATGGAATACCACCTAAAAACCATAGGATGGACAAGATGACCTAGGAATCACCCTTTTTTATTTTAGTTTTTTTTAATTGATTAGATTTTTAAAAAATACCAATCCGAGTTCCTCTCCTTTCTCTCCATTTCCTCCACACACCCTCCCACCCTACCTCCATCCACTCCTCAGAGAGGATAATGCACTTTGCTTTGTGGAAGGTCCAAGACCCTCCCTACTATATGTAGGCTGAGCAAGGTATCCATCCAAAGAGAATAGGTTCCCAAAAAGCCAGTACAAGCAGTAGGGATAAATCCTGGTGCTACTGCCAGTGGCCCCTCAGTCTGCCCCAGCCATGCAACTGTCAACCACATTCAGGGGGACTTTGGAGTCATGGTCTCATGTAGTCCAGGCTGGTCTCACATTCCATAACTGGTTTTGAACTCCTGTTCCTCCTATCTCTCCCTCTAGTGCTAGATCCTAGGTGTGTGACACCGTGACCAGCTGGCTTAGGATACCTTTTTGTTGGTAGACTTCTTAGAGAGGAGCCCTGGCATCATTTTGCACTTTCAAAATGTAGTGTGTTTCTTTTTTCTGGGGAGGGGGCAGGGCAGTAGTGAGGTGGTGATGTTTGAGGCAGGGTCTATTGCAGCTAGACTGGCTTCAAATTCTCTAGGTGGCCAGGCCTGGCCTGGAACCTCTGACCTCCTTGTTTCTACCTCCCAAAAGCTGGGATTGCAGCCACCATGACCAGCAAAAATATAATTTCTTTTGGGATTGGACATTAGTAAAAGAACTAAAAGCACCCTCAAAGACAGGAAGATGGAAGTCAACTAAACTAACAAAACTGTATTGAGAGGAGGGTCAGAAGGCAGGCAGGCAGTGAACAAAGCAGAGAATGTGCCAGAAACCTCCAGCTCCCCAGCTACTTCCTTGGGTAGAGGCTTTGAGTTGAGGGTTGTCTTCTTCCCAAGCGCACAAGGAAACCAACAGAGGCCCCACCAGTCCTTCCAGACAGGGAGTCCCCTGCCAAAGCAAACAATCCCAGCTCTCCCGACTGTGCTCAGCCTGGGGTAGGGGAGAACAAAGATCCCTTTCTTTTCTTCCCCAGCGCTATGACTGCAGCCAAAGACACTGTTTACACAATCTTCCCTGGTGAAGAATTTGTTCCTTTTCTCTCTGAGTTGCAGCTGGAAAAGATTGAGTTCCTCCCTGCCTGTTCCTTATTCCCGCTGGCGTCTCTGGGCAGGAAAAGTGCCCACACTTGACCTTCCCACCCCTAGAGATGTCAGCACACTCAGGAGTAACTCTAGGCCTTTTGTGACGTGACAGGGGGAGTTTAGTTCTAGTGGCAGAAAGCCTGTCTTATCTGGCTGGGAGAGGGAGGCGGTCAGAGGACTCAGAAGCCCAGCTTCCTTCCCAGCACTCAGATTATCTTTATTCCAACCTCTTCCATTCCCTAGGTTTCCCAGACACATTTCTACAAGAGGTCAAATCATCAAAGCCCAGGGCAGAATTGGATTATTTTGAAAAGATGACTGCAGGCTGGATAGAGTGTTTTCTAGAACGTTGTCTTTAGTTTTTGCTATATTACTAACTAGATCTAGGAGGGTAAATGTCTCTCTTACATCCCCCTAAACAAAAGCAAGCAGAGAAAATAAGAGTGCCAGAGTCTAATTTTAGTATTGGCAGAGAATTCTAGTGTTAAGTTACTCTCGGTAAATTGGTAACTAAGAAACAGCAGAGAGAGAGAGAGATCGTTTTAAAACCTAAGTTTGTGCTGGGCTATAGTTCAATGGTAGAACATATATGCTTAGCATGGGATGCCCTGGGTTCAAGCTCCAGAACCAAAAATTAAAACAAAGCAA
Organism: Alexandromys fortis; assembly: GCF_014885135.2. NCBI lineage: Eukaryota > Metazoa > Chordata > Mammalia > Rodentia > Cricetidae > Alexandromys > Alexandromys fortis. The sequence continues at coordinate 1,277,624 of NW_026068140.1, read as the reverse complement.
AATGAAAAACAGATTTTAAGAAAAAAATACTAATTTCATTTATTTCTGTGGCATCTCAAGGAGGCAGATGCAGTCTCATTTCACGAGGAAAGGAACACACAGCACACACATTTAACAAAAGATTAGTGGGTAACCTGAATCCAGGGTTCTGGAACTCTCTATCCAGACTATTCCACAGGGTCAAGCTGTTTCCTGAAAATGCGGTGAGTCTTTTAAGGTTTTAGTTTTCTGCAGCTCTGGGGATTGAACCCAGGGTCTGGTTCATGCTCTATAAGCATTCTACTCCTCGAGAACAACACCCAGCCCTGGAGTCTTTTGTACTGAGTAAACTTTCCCGGCTGTAGACTTTCTCCCTCAGGTCCCTATGGACTGTCCCCTGCTGCTAAGGGAGTCGGGGCTAGCTGTTTGTTACTTTGCAGCTATGTTTTGGAAACTTGAAGTTTCTGCTCCAGGTGTTGGAAACGTGGATGGAGAAGCCACAGGGAGCATAGAGGGACCACAAGTCTGCCTAACCCAGAAACCATCCCTTCACGGTGTACAAAACACCTCACGCCAGCCAACGGCCCCTGCTCCCAGTCCCAACTCAGCAAGTTGTGTGGAGAGTGTCTTTCTGTAAAAGCCGCTTTGCAGTTCCTGGAAGGTCATAATCCACCATGGTTAAAAATATCTATCACAGGGTCAGGGCTGTGCCAGCTACACCTAAACTGAGCTTGCTCAGAACCCCCAGAAAATTATCAGTGTGGTAAAACAAACTCAGGAGCAGGAAAAATGTACCTGTTCTCAAGACAGCAATGGAGACAGTAATTTAAGAAAAAGTCTTCACTGAGAAGCCTCAGAAATTATCCAGATTTCTTTTCCTTGCCTCCAACGGCACCTTAGAGGCAGAGTTGTATAACACAGGGACAGGTGTGTGCCATCAAGCCTGGACAAGTCTTGATTCTTAAACACTAAAGAAAAAGTTCCTACGTCACACAAATGGAAAGACTCCAAAGCATGCATACCCCTCTGGGTTAAATATCTTTTCTGTTCAGCTTTCCCAAGCTACATTTGATCTGATGAAGTTAGGCAGCAACTTGTTGTATGGGCTGGGTCTTCTTCAGGAGGTTCTGAGAAGAAGGAAGATGTATGTGTTTTCAGAAGTCTCGTCTTGAAGTTGTGAGGTGAGCTCGCTACTTCTTTTGGCTGCTAGTTAGGATGTCAGTCTCAGCAGAGAGACTACTTCCTATCTTTGCAAATGACCCCCTCTAGCTACAAAGTGGCAATCGTTCATTTAGCCCATTTTCAAATCTCTTTTCCTCTAATGCTGGCAGTAAGAGAAAGCTCTCTGCTGTTGAGGTCCTTGGATGTGGCCCAACCAGGGTGATGGTGGCTCACGCTTTTGATCCCAGCACTTGGGTGGACCAGAGATGTGTTCTGAACACAGACTTGGAAAAGGCAGATTGACCAGAGGTGTGTTCTGAACACAGACTGGGAAAAGACAGGTTGACCAGAGGTGTGTGCCGAACACAGACTGGGAAAAAACAGGTTGACCAGAGGTGTGTTCTGAACACAGACTTGGAAAAGACAGGTTGACCAGAGGTGTGTTCTGAACACAGACTTGGAAAAGGCAGGTGGGCCAGAGGTGTGTGCCGAACACAGACTGGGAAAAGGTAAGGTATTTTGAGATATGGCTCAATAAAAAGTTTTATTGCTCAAAACTTGCAGGACTACAGCACCACTCCCCACTGTGGCTGTTCTTCCTCTTGATTCGCTGATGGAAGGTCACACGCAGGTGCACTAGCTTGAGCTAGATCCCAAGTACTGCTGACTGGTAGTTTTCTCAGGCTGATGACCTTGGCAGAGTCTGACAGTAAGACACCCATCCTGAGAGGCTGGGGAGAGCTCCTGCTGACTGCTGTATAGCATTTGGGATTCTTTTCTTTTCTTTCTTTTCTTTTCTATGTAGTCATGGCTGTCCTGGAACTCACCACACTGGCCTCTGCCGCCTGAGTGCTGGGATTAAAGGCGTGTGTCATCACCACCCAGTTTAACATTTAGATGATTTTCAAAGGGTGTCGTTTACTTCTAATTAGGAGGGCATAAAACTGCGACCCTCCTTCCCTGGTGCTGAAGAAACAATTGACTCCTAAGAACAGGAAAGCAGGTCTCTGCCTGTAGCATCTCTGGGTTCACTCCTAAGAAGCTATTTCTGTTTACAGATGGGAAAACCGTAAGTACTGGAAAGTTACTGGTTAGAACTGGCTAGTGTTACAGAGAAACCCGAGTTTCTGAAGCCTCTTGATTTCAAATCATGGGGTGATTTTAAAAACCAGGCCAAATAGAAACCAGGGTTGTGAAAGATCTTCAGAAAATCTGCTCTTAAATCCGTTTCTTGTAGCTGGAGAGATGACTCAGTGGTCCTGAGTTCAATTCTCAGCACCCACATGGCAGCTCACAACTGTCTGTAACTCCAGTTCCAGGGAACTGACACCCTCACACAGACATACACACAGGTAAAACACTAATGTACATAAAAAAATAAAAATAAATTTAAAAAAATAATAAATACCAAAAATCTGTTTCTCTACCAAACATAGCAGGACTTCACCCCCAAGCTGTTGCAACTTGGGTATCCAATCAGTGTCCTGAGGCCTCAGCTGAGAGGACGCCCCTGCCTCGACTCCTCTGGAATAAATCTATTTCACTCACCTTCGAACAAAAGCACACACAGGCCACAACGCTTTGCTCTCTCCAATGGGTCAGCTCCACTCAGTTCCAGGATCAAGGGAAAAGCACATACCCAATGACCCCAAAGGGAGGACAGGGCAGGAGCGTCTCCTACCAGGGTTCTAATTCAAGTGACCAAAGCAAAGGGGGGGATACTGCTTACTCTTAGATATGCAGACACTTCCAGTAACTTTCAGCTGTAGACAAGCCGTGGTTTGAAAGAAAATAGCCTGCTGGGAGGTGGTGAGCACTCCTTTAATCCTAGCACTGGGGGAGGCAGTCGGATCTCTGGGAGTTCGAGGCCAGCCTGGTCTACAGAGCAAGTTCCAGGACAGGCTCCAAAGCTACAGAGAAACCGTCTTGAAAAACGTATTATAAAGGGGATGTGATCAGGGGCCCATGCTCATTTGACAAAGGGTCGTATTTAAGCCAAGTCTTTCATAAGTTTGAAGAGGAAACAGCAGAGACGAGCAGAGCAAGGGCAAGGTGTGGGAAGGCCAGGAAGGCATTTTAACGTACACTTGAGCCTAGTTCAGGGCTAGCCTGGGCAATGTGGCAAGACTCACCATTTAAAAAACTAAATTATATATAAAAAAGAAAAAGACGGGGGGCTTGAGAGATGGCTCAGTGGTTAAGAGCATTGTCTGCTCCTCCAAAGGTCCTGAGTTCAATTCCCAGCAACCATATGGTGGCTCACAACCATCTATAATGAGATCTGGTGCCCTCTTCTAGCATACAAACATACATGGAAAGAATGTTGTATACATAATAAATAAATAAATCTTTAAAAAAATTTAAAAAATCCAAAAAAAAAAAAAAAAGAAAAAGACGGGGATAGTAGCTCACATCCATAGTCCCAGCGCCCAGAAGGCAGAAGTAGGCCCACCTTCAGTGTTTCAGGCCAGTGGAGGATGTGATGTGGATGAATTTTGAACTGGTTTTTGAACTGGTAAATGACAAAATCAGTCCTGTCCTCAAGATTTACCTGGCAGTATAAGTAAGTAATGGAAGAAATTGGAAGCAGGCTGCCAGTTAAGAGGCTTTCACCGCCTGGGTGACAAGGAGGGCCTGAGCCAGAATCACTGTGCCAGTGACAGGTAATGACTGCTCTGGGGTCTGGGAGCAGGGACCTCAACATCCCAAAGTGAGTAGCAGGTCATACTGTGATAATTATTGAAAAGTGTGCCAGGTTTTTCCTTTCTTTTAGGCCACTAACCAGCTCCCAAATCATGACACACAGACTTGTTCTGAATGCTTGGCCTGGCTTAGGCTCATCTCTGGCTAGCTCTTTCTCTTTCTCTATCTTCTCCTTGGGGCCTACGGCCTTTCTTACTTCTATGTAACTTACTTTCACTGCTTCTGTCTTGTGTCTCCCGTGTTCTCATCTCTCGTTCTTCAGTTTCTCCTTTTATGTATTCTCTCTGTCCATCAGCCCCATCTATTCTTTTTCTGCCCAGCTATTGGTTGTTCAGCTCTTTATGAAATCAATCAGGTGCCTTAGACAGGCAAAGTAAACAGCTTTTCATAATTAAACAACATAAACAAAGTAACACTTTTACATAGTTAAAGCAATATTCTGCAGCATAAACAAATATAACACATCTTTGCTTAATTAAAATAATTTTCCACAACAGAAAAGAACAGCTATTTTGAATGGAACTTTCCTGAAATAAAAAATTAAAGAATGAACCCAAGGACTGGAGAGATGGCTCAGCATTTAAGAGCACTGGCTGCTCTTCAAGAGGTCAATTCCCAGCACCCACACAGTGGTTCACAACAGTCTCTAACTGTAGTCCCATGGGATCTGATACCCTCTTCTGGTGTGCAGATGCACATACAGACAATACCCATGTACATAAAATACATACATAAATAAATAAATCTTAAACGAATGAGCCTGCCAGATCCCTGCGGAGTTTAGAGCCATCATCACCGGGCCTCGGTTCTCTTACCAAGGCACTCAGCCAACTGTGGAAAAGAAATATACACAGGAGACTCAAGAAACATCTTATTAATACAGTATTTATTTGTCTTCTCTCTGTCAAACCCTGAGCCAGTCACTTTCCCCAGACTTCTTGGGGAGGTAGAGGAAAAGGAACATACAGGGCAGACGGGACACAAAAGAACTACGGGAGGTGAAGTGGAGACAGCTGGGTCACATGGCGAAGAGGATGAGAAAGGCCACCATTAGGCAAAAGAGCCCCATGGCCTCTGAGAGGGCAAAGCCCAGAATGGCGTAGGAGAAGAGCTGTTGCTTCAGAGAAGGGTTCCTGGGGAAAGAGGAGAGAAGTCTGAACTTGTGGTCCACAAGGAAAAGGCAAACATCTCGGTGGTTGCTCGGTTTCCTGCAAGCTAACATTCTAAGTTTAGACGGATCCATCGAGACCCACTATACCCATATTCTCCCACTACGGCTTCAGCGGGGGTGAACAAGGTAGAGGAAGACAATCTTCGGAGCTGTACGGCCATGTGCAAACACCGTCCCCAGTGGATCTCTCCCCCATCGCAGGCCTGGAGACAACGGTCAGGGCCAGAACAGAAAGGCCGGGGATACTCAAAATGACAGTCTTTCCGAAGCAGAACCCAAACCACAGATGGGCTGTGGCGTCCACCCTCAGGGTCCCGGGACTCTGGGCACAACACTGTTCCAGAAAGCAGGTGGAATCAAACAGGACGGCACCCCAACTTTAGAGTCAATACACACTTCACCCTTCTCACCTGTGCCTACGGAGTCTTATGGGTAAGTCAACACAAACTCTCACCTGGGCCTACGGAGTCTTATGATAAGTCAATACAGACTCTCACCTGGGCCTACGGAGTCTTATGGGTAAGTCAACACAGACTCTCACCTGGGCCTGCGGAGTCTTATGGGTCAGTCAACACAAACTCTTAGCAGAATTATGGACAGAAAAGTAACCAGGCTTGTTTAAAGCAGATTCTGAAAAAATAAAAAAACTAACCCTGTTTCCCCAGACATTAGAACAGCGTGTTGGCCTCTAGAGGATTAATTTAGCTCTTCAGCGACTTGTCCAGAGGTAGTAAGCACCAATTAGTCCCAGGTGCCAGGGACCAGGAAGGAGCAACAGAGAGAACCTCCAGAAATGGGGAAAACAGCAGTAACGCTATGGCACTAGCTGACCTCTGCCCAGGGTGGCATCTTTTCCAGTAAAGGGACAGGGTTCTGGACCACAGAGCCTCTTGTTTTAATTTATTCTGGAGTGCACACATATCTGTGCCTGTGTGGCGCACACGGATACATATCAAGTCAGCACACTAAACCCTGCTGCTTCCCTGTAAGAACACGGGAAACTTCTATCTGCTTTGGAAATACTTTTGAAGAATATAAAAACTAGTTGATAATCCCACTTGTAATCCCAGCAGTGGGGAAGCACCCAGGACTACACAGTTAAGTCTGTCTTGTCTGGAAAGATGGCTCAGGGGTTAAGAGACTCTGGAAGGGCTCTGCTCTTCCAGAGGTCCTGAGTTCAAGTCCCAGCAACCACATGGTGGCTCACAACCATCTGTAATGAGGTCTGGTGCTCTCTTCTGGTGTGTGTATACAAAATAAATAGATAAATTTAGAAAAAAAAATAAAAAAATTAAAATATTTCTTTTAAAAAAGTGTCTCAAAAAATAAAAAATAAGGTAAAAACTATTTTTAACTCAACTATAGAAAACCAGGCTATGATCCAAATATCACCCTCAAGCTTAGACTTGCTGGTCCTTGCTCCACACTATGGCGACGTTCATGTGCTGTAGCTGCCGTTAACTGAGGTTCCATCCAGATTCTAAGCACTAGAAATTACATGATAAAGGAACTGAAAACTTCAATTTTATGTAAAGATAGGGTCTCATATAGCCTAGGCTGGCCTGAATTCACCATGTAGCCCAGGCTAACCTGAACTGCTGACTGTTCTGCCTCTATCTCACAACTGTTGGCATTATAGGTCTGTTCCATCATACCTAGCTTGTATTAATCTTATTAAAAAACCTTAAAGCAGAGTGTGTCTGTACACACCCTTAATGCCAGTACTCAGGGGGCAGAGCCAGGTAGATCTCTTGAGTTCAAGGCCAAAATGAATTCTAGGACAGCCAGGACTGCACAGTGAAACCCTGTGTCTCCAAAAAAATAAAACAAACAAGAATTCTGAACAAAGCCAGGCATGGCTGTTTACACCTTTGATCCCAGCAATCAAGAGGCAAAAGCAGATAGATCAGTGTGAGTTTGAGTTAGCCTGGTCCATACAGAAAGCTCCAGGCCAGCCAGGGTTATTTAGTGAAGCGCTATCTCAAAAAAGAAAAACAGAGCAGGGTGGTGGTGGTGGCGCATGCGTTTAATCCCAACACTCAAGAGGCAGAGGCAGGCGGATCTCTGTGAGTTCAAGACCAGCCTGGTCTACAGAGCTAGTTCCAGGACAGGTTCCAAAGCTACAGAGAAACCCTGTCTTGAAAAAACAAAACACCAAAAATATAAATAAAAAATAACAAGGCCCAGCTAGGGGCCTCTGTATATGACAGTGCAGTTCTAGATCTGACCTTTGAAACATAGCAGAGCTAACAGTGGGCCCAGGTAATCTTTCCTGGCATAACCAATGATGAGGCTCCCAAAAACAGTTCCAATCCCAGCCCCAGAGCCAGCCACCCCAACAGTAGCAGCCCCAGCCCCAATGAACTTGGCGGCTGTGTCGATGTCCCTGGAAATGACACTGGTTTGGAAGCTGCGGCTAGGGACGAGTGAGGTCAAAGGACGAGGGACTGCCAAGCTGCTGAGGGCCTGTGAAGAAGAGGCAGTCAGAAGGAAGGGCTTTTGTTAGTAATCTACTGTTGTGCTTTGGAAACACTGTACTCTTTCAAACTCCTGGATCGCCCAGTATGATACTCCTCCCTCAGTAGATCATTTAATTCCCTAGAAACCTCCCTAAAACGCTGGCAGAGAACTTGTTCAAATGCCTTCAAGGAAAGTGTTAAGTCTGAGACATGAGCCTGTTCTCGACCCCAACACCTCATCAGTACACTAGGCAATTCCTAACAAAAGAGTATTCACTGCCTTCCATCCCTACCTAAAGTCATGGCTTGATCCTTCCTCAAGTTCAGTCTGTGGTAATTGTCCTCACACTGGTTCTGGGAGCAACCCTTTTTACCCCTCACCAGAACTCCAGTCCCAACTCCACCTCAAGGTACCTCATCTTTCCGTGTCTGTGGGTTCAGCTCCACTGCAGACAGAGGACGGCTCAGCAGCTGAGAGGTGCTCCTGACCTAGTGGAATGACATGGGCAGGAAGGTCAAGGAAAGCTGTGTAGGCAACTTTCAGAACCATGCCAAGTCACTGCACCCAGTAGGATGTTCTCTGATGCTTCTTCCATTCTTTCAAATTTAGTCAGAACCTTAAAGCATTCTTTTTAACAAATTTCGTTAGTTTAAGAGAGGCAGACACCTCTAATCCCAGCTCTCAGGAAGCATAGGAAGGCGGATCTCTGCATGTTTCCGGCCAGCCAGGGCTACACAGTGAGACCCTATGACAGCAACAACAAAATAGTAAGAGAAAGATTGGAGAGATGCCTCATGGTTAAGAGCATCTGTAAAGACTCAGGTTCAATTCCTAGCCTCTACATGGTGGCTCACAACCATCCATAACTCCAGCTCCAGGGGATCCAACAACCCTCTTTCTGACCCCCTTGTGCCCAAGGCTCACATGTGGTGGTCATGACACATTTGTAACAATGTCATGTGAGAAGGTTGGACGCCTCTGGCACTCTCCAATATAAAGAACAAGGTGTCCTCCTTTTAGGATCCTTTCACAAAATGTACTCACCAAGGAGCGGGTGGAGATGAACCTGGAACAGGCATACATTTTCAGGGGTGAGGGGCCAAGGCAAGAGAGCTGGAAATAAGAAACAGCACTGTAAACACTTCCTGCTCACCAACTGCATCCTTATACCCCAGAAGGAGCACTAGGAAGCTTAATTAGATCACAGGACAGAATGACGGATGTCAGGTCATCAGTACAGTGGCATCAGAATCTGGCAATCAGGTGACTTTCTCATGGCCTGGACAATGCTCGCTCCATGCTTTCAAGAACCACCATCCGGGTGGTAGTGGTGGCACACACCTTTAATCAACACTTGGGAGGCAGAGGCAGGCAGATCTGAGTTAGAGACCAGCCTGGTCTATAGAGTGAGTTCCAGGATAGCCAGGGCTATGCAGAGAAACTCCCCCTACACACACACACACACACACACACACACACTCCACCCGTTCCAAAACAGAACTACCATCCATTTCCACAGTCGCATGACTTGTGGCTGTCAAAATAATTTCCCCAGTGTCCCTTGCTTTTAAATCATCTCTTCCTGGTCTGTCTAGGCCTAGAAAAGGCGTTTCTTAAAAGACCGGAGACCTAGCAGTGCATGGTGGCTCTAGCACCTGTAATCCCAGCACACAGGAGTCAGGTGCAAGACCTTAGGGTGGGGAGTATTAGTGCTAGAACCCAAGACCTTAAGCATACTAGCCTAGTACTGGCTATACCTCCAGCCCCAAAAGACTAGAATCCCACTTTTGGGAGAATTCTTAGAAGACAAAGGCACTGGAAGTGTTCAATCTTTTTTATTATCTGAAGCATCTGACTCCTTAAAATATTGACTTTTATATTAACAAGATGCAGCCAATCAATCAACGAGGAACATTAGCATTACTCCAATCAGCATCGACTGGCCGTTCCATTTCACCACTCCAGTCAGGGCTATTAAATTTTGCATCCTCAAGACCCAAAGAAAGAATAGGTGAGTTGAAGATTTAGGACAATGTTTTTCCCCAAATGAAGTAAGCCCACTTGAACCAGAATTACCTGAGAGATGGCATATATATTAAAAATGAATGTCACTGGGCCAGCAAGATGGCTCAGAGGGTAAAGCCCTTGCCCTATAGCCCTAAGAAAATGAGTTTGATCCCTGGAGTACATGTGGTACGAAGTACTTCCAAGAGCAGTCTCCTGACCTCCACAGGTGCATCACGGTGCACGCTCACACACAATAGAGCAATTTAAGACATTTTGAGATTTGTATGTTTTGCCTGAATGCATGTATGTGTACCACGTGTACGCCTAGTGCCCAAGAAAGTCAGAAGGCACTGGATTCTCCGGAACTGTGGGTACTGGGGACCAAACCTGGGGTCTCAGGAAGAGCAAGAGATGCTCTTAACTGCAGAGTTATCTTCCCAGCCCCTAAAAACAATTTTTAAAAAAAGTGTGTTCTTGGCTTCCCCCTTAGATCTTCCTAGTGCCAATGTTTTAAATAAGCTTTCTAATTGTCTTTCTGTTTAAGGTACACAATGTCAAGGTCTCAACAACACTGAAGAGGTGGTAGCGGCAGAGCAAGGACTCTCTAATTTCACTTTTGAGGAGGTAGAACCCAGAACCTTAGTGCACTAGGTAAGAGATGGTCTACCACTGAGCTACATCCTCGGCTTTTCCTCGTTTCTTAAGTTATGAATATTCCACAAACTGATACTCGGTCCAAGTATAGATAGGCCCGTTAAACACTGTTCCCTTAAGTAATCTGCCCTCAACCTGTCCAACCGTAGGTGCACTACCTGCAAATCTTGAATCATACTTTTAGATCCAATCTTGTTCTACCTAAAACTTTGCTTTTTGCTGGACATGGTGGCACACACCTGTGATCCCAGCACTCAGGATGCAGAGGCAGGCAAATCTCAAAGAATTCAAGGGCAGCCTGATCTACAGTGTTCAGTCTGAAGGTTTCTAAAAGTTAAGGCTATTTTGATCAGGATGGCAGGAGGAAGCAGAGACAGGAGGGGAGAATGTGGGGTTATGACAATAGTGAAAAGGCGGAGGGTGAGCAAAAAGCATCCATAAAGCCTGGTTCGCGCCCGGCGAGAACACGCACACCAGGGGGCCCCCCAAACCCCGTGAGACACCCAAGATGGCGCCAGGCCCGTGCGGTTAGAGGTCACCGACACGAGGAAGGGGCCGCTCTCGGCGCGGAGATGCCGGCAGCCGCGAGGGTGCGAGGACCCGGGTGGGAGCTAGCTAGGTCAGGGTGGCCACGCGTCCACGCAAGGGGTACTGCTGCGCGCGCCTGCGCGCCACGAAGAGGACGCGAGGCCTCAAGGCCTTACCTGCTCCCAGGGTAGAGAAGACAGAGAGGGGCGGGGGCGCGGGAAGCGCAAAAAAGAAGGCTCTGCGCATGCGCGAACAGAGCCAACGAGTTGCTCCGCCGCGGATAGAGTGAACACAAGCAAGAGGCTCGGTCGCGGCGCCACAGCGCCCCCTGTCACGTTGGTGGTGTCTTCGAGACAAGTTCTCCACCTGGCGTTCAACCGGAGAAACTACAAAGGGCGGCCAACAGCCAGAAAAGCCGACCCGCAACGTGGCGGGCGGTGACGACTGCACAGCTTTGGAGTCTGGGACGCGAATCCCCTTTCCGAGCATGTGCAATCGCATGGGGGGGGGGGGGGGGGGGAACCAACTACTCGGAAATTGCTTGTAGCAAAACAGTAGGGATTGGGGTTCAATGCCTAAAATGTAGCACGGGGAAAATAAGTTCACGGAACTCCTGGCTTCTTGTCGCCCTGGGGACCCTGACATCAGTGGACTAATAATAAAATGCCAGGGCTGGTCTGCTGTTTTTAACATCTTTTCGGCTTTTCCTAGCTCGTTGAAAAGCATGAGAAAACCAACATGTGCGAGTCAGAAGATAGGCCTGAAGCTCCCTCTTGTGAGTCCTGGGGCCAACTAGGAATAACCGCACCTGTGACCTGCAGCCGGCCTCGAGGTGCACTCCCAAGCCCCGTTTTCTTTGCCCGTCCCTCCATCCCTCCCCGGTGCAGGGGAGGTGGGGGAGGGGAGTGTTCCCGGCGCCAGCTCCCCTGCAGGCCTTTGTGTCCACCCAGTACCAGACTGGCCTAGAAGAGGGCTGCCCAGCTGTCGTGCAGGGTGCTTGGACGCAGCGCGAGAAAGACGAGAAGACCCACCAAACACACACACACAAATAAATAAATAAAAATAAAAAGAGAACCGCAGCTGTAAATAAAGGCAAATCCGCCACCCTCTGAGGGGCCGTTTGTCCTCCCCTCCTTGGCCCCGTCCTTCCAGTCACCCCCTCCCGGCCCCGCGGCGCCCCGGCCCCGAGCTCCTCCATTTAATCGGATTTGGGAGAAGGGGAGGATAAATCACGGCAGCAGCTTTACGGTCCCGGAGGAGAGGCGAGCCTCAGCCAGGCACACCCCGGCCGGCGATAAAAACCGCCGCTGAAAGCCCACGGAGCAATTTCCCGGGACCCCGAGCGACGCCATTACAGGAATGTAATTTTGCCCGGATGAGGCCCCGAGTTTAATTATCCTCGCGGAGGAATTTCAATGCGGCCAATCCATCTTGCAGGCGGGCGGCAGAGGGATTTATATGGGCCCGTTATTTCACACCGATCCTCCATCTGCATTTTTATGGCCCTGAGCTCCTGAAAGGGAGGGAAAGAGTGGGGAGAAATGGAAGAAGAGGGTGGGGGGACTCCCTGCCTTTCCTAAACCCTCTATTTCAAATGGATTAGGATTCTCACAGCTTCTCCTGAAGTCCCCAAATCTCCCTCCAGTGCCAGCTGTTGACCTGGGCAGGGGCGGGCCAGGGATCTTTAGGAATCAACAGGTATTTTCCCAAGTACGAAGCAGTGTGAGACTTGTGTGGGAAAAGGAAGACGGGCTAACAAGGGCTTAGGAATTGATCCCTTGAGGTTCCCGGGACACACCGCCCCGCCAAAACTGAATTCCTTTCAGTTCTTAGTTTCATATTCTAAGAGGCACAATCCACGGTTCTTAGAGCCGCCACTGCCAAATGATATTGCAGCTGTTGGTTGCGACAACGTAGAGAATGTTGTATATCGGCTAACAAAATCTCAGAGGACGATGGCTCAGAGAAGGGTCCTGTGAGGGGCTAACCCTGGCTCTTCCGAAAAGTGACTGCAGTCTGCAGTGGGTCTTCAGACAAACCTGGGTTCCCAACTCGCGTGCGACCTTGGGCAAGTTAAATTTTTTTTTTCCTTTTAAAACGGAGTATAATAGCAGCGCGTATCCTGTAGCCAATATTGCGATAATAATGTACAAGAAGCTTTTAGCAAAGGGGTTGGTCCTCAGTAAAAGTTCATAATCATTATCGTCAGTATAACAGTTAGCATCCTTGCATTCAGCTCTGCTCCCATGAGGCTGTTTATTGTAAGGTTCTTGCACAGTAGTATCTCCTGAAACAGAGTCAACTATCACAAAACTTTTTCAATCACGTAAATCATGTAAAACCAGCTAGTTGACATATTGATGGGTAATCTGTGAGGGCCCCGGCAACAAGGTTTGAAGCAAGAAATTAGATCGCAAAAGAGCAGGGACCTGACAAAAAGTGGATTAAATCATGCGAGGGAGGGGTGATCCCAGAAAAGATTATCTGGGGGTCCAGGGGTTTCCTTAATCCTGGGGTTGGGAAGGGACCTGGGGTCCAGGAAGGAAAGAGTGCGTGCGGAGCCAGAACCATACTTTCCAATCAGTTCAGGTCTCTTCTGACCAGGCCATGTAGTAAGGTTGACCTGATTGGCCAGTTTTCCTAATGACTTCTAGTGGCAGATTCTAACTGGTTAGCAGCCTCCCTGCACAACGGTGACGGCGAAATGAGATTGATCTTTCCTATCCGAGGATTGGTTAACCACCCTCAGGGGACAAAGACTTTTTAATTGACTGCTAGGCTAGAAGGAGGTTTGGCGTCTCTCAAACCGAAATTCCACGAGTTCTTTTTCACAAAGGTCACCAAGAAAGAATCTAGATAGTCTTGAATACATTTGCCTTTGGCCAGGAGACACAGCAGTTCAGACAAAAATCAAAATCGTACAGGCCCGCCACTGTTAAATATGAAACCTCAGACAGAAGGATTCACAGGAAGAAACATAAAAGAGACAGAGCGAAGGGAAAAATAAGTGTTGTCAAGTGATGAGGGGAAGAAAGGGAGGATTTTGATCAAAGGATACAAAGTTTTATCTGGAATGGAGAAATAAGTTTTAGTAATCTATTTTACTTGGTAGTGACTACATTTAATATGTTGGAGATTTCAAGGCTGCTGCAATAGATTTTAAAGGTTCTCTCTACACGCACGCAAATTGATTGATAATGTTTATTTTAATTAGCTGGATAGAATCTATAATGTATATGTATATCAAAATATCACATTATGTCTAGAAACATGCACCTTTTGTATATGTGTGTGTGGTTTTTTTTTTTTTTTTTTTTGTCTACCCAATCCTGGCTGTCCTGGAACTCACTTTGTAGACCAGGCTGGCTTCAAACTCACAGAGATCCACCTGTCTCTGTCTTCTGAGTGCTGGGATAAAGGCATGTGTCACTATGCTTCCCCCCCCCCCCCGGAGTCAAATCTCATCCCAAATGCCCTTTTTGAGACAGGGTCTCTTGTAGCTGAGGCTGGTCTTGAACTCCTTATACCCCTGCTTGCAATTCTAAATACTGGGATTACAAGAAAAGTCTATTAATTCATTATGTGACTCTGAGAAAAACACAGCTCTGTCCTCAGTTTTCTCATTTGTAAAACAGAAAACCAGCAAACGGTCACTCAGTCCCTTCTCATCTTTACATATTTGTCATAGAGCGCAGCTTTGATTTCTCATTTGCCCTCGTCACCTTGCATTAAATTGATTAAGCATGATTAACTGACATTTATTGACAACCTACTTTGCAAGGTATTGTACCACCTACTGTGCATGGTTATTAAAACAACAACAACAACAACAACAACAACAACAAAAAACCAACATGTGGCCGGGCAGTGGTGGTGCAATTCTTTAATCCCAGCACTGGGACACAGAAGCAGGTGGATCTGTGAGTTCAAGGCCAGCCTGATCTACAGTGTGAGTTCCAGGACAGGCTCCAAAGCTATAGAGAGAAACCCTGTCTTGAAAAACAAAACAATAAAATAAAATAAAATAAAATGTTCTGGGCACGGGGGCACATGCCTTAATCCCAGCACTTCAGAGGCAGAGGCAAGTAGATCTCTGTGAGTTGGAGGCCAGTTTGGTAACAGGAGTTCCAGGACAGCTAGAGCTACACAGAAAATCCTTGTCTCAGAGAGAAAGAAAGAGAGAGATAAAATGGAATACCTTGTCTTTACAGATTTAGAATCACTAAGAATCACTCATGCACACGTATAATATGCACAGGGTAAGTTTATTATGTAAAAGGCTATATGGGTAATAGGAGATGAAAAACTAGAATGAATTCCAGTGAAGATAACCAAATGGGAATCATGATTAAAATGGGGTGGGTTTTTTTTTTTTTGCCTTCTTTAAAAAATTATGAGTCAAGCATGGTTGCCTTTAATCCCAGCACTCAAGAGGCAATGGCAGGTGAATCTCCATGAATTCAAGGGCATCCAGCCTGGTTTATCTAGCAAGTTTCAGGCTGGTCAGAGTTACATAGTGAGACCTTGTCTCAAAAAATATGAACTATGAGCCAGGCTATGTTGCTCATGCCCTGTAGTCCTAGAACTCAGAAGACTGAGATAGGAAGAGGACCGCAAGTTTAAGGCATCTATGCTCAGAGCATGTCTTTGTCTTTACAAATCATAAAAAGAACGCATGCTGTAGATATGTATGTACACAACAGATTATTTTTGGCCTCACAAATGCCAGGCAAAGTTCCCTGTCCAGCACCTCAAACACTGTTTTTTCTGGCATCTGCTATATGCCAAGTATTGTTCATGTGCTCAGAACACAGATGCAAAGAAAGCAAGACAAGAGAGAAATCTTTATTAGAGGCTGGGATCCAGTTTAGTGGCAGGGCACTTGCCCAGCATGGACGAGGACCTGAGTTCAACTCTCAGCGTCACCACCACAGAAAACAAAAGCCTCACCCATCCCGAGAGCTGACATTTTACAGAAACTATGAGGTCTAATAAGAAAATGGGATAGGAAGTTATAAACAGGCCTTGAGCTTAAGAAAAACAAAAATCCCCAACAACAACTTGCTGGTACCACTGAGGGTCTCATGTGCTTCTCCCTGAGTTTCATAGTTAGCACTTCCTAGCCATTCTCGGGTTCTTACTGTAATTATTTTGTCCTTTTTTTGTAAACTTTTCTGAGTGTGACATAGGCTTTGCGATTTCTTCCACTTCTTCTTTTCATTCCATTCTGCATTTACAAGACTCCTCCAAGTCGATGTAGATAGTTGTACTTTGCTGATTTCTCCTGTTGACCAATAGTGAAATTTGTTCTCGGATGTTTGCCCACACAAATAATGTTGCTTCTAGGATTTCTGTACATGTCTCTTGTATACATGGAGAAGAATCTTTTCAAGGCATACAGTTGTCGGGCTGGGGATGTGGCTCAGTGGCAGATAATTTGCTCGTATGTGTGGGACTCTGGGTTCAATCTCTAGTACTAACTATTAATGAGCGGGGCCGTGTGGCAGAGACCAATCATCCCAGTCACTGGGAAGGCTGGCACAGGGCCGGTCGTAATGGCCCACACCTTTAATCACACCTATAACTTGAGACACAGTGCCAGGCAGGTCTCTGAGTCTGAGTTCAAGGCCAACCTGGTCTACAGAGCAAGTTCCAGGACAGTCAGGGTTACACAGAGAAACCCTGTNAAACACAAACCAAAACAAAACAAAAAGAAAAAAAAAAGGATCCTATGTGCAATCCCCTGGACCATCAAAGAGGAAAAAAGTGAAACAAAAAAATCTTATTTTTAATTTTTTTAAACTTAACTTTTCTAACTAAGCTCATTTTATTTTTCAATATTTATATCTACCAAAGTATAAAATAATTTGAGTTGCTATACCATCCATGTCAACTTTGGTATTTAGTCAATTTATTGTGCATTAAGTGGGATTTCATGGTGGTTTGAATTTATATTTTCTTGATTATTAATGAGATTGAGCATCTTTTCATGTACTTATTGGCTATTCATGTTCTATCTTCTGTGAAATGATTAGTCATGTATGTCTTTTGTCCATTTTCCTATTGGGTTATTTATCATCTCTTCATTGATTTTTAGGAGTTAACTAGATCACAAGGGGTGTGTGTGTGTGTGTGTGTGTGTGTGTGTGTGTGTGTGTACATGTGTGTGGAGGCCAGAGGACAACCTTGGATGTCATTCCATAGTCACAGTCCACCTTTTATTTCTTTAATTTATAAAGATTTAAAAATATATTATATGTGTCTGAATCTTTTGCCTGAATGCGTGTCTGTGCAGCACACGATGCCTAATGCTCACGGAGGGCAGAACAGGGTGCCTGTCTCGTGCATCACGGAGGGCAGAACAGGGTGCCTGTCTCGTGCATCACGGAGGGCAGAACAGGGTGCCTGTCTCTTGCATCACGGAGGGCAGAACAGGGTGCAGCTGGAGTTACGGATGATTGTGAGCTGCCGTGTGGGTTCTGGGAACTGAACCCAAGTCCTCAGGAGCAATAACTGCTCTTAACCACTGAACCAATTCTCTGGCTCCTCTTTTTTTCTTTAAGGTAAGGTCTCTCATTGGCCTGGAACTCACAGAGTAGGCTAGGTTAGATGGTCAGACAGTCCGAGGGATCTACCCTAACACTAGGATTAAAAGCATCACTGTGGCTAGTTGTTTTGTTTATTTGGGGGGGGGGGCGTGGATCCAGTTTAGGTCTTCTGTCTGTGAAGCAAGCACTGTGTACCACCTGCAGATCTCCCAGTCCTTTCTGTTATTCTGAGAAAGGATCCTTCTGTGTAGTCCAGGCTCCCCTTCCACTCTAGTCTAGCCTGTCCTCAAAGCCAGTCTTTCTGCCCCAGCTTTCTCAGTACTGAGGTTACAGGTATGAGCCACGCCTACACCTGATTTAGGAGATAACTAGACCTTGAAGGATCTTGGAAGGTCTATCTATCACCTATCCTCTGTCTGTCCGTCTGTTTATCATTTAGCTCTTTGTCTACTTCTAGTTTATAGAGAAGTTGGGCTCTTAGTAGAGTCTATGGATGGATAATTTCAGCTCCAGGGCTCACATCGCATCCTTTAGTTGGATTAATTCTAGTTTATTCACTAGCTGTGTATTGTCTAGCCTGACGTTAAGTATACAACACATCCTGTGTGTGACTACACCGTGTTACCTCCACAGTCTAAGCTGGGTCAAACCACTGACTTCTCTTGCTCTATGCTTCAGTAGCAGCCTCATATATGGTTGCCTGGATTCCAGCACAGCCTCCTCAATGAGGAGGAAGGATCTAGTCTTCCAAGTGAAGCTTAGACCTTGCAACTTAAAGCCACTTAATGGGACTGAGGATGCAGGTCAGTGGTAGAGCACTTGTCTAACACACCGAGGACCTGGATTCAATCTCTAGCAACACACACACACACACACACACACACACACGCACACGCACGCACGCACACACACACGCATGCACGCACACACACAATAATAATCAATAAAAATAATAAAAGTTTTCTGCCAAACAAACAACACACGCAGGAGCAAACCAGGGTCCAGCTGCAGTGCTCCTACTGATGCTCAGACACAGAACTGAGGGGTCTGGAAGATTCTTCCCTGAGTTGGAGCTTCAGCTGCTCTCTTCACAAGACTCTCCTCTGCAGAGTTTCCCTCTCAGTCCCCTTATCAACTCCTGTGGTTTTTCTTTTTAACACTTACTTAAATTTCATAAATTTTCTTATTTGGTTATTTGTTTTTGTTTAGTTTTGTTTGTTTCACTGAGGCAGTGTCTCACTCTGCAGCCCAAGCCGGCCTTGAACTCGTGGATGGTTCTCTTGCCTCAGCCTTCCAAGTGCTGGCATTATAAGTGCAAGTCATCATCCATCGCTTGTAAGTTTGTTTGCTGTGGTGCTGGAGACTGAATCCAGGGTAGTGACCTTGTTCACTATTGTTTCTCTAGTATTAGAGTGATATCCTGTACTTGCTGGACAACCCTACAGTCTACTAGCTGAAGTTTGTGAGTGCCTGTTGCACAAGATAGAGCCCATTCTGTTTTATTTTTGTTTTATTTTGTTTTAGGCAGGGTATCACTGTGTAGCCCAGCCTAGCCTGAGACTCAAGATTCATCTCCCTGAATGTTCTGAGTACTGGGAATTGTAGGAGTATACCAGCACACCTGGCCTAGTGTTTATAATCGTGGATCAAGGATGTTCATAGTTCAATTGGTAGAGAGTTTCCCTAGCATGTGTGCATCCCCATGCGGGACCCCATCACTATATAAGTGGGGTACAGTAGCAATGCCTCTGATGGCAGCACTGAGAAGGCAGGAGGCCACGTGTTCAGAGTCAGCCTTGGCTACATATTGAGCCCCAGGCTAGCCTGGGGTCCATGAGAGCCTCTCTCTAAATAATAAAATAGATAGATAGATAGATAGATAGATAGATAGATAGATAGATAGATGAAACTCTGTGGTGTTGTGGGCTACAGAGGCTGGAACGTCTTTTCCTTTTCTTTATTTTCCAAACAGAGCCTCTCACTGCACTGCAGATCCCAGACGAGCCTGAAACTTCTTTTCTCAGTGCTGAAGATCAAGACCAAAACCTTGAGCATACTAGGTAAGTGGCTTTACCCCTCAGACTGACATTTTAGAAAAGCCATAAGACAAGTATAAGAGCAATAAGAGGCTGTCACTGTATCCAGGAGAGAGATGATGGTGGCCTGAGCTCTCAGGTCACAGCTGCATGAGGAGATGCAGGCAGAGCTCAGGCTGCAGCGGACTCCTTGTGCTGGAGGGTGAGGTGCTGTGCAGTTTCTGACCTGGGCCACTGAGTGGTGCCATTCCCTGACTCTCCACGCCTAGTACCCCATCTCCAAATTCTGAGAACCATTCCCACAGGCTCCATAACCTCCTGAGTGCCTCTGCTGGACTTCTAGTATTTCTGTCCCCAGAGCCTCTACATTTGTCTGATCTTTCCTTTCTTCCAAGTTTTCTTCCTTCCAAATGAAACTGAAGCCTTGTCTAGATAGCCCTATTTCTTGTCCCTGTTTTTCCAGCATTCCCTGAGTCACTATGCACTGCTTTATAATCTGACTGGGAGCTCAGCGGAGAATTAGGTTATAGCTGGAGCAGTGGTGACACATGCCCTTAATTCCAGCACTAGGGAGGCAGAGGCAGACAATCTCTGTGAGTTTGAGGCTAGCCTGCTCTACAGATCGAGTTCCAGGGCAGCCAGGGCTACAAAGAGAGACCCTGTCTTGAAAAACAAAAACAAATAAACAAGAAAAGAATAAGAATGTCGGGTTGGAGGTTCAGTTCAGTGGTAGAGCACTTGCCTAACGTGTTCAATCTAGTGCTAAAAGTAAGCAGTAGCCCCTATAACAAAACAAAACACAACAGCCCTAAGGGTCTTCCCACAGAGGCCAAGACAGAGCGAGCTACCAATGAGTGTCCTAGGCAACCCAAAGACTCTGAGACCTAAGGGACAGAAGAACAGGTCCCTGTTAGTCAGTAAGGGCATTACAGAGATGTAGGGATGTGCTGTGACTTAGTTACATCCTCCTCAGGTCAGGATGGCAGCAGTCATCCAGTGAAGGTCAAAGGGCCAAGGGGAAGAAGTCTGCAGCAGTCTGTGAGGTAGAAGACAGATTTGGAGAGCTGTGACGATGGAGAGGAGGGGGTTGCTTGGCAGCCAGGTGTAAGGATGGCCCATCCCTGCAGCTCGGAGAGCGAAGGGCAGGAAAGACAGCCATGAGACCTGTCCACTCACCCCTCATGTGAGCCCAGGGGAAGATAAAGGCCCAGGCATTCAGGACAAATGTGAAAGCTCTGTATCACACAGCAAAGGAGCCATTAGAAAAATAGGTTCTTGCCACTGAAGCTGTCAATGTGAGTTAACTTCCCAAAGCCATATGGCAGGCAGCAAGAGAGAACCTCTGGCCTCCACATGTGCACCAATGCAGGCACACACTCCCCGTTACCCACCCACTCCCAACAAATAAAAACTGTAAAAGAAAGAAACAATTACAGAAAGCATTCCTAGCTTACAGACGCACACATCAATGCCAACTTGGAGGCTTTCATTTAGGATTCTGGAATCCCCCCCAGCCCTTGATTCTCGGGTCTGCATCCCATTCCTGCTCGGACAGAAGTGTGGGCTCACTGTACGTTCAGCGGAATGTCCTCCACTCTGGCCAGCAGGAGCTCTGGCTAAAGTTACCCTCACAATGAAGAGGCAGAGGCCTCCTAAGACAGATGCCAGGGTACTTACTCTCTCTGGCCACAGACCTGGTTAACTCTGTGCTGATATTCTATTTCTTTTTCTTTGAACCTCAGCTCCCTGTTAAAATGTTAGGTCGGGTCAACCCGAGTTATTATGAATGTTAAACAAACGAATACACATAAAGCATCTGGGATGCAGCTGAAGTTCTGAGTGAATGTGTCTTCTTGACAAGTCCAGACTATGGAAATGACAATGCCCTCCCCAGGGAGGCTCAGAGAAATGGAAAAGTCTTCCTCTGGTCCAAGTATGAGTGTTTACCAAAGACTATTGTGTGCAAAAACTAGCAACTGCAGCTTTCTCCTCTGTGAGGACTGCAGCTTGAGACTGCATACAGACCTCTCCCACGCAGAACCCACCCACCCGGACCACATAACCCTTCCTCCTCATGCCATATGTAAGAAAAGCCCTGAGTTCCCAGTGGGCAGTAGATCCCCTCTGTCAGAGTGACCATGTTCCACCCCATCCTAGCTTTTCTGTCTGTGTGTCTGTCATTCTTTTACACACACACACACACACACACACACACACACACACACAATTTATTTTTTTATTTTATGTGCATTGATCTGTGTTAGGGTCTTAGGTTCCCTGAACCTGGAGTTACAGACACTTGTAAGCTGCCACATGGATGCTGGGAATTGAACCAGGGTCCTCTGGAAGAACAGTCTGGAAGAACTCTTAACCATTGAGCCATCTCTCCAGCCCCCATGTCTATCATTCTTGAGTAGCCCCAGTAAGGTTTCCAGGACTCAACACACTACACAAGTCTCATCTCCGCCTAGATCCTATACTTCCCTCAGACTAACCATGGCAAGATGAGGGGGAGAGGACTTTCTCTTTTTCTTTCTCTCTTCTTAATTGTTTTATTTAATATATTTTTAATTTATTTATTTTTATTTATGTGAGTATGTGTGAGCCCGTGTTGTACATCATTTTTGTTTTTAAGTTAAGACTGTCTTGAAGGAGAGTATCTGGAAATAAAGAAACGCATTTTAAAGGGAGACAACAATAATCTAGACATCAATAATCCCAGCTTAGACTGGAGCCATGTGGGAGAAGGAGGCAGAGCCGTGATAGCGCAGCGGCACGGGACGTAATTGCTTTTACAATCTGTTTGCTTTGCAGAGGGTAGCAGCTGGCTGTTGCTTTCATTCTTGCTTTTCAGATTAAGATAGAGCATGATAATCTAAAATAAGCAAGTACAAGCATCATTTAAAAAAATCTTGGTGTATGTGCCAGTGTAGAATGTATGTGTGCATATGTGGTATGTGTGTGCATGCACACATATGTATGGATGTGTGTGAAAGCTGTGTAGGGTGTTGTGTACACATGCTTGCATGTGGTGTGTGTGCACACCCTCGCATGTGCTACAGTGTGTATGCAGAGGTCATAGGGCAATCTCAGGTGTTGGTCCTTGCTTTCCACCTAATTTGGGACAGAGTCTCTTTGTCGTTCCCTGCTTTGCATGTCAGGCAAGCAGGCCTTCATGGTGGTTCTTCTGCCTTTGCCTCTCATTTTTTCGTAGGAGTTCTGGGATTGCAGACACAAGCTATTGCATCTGAATTTGTGTGGCTTCTGGGGATCTAAACTCAGGCCCTCACACTTGTGCGGCAAGCACTTTACTGAGCCATATCAGCAGCCCATCCAGTGACCAGGAACACCTGGATCCTGTTTTCAAGCTTACTATTCCTGCTGCTGCAATGTTCTCTCTCCCACACACTCCAAAGTCTGTTTAGATCCGTTGCCTTCACACAAGCATCCTTGTCCAGCATGGATCCTGTTTCTTGAGCTCTTTCCTGTCTTTATGTTTTAGATCTCTCTCTTTGTGAACAGGTCTCACTATATGTTCCTGGCTGTCCTAGTACTCAGCATGTAGACCAGGCTAGCACACAGGTCTCACTATATGTTCCTGGCTGTCCTAGTACTTAGCATGTAGACCAGGCTAGCACACAGGTCTCACTATATGTTCCTGGCTGTCCTAGTACTCAGCATGTAGACCAGGCTAGCACACAGGTCTCACTATATGGTCCTGGCTGGCCTAGTACTCAGCATGTAGACCAGGCTAGCATCACACTCAGAGATCACCCGCCTCTGCCTGTGAAGTACATGGATTAAAGCTGTGCACCACCACACCTGGAAGAACTTACACTTTTAAACTTATTTTATGTGTATGAATGTTTTGTCTGCATTTATATGTGTGCACCACATATGTGCCTGGTGACTGCGGAGGTCAGAAGAGGGCATTGAATCCCCCTGGAACTGGATTTACAGACTGTTGTGAGCCACCATATGGGTGCTGGGAATTGAACCCAGGTCCTCTACAAGAGCAATAAATGCTCTTAACAATTGAGTCATCTCTTCAGTCTGGACATATTTTCCTAATGTTTGTTTGTTTTGGCAATTTTGAATACTGAACCCAGGATCTTAAGCATGTCAGGCAAGTGCTCTCCCACTGAGCTATAACCCCAAACCATATCTGCCTGATAAAGTCTAAATGTGTTCACTTCTTCTATTATTCTTTCTTTTCATGTGCACAGACCTACAGTGGGAATTTAACCTTATTAGAGGCAGCATGTATCTAGTTCTAGCTAATCAGAAATCTGAAATAGGAAGGTTCCTTGAGTTTGGGAGTTCAAGCCCGATTGAAAATCATAACTAAACCCCATCTTAAACAAACAAAAACAAACAAACAAAAAGAGATATATAGACTTTGGATCTGGTTTATTTTTATATGATATTTTTATTTTTATGTTTTTATAATAAAGTTTATTTAAAATAATAAGTAAAAATACATGTATAATGAAAGGGTTCTGGAGAGATAGCTTAGCAGTTAAGAGCACTGGCTGCGTTTGCAGAGGACCAGGCTCTGTTCCCAGCTAACACAGTAGCTAACAACCATCTGTGACTTCAGGTCCAGGGGATATGATACCCTCTTCTGGTCTGCTTGGGCATCAGGGACACATGTGATATACATCATACATGTAGACAAAGCACTATTGCATATAAAATAAATCTTTAATAAAAAGGCAGGAACTATATTTCTAATTTGCTTCTACTTTTATTCTTGTAGCGTTCATACAATAAATTTGTTCATAAACATGCATTTATACAATAAATGTGTTTCTGTGTGCCTGAACCACGTTAGATCCTAGGGATACAAGAAAATGCCACTGAGACTGGGCACGATGATGCATGCCTTGAATTCCAGCACTCAGAAAGCAGAGGCAAGAGGATCTCTGAGTTCTAGTTCAGCTTGGTCTACACAGCAAATTCCAGGACAGCCAGAGCTACATAGAGAGACCCTGTGACAGAAAACAAACCAAACAATAAAAAGAGCCACTGTCAGAGCTAATGAGGTAATGGACTTACGGTGTCATAACTGCCTATCAGTGCTGAGCATACAATAGACCTTCAATGCAGGGAGGATGGACTGGTGGGCCGCTTTTCAAATAGGCATTTTGTGAATGAATTAATGAACAACTGAATAACAAACCGCTGGTACAGATGCAGATGCCTCCTATATGAACCTCAGTCTGGAAGATTATGAAGTGGGCCCTATTGCTACCAATACATTACAGAAGAAGCTGAGAGGAAGCTAGGAAGTGGAGCTAGGATCAGATTCTACATTTTGCTGTCTACCCAATAGTCGGGGAGACTGGAGGATGGAGGTCTTCAGGGGCCGTGCCATTCATCACTATGTGATATGTAGAAGTCATTTCAACTTTCTGGTCTTCAGCCCCCTCCGATTACAGAGCCAACTCCTCTGAGTTCAGGTCCGGTGCTCCCTCCACCAACCTCAGTGAGGATCCCTCACCTTCTGTGTTGCCTCTCATAAGATGGGTGTTCTTTTTTACAGAGCAATGTACACAGGCTGAGATTTCATGCAAGGCTTCACAGAGGCAAGCATGGGGAGAGCTGCAGCCTGACCTCACACTGGCCCAGACCTCACCTCAGCCTCACCTCAGTACCGGGCTTAAAGGAAGGCATTCCTGGCATGCAGAAAGCTTGCCACCAAAGGTCTATTCAGAAAGCACATAATCAAAACAGGGCTATGACTGGAAGACAGGTATGGGCTTGACTTCTTTTTAATTGACATCTCCGGGAAACTGAGAGCAGCCACAAGAAAGAGCAGAAAAGGAGCTTCCTGGAGGAAGCCCCCATATAGAAACAACGCTTCCTAAATCCTCTGCACTGTACCTTCATAGGGAGAATATTGCCTCCCCCTCAGGCAGACAAAGGATCATTATCTGAACAAGTGTGTAGCGTTGGCTGGCATCAGTCAGTGTTTTAAATTGGCGTGCATAAACAAAACCTGGCTTGCCATGCTGTTCATATCGCTACTTGACAGCTCCCATATCTCCCTTACTTGAATTTCAAGGGTCAAGGCTAACCACTTCTGTATACTGGGTCCTACAAGGTCTTACTGCAGGCAGCCTGGCCAGGCAGTCTTTGTGAGCTTCGCCTTCGCCACCTTCTTCTGCCTTCAATTTCATCGTCTTCCCCCCTCCCTCCCCCCCAGAAATGTTTTCCTGACTGGCTTGTATGTTTCTACCCTCCTGGGAGACAAGTCCAGTCTTTTGGGGGAAGGGGATCCACCCAAAGTTGCAGAAGGACTGAATTCCGGTGGCTTCTGCTTGTCAGGTTGTAGATGGGGCCTGGTGACTAGCAGTCCGGCTCAGAGTGCTTGTGAAGGCATTTCCCTTAAACAAGACACTTCGGTTACAGGTTAGGATAGAAGCGTTTGTGAGTGAGCTAGTGAACGATTCCACCAGTGGAGGTGCAGATTCAAAGAGAAGTCTTGGTCCCTGTCTTCCTAGGAACTCCCATTATTTTGAGGAAAATATCAGAGATCAGATGGGGTAAACTAGGGGTTCACAGGAGCTTGGAGAAACCGAGGCCCTTCATTTACATACAAATGCATTTGTTTGGATACCTAGGACGCTGGGCTCGGCAGCCACCTTTCAGGGGCTGCTGCAGAGCTGAGCACAGGCAAGCTTGGTAAAGGATCCCGATAGCCCTGCCTGGCTCTCGGTCCCTCCACAGTCTGACCCGCCAGCCTCGGCGCTCGCCTCCGCTGCCCATCGCAGACCCTCCCGCAGCCCTGGATAATCTGACACCTCTTCAAATCCAATTATCGAATTAATTGACGTGCGACTCGAGAGGCAAACAGAAAGGGGCGGCAAACTCCACGAGGCTCAGATTTATCCTCCGGCCTCCACACACCCCGGCCAGCGAGATTTACTGGGCCTCGAGCACGGCGACAGTTCAAACCTTTGATTAATCATGGTTTTCTCCCAGCCCTATAATTTAGTTGCTCTTTTTCCCTCCCTGTCTTTTTTTTTTTTTTTTTATCAGTAGAAACAGAGACAGAGTCCTCATCAGCTTCAATTACTAATATTAAGGTCCCGGACAGCACTTTGACAGAAAGGCGGCCGCCCCGCTCCGTCCCGCCCCGCTAAATCATCGCCGAATTAACATCACAATTGGCGGCTGGCGCGCGTTCAGACTTAAACGGTGGCATATTGTACGAGCACGGTCTCGGTCAGACCCGCGGGCTCGTCGTCCGGGGCGGCCGCCCCCGCCCCTCGCCACGGTCCCTTCGGCCTCCCGGGAGGCTGCAGCTCGGATCACCGCAGCGCGCTGGGCCCTGTTGCCGGCAGGGGGCGCTGCAGCCAGGGGTGCGCCAGGGTGGGCGCGGAGAAGCCGCGGTGGCGAGACCGGTGCACTTGGTCCGGAGTGGGAGGGAAGGACGGTTTATGCAAACCAGATGCAGATGAAGGCTTAGAAGCTGCTGACTGGGGACTACCACTTCTCAGACCTCGGGGTGAAAATCGGACCCCTCGCAGTGGTTTTGGCTGAGTGACGAGATCTGAGCGGCGTGGAGGTGAATGCGGGGCACGATTTCTTCAGTTTCTGAGCATTTTAGAGAAAGTTGGGCCTAAATTACAGCTCAAAGGATTGCAGATAAGCTTAAGGCAGACCAAAGTGAAGTTCCCTGGGTTTAGAAGTTTAGAAGGCCCTCCAAATAGCCAGATTTTAATGAAGGCTTTTTTTTGGGGGGGGGCGAGGGCTATGCTTGATCCTGTCAAATCTTTAAAGTACTCAGGAAGAAACAAATGTCAACCCAGGAGCCTAGGTTTCCAGATATTTTCGTATTCACCTGCTTCTGCATTATGGCCCACATCAATCTCCAGGACCCAATTTTGCCTAGCAACATCTCAACCAATCAAGATGCAATTAAAGCTGCCAAGTCAGCTCATCCCTAACTGGGATTGGCTGCTCGCAGTAGACCTATCCCAAGTTTTCATTGGCTGATGGCCACCTATATGGAAATTGAGAATTACCCGGGACTCTGAGGCCCTCCTCAGTGATGCAGACCTGTGGCTTGCTGCCCTGAAACCTGCAAGCCCAGAGCCGAACCTAAAACTCTTCTGCCCAACAAAAGAAATCTCTCACCCCTCCCCCCTTTTCCTTTTGCACTCCAGCTTGGGCCTAATCTGATAGAAATTCGATCAAATAATGCAGAAATAATGCGGTTGTGCAGACTCTTGGCATCTTTGCCCTCGGTTCAGTGTCAGAATTTGTCGTATGCTTCAGTGCGGCCACTATTCCTGCCCTTTATTCTTCCTCATCCTTCCGTCTCTCCATTGTGAGTCCCTCAGCCACTAGCCCTCTCAAATTCCAACAGTCCCCTACTTGCTACTCAAAATCCAGGCAGTTCTCACAACAATCTAGTTTAGGAGGGAGTTAGAGCGGGAGAGGACACCCTCCCTTTAAAAAAAAATCTCCGTCCTCTTTCCCCATCCATTTTCTCCGAGGGAGCCGAGTTTGACAGCGAATTCATTCCGAGCGGGGAGGGTGATTTATTCTTCAAATATACCGACAAGTGCGGGCATGATGGAGCCCATTAAAATGTTGGGAGATTGTTTTTATGATTGAAGTCTGTATTACTCCAACCATAAAGAAAGAGAGCAAGGAGTCATTAGCATTTTCATGATGGTGTATTTCTGCTTGTCTCCGCGCCATCACTCATCTTTACTGCCCGTCCCTTTGCTCTGGCTCTGCTACAACGAGGAGAGACTGCAGCCTGAGTTGGGGCTGGGGGCTGCGGGAGGCGGGGGCCAGAGTTTCCTCCACCCACGCTCTGCCCTTCACGCCAAATCCTCACCCTCTCTGGGACGGAGATCCGGGGTGAGAGGGACACAGAGGCTGTGCCTCCACTTTTTCTAGACAGCTCCCCCTGCCCAGCTGTGGCAACAGGATGGCTGTTCAAATGGTCCTTGAAGTCCTGGGTGGGCTGGCGTTGGGGATAGCGACATATCTATCCTTTCCCGACCTACACAGCCCTCAAAGCTTTACAGAATCAACATGTGAGTCACTTCAGGACTTCTCGTCCAAGTGCCTTGGACTGGAGAAATCAGGGTAGGAAAGAGCAAGAAGAAGGAGGGCCCCAACCCTCTGGGCTGGGAACTGTGGTGGCAAGAAGTCGGGAGTCTGGGCATTTGGTTTCTGATTCTGCTACTCCAGAAGGGGCCCTGTTCCCCAGGTCCCACTCCCCTGCCCCAAGTTCCTAAAACCTCAAATAATCTCAATCCTTTACAATTAAACCTTCCAATACCCTACTGCTGGGTCTGGGGGGGGGTACAGAGCGAGAGCACTTGCCTACATTGTGCGAACTCCTTTGTTCAGTCCACGACACCATAAAGAAAAGAGGCACAAATAGCCACTCCCACTCCCATGGTAAGAACACCAAGTGTGCTGGCGATGGGTGAAACCCTACTCCGGGTGCCCAGGGATTGCTAGAGTCTACCGTGGTCACTCTTCATCCATGAGACTCTAACATGAAGAAACATTCATTTCTGAGCGGGTACAGTCTGCCTACATGTTGTAAGTCCCAAAGTGTGTGATGGCCCCTGAGTTGGGAACTGGTTGTGGGAAAGAGGCGTGAGTAGCAGTGGAGGGACGGAACACTGGCTAGCAGTGCTTTGGTAATGCCCATAGAGGACCACCTTTCTGTTGGTCCACTGTGTGCTTCTGATGTCCCACGTGCTGAGATTTTTTGACTACTGCTTTAAAGATGAGGAAACCAAGGCTCGGGCTGGAAGGTGTGTTCTAGGTCACTTAGCTAGTTAAGAGAAGAATCAAGGCCTGGACTGTCTGTCTTCACTACTCTGTGCTTCCCAAGAAGGAATTCAGGGCCTCGGAGTAGAAGTCAGGGTGAGGCCCTGCACTACCAGCTTTTTCTGGGTCCACCCAAAAGCATGGGAGGCCGGTAGAATTTGAAAATATTAGGAACTTTTGGTAGGAGTATTCTTCTTTTGGGCAGTGGTTACCATTGCTGGGATTCATCCTCTAATAATTTATTGAGCACCTATTATGTGTCTTTCGATTCAACACATCCTTCATCTTCTCACCTCGTCCCTTGCTGAGATGGGCACCTAAAAGGGTTGTCAGGTTCTGGACAGGGGTAATGGCCCGGAGGGAGAGGGGGTGAAGAGGTGAGAGCCCCTCCAGAGTCTGCACAGTGCCCAGAGGCTGCCGCAGTAGCGGCTCCAGATTTACAGCTGCCCTGGCGCTGATGCCATAAAAGCAAACGATCCTTCTCTGTACTAATTTCTGTGTAATTAGATCTCTCCTGGCATGGAAAAGTGGGAGTGGGGTATCCAGAGGGGTGAGTGCCAAGGGTTCTTCACAGTCTTCCTTGAGAAGAGGCTACAGGATATACATGGCTTCACACGGGGTTGGCTGCATGGATCTGCATGCAGCATGACAGAGAAGGGAAAGGCAATGGAGACAGGGAATCCGTCAAATCTTGATGTGTCAGCACAGTAAAGCCCAAGATAGGAACAGAGAAACCTCTAGAAGCTAGAAGACTGTCTCCTGGCTAGCCTGTGTGAGTGCAGAAGGTACTGCAACCCCCAAAGTGCTACACATATACAGCAAGACCCCTCAGAAGGCTTGAACAGCCAAGAATTCTTCAGACCCACTTACATTTGCATCCACAATGCAACATATGTATGAGTGCTCTCACACACGCACGCACACACATACACACCTGCACTAGAGCGTATACACACTTCTCTTAATCAAGAGCAAAATTTATGGGTCCTACATTTAATAGGAGCTAAACAAATGTTTGAGTCCTTCTCCCACTGCTCACTCACTCCTGCAAGGACACTAAATGATAAACAAGGCTCTTTCCTTGGGGAACATTCCGTTAAGGCACTTGAAGATGGATCTCATGGAGAAAAAGACGAGGATTGCAAAAAAAAACACACACACACAAAAAAGCAAGGCAAATAGTGATGGTTAGACACAGAATGTTCCCAGACTCTTGCCTTTCCTGGGGAGGAAGAAAATCTCAGGAGGGAACACCACTGTTACTATTGCTGCCCCTCCCATTGGCGACAAACAAGGATGAGGGCTAAGGCAGTAACACTGTTTGGAGCAACACTTGTGCTGTGCTAAGTATTCATCATACTCAAGTATGTTTGCAGTGGGACCTCAGAGGGCCTCTTACCCAGTCTCCCTCTGCAGCCCGCATCTCTGTCATGGTAAGCTTGCCCAGGAGTCGGCCAGCCCGTTTCGATATTCCTGCTGAAATGCAGCTCTGCACTTCATGCGCGATCTGCCCTTGTTGCCGGACAGCTGCAGGGGTGAGGATATCATTCCGTGGAATTGAAATCTGTCTTCTCTTTAATTTCAGAATATCCTAATTCTAACTGCCTGTCATATCGCTTTGAGTTATTCTAATGTTTTAAGACCGATTCAATCTAAGCATTAATCGTCCCCCCACAATGGCAATAACAATTAGGTACTCATTGGAAAATCAGAGATTTTGATCTCCACAGATGACTGTCATGTACTTATCTTAAGTCCTTGTTCTAATGGGTAATTTCTGATTAACCTGAGTAATGAAGATATCACAATAACGGAGGATTTGTCATGCCTTGTTATCACTTCATAAGGCCATTCTTCTAGGTACCTGCCAGAGCATCAGGATATTTCTACCCCAATAAAACATGATCATGATGTGCGTGGCTAATAAAAAGGGGAAAAGCCTGTATTAAAACATGTTGGGAATGATTTGCATGAGTGGTATAAACATAAACCACCACCATCGTCACGGCCAACATCATCCTTGTTTATTTGCCTTTTGAAATCTCTGCCCGACCTTGAGGGTGGGAGGTAGATAAAGGAAGAGAAAAATTAGCATTTATTAAATGCTTAGCATTGTTAAGCGCTGTGAAGAAACTGGGTTTAAACACCATCAGTCACTTGCAGGTCATGGGGTGGGAACCAGACGATTAGAACTTTAACCTAGTCTGATTCTGAAGTAGGCATTCTTTACGGATTATTTAATAACACCTTGGACCCAGTAGATGTCTATACTGTTGACATGATATTGGTGGTGAGACAGGCTGGGCTCAGTGATCTTGCCTTACACCCAGAGTCCCCTAGAGAGCAGCCGGGAGCTCAAGAGCTTGAAATTCGTGGGTCTTCTGCTCAGTCACATTACCGTCTTCACCCAGGGTGCCCACGCACTACTGTGTGTCGTGCCGTACACACTATTATACTCTACAACGATGAAGTCACAGACCTTTGTCACAACCAAGTGTTGTCCAGCAGGGCTCAGGAAGGCCCCCAGTACCTCTCTGGGTCTGTGGTGGTGTAAACAGCCGGCAGGGGTCGCCGGCACACCAGAAATTACTGCTTTCTGAGTTTGTCTCTTGCACCAAAAAGACAGGCATGTTCTCCTTCACTCTTCTTTCAAAATCCCTGGTTAATCCCTTCCCTTCTCCACCTCCTTCCCCTTCCAGTCTTGACATTTCTAAGAAAACAGCTGAGCAGTTTTCCCTCAAGTACAGCACCCTACCCAACCCAGATAAGGTACCAGGAACAGGGCTGGCTATCAGTGGCCAAATAGCAGAGAAGAACCCTGATGCCCCCAGTCTCCTGGTTCAGGCTTGGCTGAAGGATACTCAGGATGCTTCCCTCCTCTCTGTCTTGGCATCATCCAGTAGACTCAGCCTTGACCGTCTTTTTCTTGTCCCAATATCCTTCTGTGTCAGCCCCTCAAACCTCCAAGGTCTTTCCGTCCCCTCATTTTTGGAGTGCCTACGGATGAACAAGTCTTCAGGGAGTTATCTGTGGTCAGTGGTTCTAGATGGGAAGTCGCCTACTGATGGACAGAGGAAAAGGACCAGGCCCTCGGCGTCACAGGGAATAGGGGGGTAGGTGTCTGTTTTCTGTAGGAAAGGGGTTCAAAGAAGGGCTGTGTAGACAGTTTGGGCTGTTTGCTGGGAGGGGCACTTCTCTGCTCTTTTCTGCTTCTCTCCTCTCCCTTGCTGTAGCAACAGTGCCCTAGCTACCCCCGCCCCCGCCCCATCTCTCTGCTGATCTCCTCCCTTCAACTCTTCCAGCCCAGTGATTGGCGGCTGCCTGCTGCAGAACAGCGTAGGTTTATGGCTTTGCGGCAGCTGGGACGAGAGCAAGGCCAGAGATGGAAAAATGAAATCAACCAAGAAAACAGAGAATGACGAGAGGGAGAGAGAACCAGAAAAAGTCCCCAAGAATATTAGAAACCAAAATGCTGGGAGGGACAGTCTGAAGCAAAGTGAAGGGCGCACAGAGGGATGGAAGGAAAAACAGACAGAAAAGCATTGCATAAGCCCTCAGGATAGGGATTGCTCAGGAACTGCCAGTAGGACGGTCCTTCTGTGTATTTAAGGTCATTCCATGGTATAGACCAGGATGTTAGCGTCTTCCATGCACATCTTCCTGGGGTTTTAAAGCTACTGCAGAAATGTCCTTGAGAGCAATTGGATTTAGGGTAGAAACATCTTGTTTCATGTTCCTTGAAATGAATAGGAAACAGCCGTGGTGTGTGGAGGGACTGGGTATTAGAGTCTCCCTTTGTTGAGCAGGAATAACTTGCAAGGTTGTTACACGGCCTGGCCTGGCCTCTGCTGACACACACCATGTACACCTTATAGTTACTTCTGTGATTTTGCTAAAATTTAGGATTCCTTAACTCTATGATCAGCGTCCACCCTTCTTTGCAGTGTCTACAGAGTCTCGTTTTTGTTTATCAAGCAAACCAGTGAATGGCCCCTGGAGAGGTTTAAGCAGAGGTTGGATGACCACCAACGAGGGATTAGTCCAAGGAATTTCTACACCGAATGAGAAGCTGGGAAAATGTCTTAAGGAGCTTTTGGTTTTGGGATTCTGCCAGTCCACTTATACAGAGTAGAATTTGCTCTGCAACTTTCCTCACTTCTCTCAATCTGCAGGGTTAAAGGGCAGAAGTGGGAAGCCCAGAATTACGAAGGGTCTTCTGCAGACAGTCTCCAACAAGGAGCTGTGACTGCCTGCCCTCTTTATCTTCTCAGGTACTCTCCTGGGAGGCCGTGTTTGCATTTTGCAGGTGAGGGCTGAGAGCCAGGAATGTTTAGTCAAGGTCACATGATGCATCTGGGCCTGCAGCCTGCAACTTGAGTATGGGGACACACGCCTGTCATCCTAGCAAGATGATCTCAATCAAGTACAGTCAGCTGGAGCTACAGAGTCAGCTCCACGCCAGGCTGGGCAGCTTAGTGAGATACTGTCTCAAACTACAAAACCAAAACAAACAAGCAAAAAGGATGAAGCCTCGTGCACTCTGGGCATTTGTCTTCCTGCTGTGGGAGGCACTGGGAGTTAGGGGTGTGAATCAGAATCTCAGGAGTCTGGACATTCTAGGGCTTTGGAGACTGGGTCATTACTAGAACTCATTGTTTCTGCCAGTTTGGGAAATTTCTAGTTTCATGAAGGATGAAAAGGAAAAGGGACAAAGGGGGCTGAGAAATTGAGAAAACAGGGAAAATAGGGCTGGAGAGATGGCTCAGAGGTTAAGAGCACTGACTGCTCTTCCGGAGGTTCTGAGTTCGATTCCCAGCAACCACATGGTGGCTCACAACCATCTGTGATGAGATCTGGTGCTCTCTTCTGGCCTGAGGGCATACATGGAGGCTGAACACTGTGTACATAATAAATAAATAAATCTTTAAAAAAAACAGGGAAAATATGTTTCATAAATTCAGGGCTGCTGGGCCAATTCTGAGCTATAAGCAGGAAAGTGTGTGTGTGTGTGTGTGTGTGTGTGTGTGTGTGTGTGTACAAGCACATGATACTTGGAGTGTGGAAGACACACATGTTAGGCAGCCTCCACCACTGACCCTTTGTACTTTATCTTGATACAGGGTCGCACAAAGTTACCTGGAATTTTCCCGCCTCACAGGAGAATTTCTGAGCAGTTGAGATCAGACATGTGTGCCACCACAGCTAAAACTCACTTTTGTGAGCTAAGACACTCTGCTCTCACCTGAGTAACAAGTGAAAAAAGGTAGTCTGGGGGACTAGAACGGGAACCCCAGAGACCACATACAGTAGACAGAAGTCTCTGCCCCGATTGTGAGGTTGGGATACGCGGCTCAGGGATGCGTCAAGACTACAGTCTTTCGGGTTTAGAATGAAGCTCAGGCCAGGTGGTGGTGGCGCACGCTTTTAATCCCAGCATTCGGGAGGCAGAGGCAGGTGGATCTCTGTGAGTTCGAGGCCAGCCTGGTCTAGAAGAGCTAGTTCCAGGACAGGAACCAAAAAAGCTACAGAAAACCCTGTCTCGAAAATAAAAAAATAAATAAATAAATAAATAAAAGAATGCAACTCAGTTGGAAAAATACTTGAGCATGTAAAACACTCTGTTTTTGTTTGTTTGGTTTTTGTTTTATCTCTAGCACTACACCAAACCAGATGTGGTGATCTGTGTGTGCAATCCCAGTCCTCGGGGAGCCAGAGCCTCAGGGAAGAGTTGTTTGCCACGCAAACATGAAGACCTGAACTTGAATTCCTAGCCCTAAGCAGGTTAAACATCCCTATAACCCCAGCATGAGGGAACACAGGTGGATCCTGATAGCGCACTGGTCAGCCATCCTCACCAAAATGGCATCTGGTTTAGTGAGCAACTCTGTGTCAAGGCAACAAGGAGAAGACACTTGGCATTCTGCTCCACTCCGGGGCCTCAGCACACAATAGTGGGCACATTTATACACTTGCACTCGCCATATACATGCGACACATTCACGTGCGCGCACACATACACACACAAAGAGAGAGAAGAGAAAAGAGAAAAGACAAGAAAGACTGTAGTCTTGGGAATTCCATGTGTTGCTCCCTGCTAAGAAGGATGATGATAGCTATGGCGAGTCTAGAGGACATGGGGAAGGAAGTCTAGGCATGGCCATGCTCTAAGGGTGGAACTTAGCCCAGTGCTGAATGGTAGAAATGTAACCCTAGATGTACACACAATGTAAAATTACCTAATGGCCTCTTTTAAAAGATATAAATAATCCGGAATAACATGTGTCTATCAACTCCAGCTGTGATTCACATGGTGTAGGGCCCTGGTCTACCCTGCTCCTGGGGTTCATCTTGAGGACAGTTTCTGGCCAGCCAGCTAGAACATCCTGTTTGTTTCTGTGCTCCCTCTGCTCCTCTGGTGATTAGCTATAGGGCATTGTTGACCTACCTTGGGCATGGTAATTTCCCACCTGCCTGGGGGAGTATTCCATTGTGCTGCAGCTAGGTATTTAAGGTTTTCCCTAAGTTTGAATAAACAGCATTCAGCTGATCTCCTTCTGAATGACCCAGGTCTCTTGTGGGGTCATTCAATCTCCAGGCCCTTGCCGGCTCGCTTACGGTACAGTGGCGCGCCAACTGTACCGAGAGTAACGCAGGCGCAGGCATTATAACATAGATGAATGATTATTGTTTTGGATTGAGGGTGTGTCCTTCCAAAATGCACCATTTTAACCTGGAATCAGTATGATGTTTTGAGACATTAATTGTTTTGAGTATTAGGTCTTTGAAATCTGTCACACACACAGCAAGCCAGTGTGGACTGACGCATGTCTGTCACACACACAGCACGTCAGTGTGGACTGACGCATGTCTGTCACACACACAGCAAGCCAGTGTGGACTGACGCATGTCTGTCACACACACAGCACGTCAGTGTGGACTGGCTGCAGTTCGAGCACCGTGGCTGGAGGGGTTCCTAGTGTATAAAACAGGACTTTAATGACTCTAGCTTTGAGGCTTGGTGGTGCCTGTACTCTCAGCTATTAGAGACC
This sequence comes from Alexandromys fortis, assembly GCF_014885135.2. Classification (NCBI taxonomy): domain Eukaryota; kingdom Metazoa; phylum Chordata; class Mammalia; order Rodentia; family Cricetidae; genus Alexandromys; species Alexandromys fortis. The sequence continues at coordinate 1,241,518 of NW_026068140.1, read as the reverse complement.
GAGGCAGGAGAATTACTTGAGCTCAGGAGTCTAAGGCTAGCCTGGCTAAACATAGCCAGTCTTTATCTCAAAAATAAGGAAAATTAGCATGTTTTCCACACCCTGGTAGCAGGAGGTTGGAGAATCTCTGAGGTTAGCATTCTAGACATTTTGATTTCTACTCCTGTTTTTTCTTATACTTTGGTTCGGGGCACTCATTTATTTTATTACACTAAAACTCATTTATTCTGCACGTGTCCGTGTGAGTCTGCATGTGGCGCGGTGCCACTGTGGACATCAGAGGACAGCTTACAGAAGCTGATTCCTTTCTTTCAATGGTGTGGGTCCTGAGAATCAGGCTCAGCTGGCTAGGCTCGTCAGCAGTGCTTTAACTGCTGAACTATTTTGCTGGCCCAGCCCTCATTTTTTATGAGTCTGGAGATATTCCCAACCCCTACTGGTCAGAACTCTGTCTATTGCAGGCTCTATGAAGTCCAGCTATGCCGCCACCGCCACTTGGGCTCTCCTCAAAGTTGTCTGTCTCTGCTATCAGTGATCCCTGGCTGTTAGTCCAGTGGCTTCCAGGAGTCATTTTCCCGGCATTTGTGCTGATCCTGCTTCTGCTGGACCCTCTCCTTGACTTGCCTGTTCTGAGTAGCTTCTTACCTCTCTCTGGTCCTTTTCCATCCTCCCCATCACTCAGCATCCTCCAGCCCTCCCTTCCATGGTGATCTTCTCTGTCCCTGACTCTCTGACCTTCATTCTATGCAAGGGGTCTGGAAGACCTTTCTCCAGTCCTATTGACTTTACCATTAGAGATCTTAACCTCTATTTCAGCTCCAAATTCTCTTAGCCTCAGGATTTAAATGACCACCCGATTGCTTACTGGATCAATTTCTCCTTCATAAGTTTCCCCAAATAACAGGACTCCCATGAGCCAAAATTGTACCAATCCGTATCTTCCTCATATCTATTTCTCTATTTATAGTATTTATTTAGCGACTGGCGTCGTAAGCTATCTGGTCTTTAATACCAGAAACATGGCATCACCTTGATTCTTTCTGTTCACTTCTCATATTTAATTATCTCCAGGCCACATAAATTTTGATCTGGATTGTTATAATAGGTTTTTAGTTAGATTATCCAGAACTTGATGATCTAGCACTAGAGAGTATAAGTATGTGCTTCTGTTTTGTTCATGTGTTTCTCCAGTGCCAAACACAGCACCTGACATTCTAGGTACCCAACATTAACATCTATATGAGAAGTCAGCAGACACAGTGCAGCCTCAACCCCACAGTGAGCATGCTCCTCTCAACAGGTTTCCCTCTGCCTGGATTACAAAGAAATCTTTGTATATTTTGTCCCTTCTGCCTGCACATGGCAGGCTCATATCTACTCATCCCTCAAGACTTGGTCCCTCTTTGTTATCCACAGGAAACTGTATTTCCCAGGCTTGGTTAAATAGATATCCTTTTGGGTCCCAGATACTAAAGTAGCACTTACCTTGTTTCTTGTATTTTTCTGATTACATCAAAAACAATCTCTTTAATGGTTTGTTGTTGTGTTTTTGTTTTAAGAGACAGCATTTCTCTGTGTAGCCCTGGCTGTCCTGGACTATGCTGGCCTCGAGATTTGCCTGCCTCTACTTGCTGAGTGCTTGGATTAAAGGTGTGTGCACCATCACCTGGCATAACAGTATGCTTTTAACTATTGCGTTCACTCATAAGGAACACTCGACAATGTTTCTTAAGTTTACAGAAACATCTCAGTAGTGTCTAACTCCATGTTTTGCTTTTGTCAAGCAATCGATAGCACTTCAATGGTGTAGTGATATTGATATTTGGTGATTTAAAGCTGGTTGGTGGGGGCTGGAGAGATGGCACTTAACTTGTAGCAGTTATGAGCACTTACTACTCTTCTAGTGGACCCAGGTTCAATTCCTGGAACCCACACGGCTTTAGCTATACAACCATCTATAACTCCAATTTTAGGGGCTCTGATGTTCTCTTCTGGCCTCTTCAGGTACCGAGCATGCGTACTCACAGACATATATGCAGGCAAACCACCCATACACATTTTTAAGAGACAGAGGTGGAAGGAGGGAGAAAGGGAAGGAGGGAGGGAAGGAGAAAGAGGGAGGGAGGGAGAAGGAGGGAGGGAAGGAAGGAAGACTAGCCAGATGTGGTGCCCTGTATCTTTCATCAGAGCACTTGGGAGACAGAGGGAAAAGGATCTCTGAGTTTGAGGTCATTCTGGTCTATAGAACAAGTTTCAGTACAGCCAAGGATACACAGA
>NW_026068140.1:1170667-1229638 GCF_014885135.2 Alexandromys fortis | reverse complement strand
CCTCCAGGGTGATGCCCACCTCCCTCACACTGCATACGCACATTCCCTTAGGCTGTCTCTTTCATCTTTCTTTGTTCACTTTTTTTATTTTATTGTTTTATATTTTGAAGACAAGGTCTTGCTATGTAGCCAAGGCTACTTCAAGCTTACGGCAATCTTCCTGCCTCAGTTTCCCCAGTGCTGGAATTACACTTTGCTCAAATTCCATTTTTCATGTGTGAGCAGTTTTCTAGAGAAGCCCAGGGTTCTGAGAAAGCCACTGAAGGTTCTGCAAATATTTTAATTCATCATATTTTTGTTTTTTGCCTTGCTCAACACTGAACTACAGTCTCTGCTCTAATCTTGTTCTAAATTATTAAAAACTGTTTTTGGAAACACATCAAAACATAAGTCAACACACTGGAGAACACTGCTCCATTGATGTGTGCTTTTAGGTTACTTCATTTTTATGTAATCCTCAGAATAAAATTCCCTTTGTATTTTCTATCAAACTGAAGAGTAAACTGGGACTATAAGGTTGACACTTTGAACACTGCTATCATTTACCATCTACCTGTCTGTGACTCAAGGTGTTCAAAGCTTAAATTCCTTCATTCTTTCTCTACTATCTAGATAGTCTCAGCCTAGGCTGACCTTGAACTCAGAATCCTTCTGCTTCAGCCTTCTGAGTGCTAGACCACAACAAGCACATCACAGTGCCTGGCCTTTACACCCCCGCTTTGATCGCCTTTGCATTTATGTGTGTGTGCGCGCATGTGCATGCCTGCATCAGCGCAGACCAGAGGTTGGTCTTGACCTTGGGTGTCTTCCTTAAATGTTCTCTACTTGCCAGCTGGCTAGACTGGCTGGCCACCAAGTTGCAGGGATCCTCTGACAGTTGCTTCTCAAGCCCAGTGAGATGTGTTCTCATCCACCTCTCTGGAACCCTGTGGCACTAGATTAGGTTTTTATTGTGACACTCTGTGATTTGGGCAGGCAGTGCACCATGGAGGAAAGAATACGCAGGGTCTCCTTTACATTTTCACCCTCAGGGATGCCCAGCTTTTAGAAGGGACTCAATGAACACTAGCTTAAAGACTAAGAAAGAAAGTAAACCCACTTGGAATCTCTTACCTTGCTCTGTTCCTTGTCTGCCAGGGATTCCTTCAGCTGCCCCAGGAGCTGCTCTTGTTCCCGAGTCAGGGCCTTCACTGAGTCTCTAACCCTGTCAATATGAGGCAACAGTGCTGGGCTGAAATACCTCACCTCTGACCTGCAATTTTCTAGAGCATAGTCAAAAACTGCTTTTCTTTCCTTTTTTATTTTTGGTTTTTGAGACAGGGTTTCTCTGTGTAACAATCCTGGATGCCCTGCAACTCACTATGTAGACCAGGCTGGCTTTGAACTCATAGAGATCCACTTGCCTCTGCCTCAGGAGCGCTGGGATGAAGGTGTGCACCACCGCCCAACTTCCTCTTTATAGACCACTGTACAGGATGTTCTAGCAATGGCTCCGTTTCCACTCAATTAAGAGTTGAAAATCCAGGCTTTCAAAGACAACAGACAATCACTATTGATTCTAAACCTGTCATAGATCAGACAGGGCAGATTTGGGAGAGGCCACAGAAAGTGTGTACAAAGATGTGCATGGCCCAATAAAACCTTACTTAATGAACCTGACATATCATATCATTTCCATTACCATAAAATATTATGATTCTTTTATTTCATCATTAGCCTCCAAATCATGTAAGAACAGGTGGTAGGCTAGATGGGTTATGTGAGGCATAGTCTGTGGACCCCTGGTCCAGGTGTCTCTGCCAACACAGACATATTGTACTGACGAGGGTAAGGGGAGTATGTTATGAAGCAACCTCTCAGATGCTTTCCTGACTGCCTGAGACTTCGGCAGAGCTGCTCTTTCCTTCACAAAGATTACAGCGGTTGTTAAAAAACCAACAATGCTGAGGTGAATCAAAGTGACTTGATACTCTGTGATATAAACAAAAGAACTGGAGTGGCCAGACAGTGGTGGCCCACGCCTTTGATCCCAGCACTCAAGAGGCAGAGGCAGGCGGCAGGCGGGATCTCTGTGAGTTCAAGGCCAGCCTGGTCTATAAGAGCAAGTTCCAGGATAGGCTCCAAAGCTACAGCAAAACCCTGCCTCAAAAAAAAAAAAAAAAAAAAGATTTGGAGTGTTGGACATAGTAAAGAATCTGAAAGACAGGCATGGATGTTGGTCAGTATTTATGCTAGTTGATGGATGTAACTGTGATAACTGTGGTCTGTGGTTTTTTTTTTTTTCTTCTTCTTTCTTTTCAGGAACTTATCTGTTACACAGCCCTGGCTGGTCTACAAATTACTGTGCAGCCCAGGCTGGTCTGTAACTCATTAAGTAGCTTGGGCTGATCTATAACTCATTAGCTCAGGCTGTAACTCACCATGTAGCCCAGGCTGGCCTAAAACTCACTATGCAGCCCAGGCTGGTCTAACTGGTGATCTTCCTGCCTCTGCCTCTCCAGTGAGTAGAGCTTGGTTCTATAGACACAGAAGCGACAGCTGTTTGACACCGACAGAGGCTGCCCTGAGAGTACCTATGTCACTCTCGGTGTTAAGATTCTGTAACTTAGGCAGGGTGGTCCACGGTTTTAGTATTAACATTTAGGAGGCAGAGGTAGGCGGATTTCTGAGTCTGAGGCCAGTCTGGTCTACATAGTGAGTTCCAGGACAGCCAGAGCCACACAGTGAGATTGTTTCAAAAAACAAACAGACCAATGAAAAGATTCTGTGATTTATATCTTTTGTCATGCTCCAGGGTCACGAACTTAAACATTTCTCTCTCTTTTTTATAGTGCTGGGAGTTAGGGCCTTGCACACACTCAGAGGTGTTTTTACCACTGAGCTGTGACATTGATCATTTCCAATAACAAGGATGGAATCTAATTCTCCTGTGATTTGGTTATATATAACACATATACATACATACGTATTTATATGACTACATTATGAAGTCTTGCTGTGCTTCCCAGGATAGACTCAAGTGATGCTTGAGTTGCCCTGGAAGATGGAACTTTGGACATGCATCGCCCTGCAGCAAAGGCTGAAATCAATATTTTTATTGTGCATTCCTATGCAATCTCCTCTTGTAAATATCCCATCTCTAATTCTGCTTAGCTTCTCCATACAATAAATACAACTGATCTTTCTGACGATGAGAAACACAGAATAGCATTAGGAGAGACAGACAGAGGACTGGCAGAAAGAAACCCCTCCTAACTAGAATTCCCTGTATGAGATCGTGAAGGGCTGAAGAACAGGGATAGAGTGAAGGCCTCGGGGAGGTGCCCGTACCTGTCCAGTTCCACCTCCTTCATCAGCACCTTGTCACTGATGGTGTGGATATCATCCTCCAACTCCAGGATACGGGCCACATGTTCTCCCTGCTGCTGGCTCAGGATGTCCCTCTCTTCTGTGAGCTCCCCATGGGACCGAGAGAGTGCCTGGAATTAAGGCAAGAAAGACAGAGGGTGAGAGCAAGACTCAGGCTTAACATTAGATTCCCTCACCTCTGTCCTGCCACCTTCCTTGAAAAGGCTGAATGGAGAAACTGTTACCTGACTAATGCCAGGGTTCAAAGAACCGAGGCTTATTACAAACTAGGAACATACCTCTTATCTGTTAGAGTTTAGTCTCACTCATTACCCTTAAACCTATTTCTTTGACATTTTTCCTTTCTCCTCCTGGCATGGTCTAGGCCCCATTCCCCACCAGCCCCAACCCGCACCTTGTATTGCTCTGTGAGCTCTGAATGCTCCCGCCTGGCAGTGGAGAGAGCCTTCTCCAGCTCCTGTACTCGGCTCCTCAGCTCTGTCACCTGATCCTCCAACTGCAGCTTCAGCTGCATCAGGTCATTCCGTTCCTGCTGGCTCTCATCCAGCTGGTTCTGCAAGAGCATGAGGAGAAGGGGTGTCTGTGAGGCAAGGGGGTTCTATTTCACCTATCTCAATGGAGTCAGACAGACTTGGGTGAATCTCCAACGTAGATCTTTACTAGTCAGACCCCTGAGCTTGTCAGCTGTGAGGCCAGTGTCCTGCAGGACTTCAGCAGCAGGCAGAAACATCTTCCAACTGTGCTGGTCCATGCATCTCATCAGACTCTGGCTCCAGAGAGCAGAGCTTTGTTCACATCACCGAGGGGCTACTAACTCCCACCTTCTGAGCAACTGCTCTCCCATTTGGAGAATTCCTGCTGCCCTACCTGTCCCTGTCCCTCACCTTTCCTCAGATTCTCTTCCCAATACCCGTCCCTGTCCCTTTGCTCTTTTCTTTTTCTTTTTTTGTTTTTTCGAGACAGGGGTTTCTATGTAACTTTGGAGCCTGTCCTGGAACTAGCTCTTGTAGACCAGGCTGGTCTTGAACTCACAGAGATCCACGGGCCTCTGCCTCTTGAATGCTGGGATTAAAGGCCTGTGCTGCCACTGCCCGGCCTTGTCCCTTTGCTCTGAACAATCTTCTCTATGCCCAGTGGAAATATTTAAGGCACATTTTTAGTTTAAATTTTCTAGTATTCACTTAGTAAGATACAAGGGCCAGAGGAACAGCTCAGCTTGTTATGCCAGAGGACAGAATTTAGTTCCCAGCAACTACATCAGATAGCTCACAACCACCCAGAACTCCAGCTCCTGAGTATTCTAGGACACTCCATTCTGGTCTCTGTATCCATGCATGTACACAAACCTGGGTTGGGAAAAGTAACTGAGGGTGGTGGTTAAGAGTACCACAGCTGGGCCAGCAAGATGTCTCCTTTGATAAAGGTACTTGTTACCAACTCTGGAAATAACTCCCATAAGTTGATCTCTGACCTTCACATGTGTTATGGTATGGTATGTATGTACCCACAAATATACATATGTACACACACATACACAGATACACATAAATAAATAAATGTTAAAATACTAAGTGTTCAAAATGTAGTGTGTTATCCTACCTGTGACTATACCTTAGATCAGAGCAGTCACATCTGACTTGCCAAAGAGCCATGTGTCAGCACCTCTGGTACGGGCTGGGATAGCTCAGAGCCCTGCCTTACCCATGCTAGAGGTGGTTCTCAGCCTCCCTCCAGCCTGTGGATCTCCTGTAGGACTCAGAGGGCAGTGTCTCTCTGAAAAGGCTGGCTCAGTTCTAGGAAGTCTGAGTTACACTGGCCGATAATGGTAGCGTCTGTGTCTATGTGAAGGCTTAGTTTCTGGAGAGCAGACCTTTGGTAACTCTCAGTGAAGTCATCAGTTGAGGTGACAGAGACGGGAAAGTGAAGCATGAGGTGCCCTTATAACGCTGTCCTTGGTGTCCCTGGCTGAGGAGTGAGTCTGTTTTCTTTTCTTACCTGAAGCACAGTGGCCTTAGGGACAACCAACAGGATGTCAGAGCCCCCATCAGCCTCCTCCAGGGTCACCAGCTCATCCATGGGCCTTGGCTCTCGGAACTGGAATGGGGGGCTCTGCCCACACACCCGGCCCTGGCGGTTCACATATCGGAACTGGTAGAGCTGGGCTCCTGGTTTGGGCAGGTAGCTGGCTGTGGGAAGAATGGCCCAGAACCCCAGCATCACCTCTGGCTCTCAAGGGCTAGCAGGTCCCTTTTCTTACTAGGGGAGGAGAGGTGACACCCAGTTACCCTACTGCCCACTCCCTTGGGAGTGGTCCTTGGCACAGGCTTCCTCCTGCTCCGTGTCCAGCCACCTTCTTTCTCAAACTCGTTCCCTCCTCCTCGTTAGCTGACTCTAACGGCCACTCAATGAGTGCCAGCATCTATCACGCTCCCTACCATCGTTCCAGATCACCTTAAGTCCCTGTATCGTTCCTACGGGCAGGGCCTGCTCAGTGACAGACAGCTTGTAACGCAGAGAGCTGGGGTCTAAATCTAGGTCTTGAGACTGCTAAGGCCACTCTTTTCTGATGTCACACTTTTCCTTGTTCCACACTGGGAGTGTTTGTGGTAAACATCCTCTAAAGCCATCCTTCTATGGGATTCTTTAAGTGCTAGGTGCTAATCCTGTGATAACTTGCTAAAAGGTCTCACAAGACCTATTTATTTATTTATTTTGAGTTGGGGTCTGGTATGTTGCCCAGGCTGGCACTGATATCCTGGCTTCATGGTATTCTCCAGCCCCAGCCTCCTCGGCAGCTGGGATGACACCGGAACACCATCAGGCCCGGCAGTGAGGAGTTACCTGCATCCCATTTCCTCATCCTCTGTACTTCTTATGCCTGTTAGCCCAACACTTTCTCCCAAAGTACCACTTCTGTGGCTCCGCCATTTGTTTCTCATTTTTCTTCATACCTTGGAATTGGACACTGGCATGGGTGGGGGACCCATCGGTTGTACTTTCTGGCACTGAAGACCATACAAATGTGTGGTAATCCCGGACGCAGGCTGCTTCCACCTGAAAGAGAAAGGTGTGGTGACAGACACCACTCGTTCGTGACAGAAGGGTTGGCGTGACTGGACGAGAGGTACCGAGGATGCTAAGACTCAGGTAAAGTTGGGGAGTATGTTACGAGGCATGAGAAGGCTGAGGTGGGGAGGTGAACTTTACACAGATGTTGTCTGGCTTCGGTGTCACCCTTCTCCTTATCAACCTCTCGTTCTAACCAACCTGTGTCCCAAAAGCCTCAGCCAGAAGAAGGTCTGGGGATACCTTGAAAATGCCAATCCAGTCACTGGTGCTGGGCATAGTGCCTGGAGGCAGAGTGTAGTGACATTCCACCTTGGTGTTGGGGATGTAGGTCCGGGCCACATTCAGGAAGTTGACTCCACCCCGGGATGGTGCCCGGTTCAGGGATGACTCTTCCATCCTGCCGTCAAGATGCCTGCTGTCCTATGGAAAAAGGGGTTGGCATACTTACGTCTTTCCATCAGCTTCCCTCTAGATCCACAATCCTTGTCCACACAGGACACCCCTGGTTTCCACCCCTAAGGTATCACTCTTAATCTCTGAGGCACAGGTCTTACCTTCCGTGTCTACTCCCCACCCTGTCATGTTGACCTTTGGGCGTACAGGCCCTCACTTATCTGATTCCTAGTCCTTCTTGCTGCCCCACTGACCAAGTCTCTGTCCCGGCTGTCCCTCCTATTCAGTTTTCAACATCCTTGGGAGTTCCAAATTCTCTTGGTTTCTCCACCCAACTCCCTGGACCTTCTGGCTTTGGAACTGAAAATCCAGTCTGAGCAGGTCTCCCCTACATGTGCCTAAGCTTCTTGACCTTAGAGTACCCAGGTAAGATCCCCAAAACAAAAACTAATCTCTGATGACACGGAGTTCAGAGCTAGAATATGGTTCAGGGACCAGCATCCTGATTATAGCGCCTCTGATCTTAGCGCACCCGTCCTTAAGTTGTCGGTCCTGATCAACTCCACGGAAGCAGAAGAAAGCACACTTGGGCTTTCCTCTGAGAACCAGAGAGGAGGAGAATGGGAAAGACAAGTTCTGTCCCTCAAATTCTATTCCAGGAAGTCAAAAATTCTGGAGGTGGTAGTTCAAGGGTGGAGTGAAATATTCAGCAGGAAGGTGGGGGTGTGGGGAGATGGAATGTGGGGGCCTGGAGCCAGGAAAGCTCCACCCTTAGGCCAGGAACAGGTTGGAAACTGGGTAAATAAGGGGCCCCAAGAAGGGGAAATGTACATTCAATGTTGAGAAAAGGGTGAGCGTACAAGGAACATTCTTTTTTCCCCCCACATCTTGCCCAGAGCAGAACTAGAAACGCAGTGATTTGATTGGATGTTAACTAAACTCTCGTATCCCCTCTCTATTCCCTGCTGGCTCTTCTTAGCCTCAATTCTAAGCGTCTAAATCCTGCCCTACGCTTGGGCTGGTGACAAAGGCTACACAGGTAGGATGGAGCGGGAAGGAAGTTCTAATTTAGCCAGGAGAGTTAGTTGGAAACCATGGAGTGGGCAAGGAGAGGTAAGAATCAGGAGCATAGGACGGGGTGGGAGAGCTTGGTGGGAAAGGTGCCTGCCACCAAGCCCGACAACTTGAGTTCACTGGGAGTTACATGGGTAAGAGCAAACAGATTTCCCCAGGTTGTCCTGGGACTTCTGCACACCTGTGTCTACACACACATACACATGACACAAACACGCTGAAATCAAAAACAAAAGTACTCACAGATGAGTAAGAACAGATGATGTACATGCTTGAAATGTCATAATGAAATTCATTTTATGTCAACTTTAAAAATAAACTACTCTCCAGTCGAGAGCTGTGAGGCAGCCCTCTTCTCTCCAGCCTGCAGATCCGCTTCCTGTGCCAGGTGCAGCTGATGTGTCCAACACCCCTCACTAGTCATATGCACACCCCAAACATCACAAACCCACACCAGGCTGAGACGGTGGGGAGAAACTTTAAAAGAAATTAGATACTCCGTGGAGGGAGAAAGGTGGGCCAGAAATGCAAAAGCGAACAATTTCTTCCTTGAAAAGAGCTGGACTAAACCTGTTTCAATGTCAATTTTTTTTTATTTCCATCTCTGAAAAATCCCTCATTACATCCAGCTTGTTTTCTTCAAACACAGCTCTTCTGAGGGTAGGGTGAATGTGAACTGTCTACAAAGCTCCACGCGTCGAGAACCCACAAACCCCTCCCTCCCCACAAAAAAAAATCTGTAACAGCTGCAAACAATCTCCGTGACTGAAAGTCCTGGACACTTAAAGTGTATGTGGTCAGTTACCGATGTTCAAAAGCTGTGTGTGTGCGCGCGCGTGTCACTTCCCACTGTAGGTCTAAGTGTTTTGGCATTCTACAAGTTGGAAGTTTTCCCCTCAGTGCAGTAAAGGCCTTTGGATCTTTGGATATGGGTGAGAGAGGGAAGGTCTGTGAGGGCAACGACTTGCCTAGAAAAGATTAAGCGAATATTTCAGTGCCTTCAAGCTTCTATAAGTAGATCGAGCTTTACAGAGAAGATCTCACAAGAGAGTGAGGACCATGCGGGGGCTAACCCTCAAGGCCCCCTTGAAACCAACAACACCCGAAACGTGGGGCTGGCTTCTTAAGTGCGTAAAGTATTAAAACCTAAACTCTCCTACCGTCCTCTCCTACAGTTCTCTCGGATTAGCCTTTCCCAGGCTAAGAAGCGGACTGACCACCCCCACATAAGCCCACCCTCAGTTAGGCCAAGTTTCTTACCCCACAGACGGATCAGCTGTTCCCCTCACCTTTCACCAACAACAAAAACAGCACCCGACTTCAGGAGGGGAGGGGAAGAGTGGCGCAAGAGCTTCTGGGGCGTGTGGTTCTTCTGTAACTTGACACGATACAGTTCTGTACCTCCAGAACCACAAATCCCAGGAGGCTGCGCGCGATGGGCGGGGAAGAGGGCGGGGCTGGGGGTGGTGGTGTTAGACTCAGCGTGACATCCTGGGAGATGTAGTTCTCACTTCCCAGGCAGTTCAGGAGGGTGTAGCAACCAAAGGACTTCACGGCCCATGATTCCTCAGGAAGGGCGGGCTGATCTTGTGGTGGCTTTTGGTTCGTACCGTGCTTAGTATAGGGTTGAAGGCTTTAATGCGTTCTGTACTGTGTTTTCAGCGGGACAGCAACTTCCAGCACAGCCTTCTTGTTCGCTTTGGAAGTTACTTACTAGATAGATTGTAGTGTTATATCCACTTACAAAAGAAGACACTTGTTTAAGAAACCATATAGTGTTAAGGCTATGAAACCCTAGAACTCTGCCAGGCTCGATCCTAGATATGAGCTATACACCCTGGCTCATCACCTTGGGGATGGGGAACTCACAGTGGTGGTAACGGTTATTAATTTTTTTATTTTTAACTTGCTCTGACCTCAGGGTTGACAGATCTTGTAAAAAGTCTCACAGCTTAATCTTGTTCCAGTGTGAGGATTTCTGTACCAAGGAGTCTGATAACACACACACCTGCACGTGCTTACCCTAGTGTGGCTTCTACGTCTAGGGAGAGGGTGCATTGCCTGAGGTGGTGACTGGGAGCTGTGGAATAAGAAGCACGTGGTTGAAAAGGGAGCTTGGCATAATGTAGGACCTGTCACAGCTCACAAACAAGCTACTTAGAGAAGCCTGTTTGCCCAAGCCTTTTAACTGGCTTAAGTCAATTAGAGTAACAATACAAGTATACAAGTTGTTGCTATGGGTTTTTTTTTTTTTTTTTTTATTTAGAAAAGGTGAAACATTCACACTGTTCCCACACCCCAAGTCACTTAAGGACTTGGGCGTTCCTCACTCCTATGGGTCACCTCCAACCCTTGAAGAGTTCAAACTTCTCCCTGTCTCTGTATTTTCTAAATGATTAAGTGAGGTGTGGTGGACACACCTGTAATCCCAGCAATTGAAGAGGTAGAAGCAAAGCAATGCTGGAGATTTCAATGTGTTTGTGGGCTATGTGGGAGAACCTGTCTCACAAATAATAAATACACAAACAGTTGCAGTCTAAGGATGCTGTCCTCTTCCTAGCTGCCTGATTGAATCATCTGCTGCAGTAGGTTCTGGCGCCTCTCCTTTCCCATGGTTTTCTGTAGTGGATAGGGTATTTGGTGCTGTCCTTGGGCGCCTTTCATCTTTAAACATTAAGTCACTGGGCTGCACAAACATTAAGGCGACATATCTGTGTCATTAGTCAGGATTTATGAGCACAAGCTGCTGGAGGGGAGCTGAGAATGAAGCCTGTCCAAAGACTCGAGTCTCAAATGTTCATTTTTGTCTTCCATCAGAATTAAAGCCTATAAAAATACTCAGCCTCAAGAAGAGCTAAAAATAATAACAACTTATATATTTGGGGGCGCTTACAGTGTTTTTAAACAGCCATGTAATGTAGGCCCTATTATTATTCTCATTTTACATACAAGAGTGAGGCACGGACAGCTGAGGAGCTCGCTGGGTTATCCAGGGTTCAAGTTTCAGCAGTCAGCACACTATGCTCTGTGGTTTCAGACTCTGTTGTTGTAAGGAGCAGTGGTACCAGTCAGAGGATAGATATCCACTGAGCTTCCATGTTCAGGGAAGGCGCAGGGCAACAGGAAGTGACATCGATCAACAAGCATGTGTCGGGGCTATGCTGGATGTCCCAAGTATTTCATTGAAAGAATAATATAGACTCTGAAGGGTATATTTGATTTGGATAGTTTGCCAAGATTGGGACAGGAAGAAAAAGCTTACTCTAGGATAAAGCCAAGATTCAGAAATGGGCCTGGGAAGTGGTCATTTTAGAGAGGGACTTAAAGTAACACATTAGTTTCAACTTAACACACACACACCACAAAACAAAACAAAAACAAAAAACTGCACAAGGCATTGGGTTTGATCCCCAGCACTACATAAACTGGGGTAGCACACAGCTGGAATCAACCTGGAAGTCCGAGGTGGGAGATCGAGTGCTCAAGGTCATCCTTAGCTATGCACCCAGTCTGGGAGTCAGTTTTCATTGTAGGAGACCCTGTCTCAACAGAACAAAACACACAGGGGTGGCAAGATGGCTCATCAGGTTAAAGCATCTGTTGAGCAAGCCTAACAATATGATCTCAGTCTCTGGGAGCCATTTGACAAAGGTGGATGTGATGACATGGCTGTGATGATGACATGGCTGTGATGATGACATGGATGTGATGACATGGATGATGTGATGACATGGATGATGTGATGACATGGATGATGTGATGACATGGATGATGTGATGACATGATGATGTGATGACATGGATGATGTGATGACATGGATGATGTGATGACATGGATGTGATGACATGGATGATGTGATGACATGGATGTGATGACATGGATGATGTGATGACATGGATGATGTGATGACATGGATGATGTGATGACATGGATGTGATGACATGGATGATGTGATGACATGGATGATGTGATGACATGGATGATGTGATGACATGGATGTGATGACATGGATGATGTGATGACATGGATGATGTGATGACATGGATGATGTGATGACATGGATGATGTGATGACATGGATGATGTGATGACATGGCTGATGTGATGACATGGATGTGATGACATGGATGATGTGATGATAGGCACCTAACTGTGTATCTTAACATTTCTATGTCATGGTGGACACGGGAGAAGCGCTGACCCTCCCAAGCCAGCCGGCACAGCAGAGACAACAAAAGAAACACTGAAATTCATCTTCCAGTCTCCACGTGTAACAGTGGCACCCATGCCACCTGAATTCACAACGCGCACACACACACACTAACTAAACAAAGAAATAAATAATTAAAATATGGCCTTGGAAATGCCTCACTGGTTAAGAGCACTGACTGTTCTTCCAGACGACCTGAGTTCAATTTCCAGCACCAACATAGTAGCTAACAACTGTCTGTTACTCCAGTTCCAAGGGTTCTGATGTCCCCTTCTAGCTTCCAAGTGTGCCAGGCACAAATGTGGTGCACAAACATACATGCAGACAAAAACCCATATACACAAAATAAATAATAAATAAAAATATTTTTTAAACATTAAAAGCAAAAACCAAGGAAACATTTTGAGGGGCATTTTTCATGGACTTTGCTTCTAGATTTGCTATAGATAACCTTAAGCTTAATGACCTTTGAATCTGTATATTAGACAGGCCTGTACTTCCAGCTACTGGGAGACCAAGGCAGAGGACTCACCAGGTCAGAGTGAGTCAAGTCCAGCCTGGGCAGCTTAGTGAAGCTGTCTCCAAATGAAGAAAAGAAAGGGCGCTGGGGGTGTAGCTCGGTGGTGGAGCACTTGCCTGGCATTGCAATAAGTGAAACTCACATGTTGAAGTAGTACAGTCTCAGGAGAGAGGAATCTGTTTCCCTGTGTCACGTTAATCGGGGCCATGCTTTGGGACATGACATTGATTTTTGTTACAAGACTAAAGTTTTGGAAACTATGTTTTTGTAGTAGCAAATGTTTTCTTAATTCATCAAAAGTCAGGACCCACTCATTTTGGAAGTTGGTTACTGATGATTTTTTGTTACTTTTTTTTTTTTTTAATACAGTCTTACTATGTAGCCCTGGCTGTCCAGGAACTCACTCTGTAGACCAGGCTGTGCTGGAACTCAGAGATTGCCTGCCTCTGCCTCCCGAGTGTCCCGAGTGCTGGGATGAAAGGTGTGCGTCACCATGTTCAGTTGATTTATTTTTTTAAATTTACTGTAGGTCATGGTGCACATGTGAAGGTCAAAAGACAACTTTCAAAGAATCAGTTCTCTCTCAGGAGTGGAATTCAGTTGTCAGGCTTGGCAACCTTTACCCACTGAGCTAGACTAAGCCATCTCACTTAGTGAAAAGAAAAATTGAAACAGTGTCTCTCTATGTAGTCTGCCTGTCCTGTAACTCTATATGTGGACCAGGCTAGTCTTGAACTTGCAGAGATCCTTCGGCCTTCTCAATGGTGGGATTACTTGTGTGTGCTACCATGGCCAGCACTGGAATTTTTTTTAAAGAGGGTGTGCTGCTTTGAAAGAAAATGGTCCCCAAAGGGAGTGGCACTATTAGGAGGTGTGGTCTTGTTGGAGGAAGTGTGTCACTATGGAGGTGGGCTTTGAGGGCTCATATATGCTCAAACCATGCCCAGTGAGATAGTTCACTTCCTGTTGCCGGTACAAGTTGTAGAATTCTCAGCTTCCTCTCCAGCTCCATGTCTGCCTGCTTGCCTGCCATGTCCACCGTGATGACCTTGACAATGGACTAATCTGAAATGTAAGCCACCCATTAAATGTTTTCCTTTGTAAGAGTTGCTGTGGTCATGGTGTCTCTTCACAGCAATAGGAATGAGGGGAGGGGCAGGCTCTTAGGACATGGAGTTTGCGAAGAACAGAGAATACTGAGTGAGGAAGGAAGCTGGGGGCTTTTATTTTCTTGGGGATACTGGGGGCTTTTATTCTCTTGGGATACAGTCTAATTAACTTCTGACAAAGGGAAGGGGGAAAGGTGGTGTGATACTGGTGGGCTCATTAGAAGCTATGGAGGGAGTTGTGAAAGTCATATTTTCCTGACGTAGGTTCCTCCCTAGTCCTCCTGTTCTAGGACGGATGAGCACTGCACATGCTTGGCAAAGCACAGACAAATGAGCCCTACCCTAGCCCTTGCCTGGAGTTTTATGTCCCTTGTAAAATTCCTAACTTTGGTGCCTGCCTCATCCAGCTCAGTGCATGTACAAACATGATGTATGTTGAATGGAAATTAGTTCTGGCCTCTTGTCCAAGTGTCTGCTGTATGAGAGGGGCCCTCTCGTCCTGGTTCTATGCCAGATGCAGTCTGAGTTCCACAAATACAAAAGAAACAGACCATGAGTAACCTGGACTGGGTGTTTAAGTGCACACCTGAAATTCCAGCACTCAAGAGAACTGCTGCCAGTTCAAGCCCAGCCTGGGCTACAGAGTAAGAGCCAGCTCCTGGAAGCCTGAGACAGGAGGATTAGAATCAGAGTTGTTAGTGTCTGAGCCTGGGCTTGGCCACCTGTGCTCAATAAACCAAGTAAGAGGCAAGGGAAACAAGCGACAGTGAACAGCAGAGAAAGATTTATTCAACGTGGTCCCATTGTGGAGAGAAACAAACAGATAATCTGGTAATTCCAATCCCCATCTTGGGGTACTGATATGAAGTTTAAATACTGGGCAAAAGCTATCCATAAGTAAATCCCAGTCAAGTAGTGGACCCACCCGTCACCATCGTCTGGCTGCAGTCTATTCTGCAAGGAGATTCAACCGTGGGTCAGAACTGAGCAAAATCTGTTTCTGAGAGAAAAACTGCCCTTCTGCCTGGCACCAGGCTTTTCCTTTCCTAGAAGGAGGCTCCTGGGGGAAATTCCAGTTTCTTGGGGACTTGGGATCATTGTCCCAGTTGTCTGATAGTCAAAGAGAGGAGTCGCACGTCTTTAAAGCTCCTAGACAGATACTGGATGTTCAAGATTGACCTGGGCAGTCTTTGAAGGCAGTCTGAGCCTACAGAATGAGGCTCTGTCTCAGACTGAAAAGAAAGAAGAAAGAAACAATAAAGAAAGGAAGGAAGAGAGAGAGAGAGAGAGAGAGAGAGAGAGAGAGAGAGAGAGAGAGAAACTGTCCTCTCAGATATTGCTGGCACTATGCTTCCCAGCCGCAGACTCTAGAGGATAAGAAAAACATTAGCACAATGTTTTGAGACAGGGTCTTCCTATGACGCCCAGGCTTGATCTCCAACTTCTGGGCTCAAGCTACTCCTAGCTCAGCCTTCCAAGTCACTGGAGACACAGACACAAAGTTTCTCTTCCAGACAGTTGTTTGTGTATGGGTTTATTTATAGACAGGGTCACCTGTGGTTCAGGCTGGCCTTGAACTCAGCGAGTAGTTGAGGGTGACCTTGAACTCCTGCTCTTTTTGTCTGTGCTTCCTGACTGCTGAGATTCAGGTCTGTCCAGCTTGGCCAGCTCTGCACGGTGATTCAAATGAATGCCCTCCTTCTTTGGTCCTAGCGTTAATTATTCTTCCTGGCATTGATAAAATACATCTACAGAAATAACTTGAGGAAGAAAGGGTTTCCTTTGGTTTATAATCCTAGAGGATGCTCATCATGAGGGGGAGGTAAGATGTTGGGAGGCTGCCGGTGACACTGCATTTGAAGTCAGGAAATAGAGCAAGATGGATGCTTGAGCTCTCTCTCTCTCTCTCTCTCTCTCTCTCTCTCCACTACTGGAGACTGAGCCTGATTAAAAAAAAAAAAAAACCACTGGACTACTTAGCTACACTCCAGTACAGCTTTCTCCTTTTTATTCAGACCAGGGCCCTTAGCCCGTAGAATGGTACTAACCAACCACAGTGACTCTTTCCGTTCAGTTAGCCTAATGTCGATGTCCTTCACAGCCATGCCCAGAGGCTAGCCCACCCTAGACCCGGCATCAGGGTCCTCTCCATCCTTTCCTTGGCTGGGCAGGGTGTGACATCCCAAGCGATGCTCTGGTTTGCAGCTCTCCCCCCCTGCTCCCCCACAGGCTGGAGCTGCCCCTCACACCAGTTCTCCCATCCCTGTCCTCATCTAACCTGAAGCTGAGCTCTCAGTTCTGAAGGCAGAGGATGGGGCAGCCCTTTGGGTCCCCCTTTTAAAGACCTAATGGTAAACCCAAGATGGCCGTGAGTGGGAGCCAGAGGAGAGAGAGGTTATATCATAAAACAGGAAGCCGTGGAATAATCCAGTCTGTGGTTGCCTAGGCTGACCTGAGTTCATGAGAACTACCTTAATTCCTTCCAAAGGCAGGAACCCCAGGGCCTAAGGAATTTGCATCCAGCCTTCTCCTGTGAGCACTTTGGGGACAGCCTCCACCCAAATAATTGAGATTGCTAGTTGTGGTGCTGATGCTCCCCTGTAACCCCAGAGGTAGGAAGACCATGAGTTCAAGGCCAGCCTATTGAGCAAGCGACCCTGTTGCAAACAAACAAGAAATAGCAATGGCTTCAGCCTGTTTTTAGCAAGATGCAGGAGTAAGATGCAGCTCTGATAACTGAATCACACATTCATCCACATTTTTCATTTGTATTTATTGAATTTATTTTTTGTATGTGTGTGTGGTGTACATGTGTGTGTACATGTGTGTGGAGACCAGATGCTGACCCCAGTGTTCCCTGACTGCTCTCTACCATGTGAGGCAGAGTCTCTCACTTTAACCTGGAGCTCATTCAGTCTAGCTAGCCAGCTGGCCCCTGGGGTTCCCTGTTTCCCAAGTGCTGGGGTTACGGGCAGGTTGAAGCCCCCACCTGACACTTAGACGGGCATCAGGGAGCAGCTTTCCCTGAGACGAGTGAGCATGTTTTTAATAAGCACACGGACTAACTGTGGAAGAATAGCCAGTGACATTTGGAACTTTGCAGTTTCTTTCTAATTTCAGAGACCTTTCACATCCTTCAGCTTGCTTGATTTTCACAACCAATAGTGTGAAGGGGGTGATATTATTACAATAGTGTGTGTGTGTGTGCGCGCGCGTGTGTGATGGGGATCCGGACTGCAGATAATAGCTGTGTCTCTGTATCATACAGAACATTTGCCCACTGAGTGGATGCCCTTCTGGTTTCAGCCTCTGCCTGGACAGAGGAATTTTCTCTATTCTATATTCTGACTGCACCCCACAATCTCTAGGTTGAACAGGCCACACTTTCTTCTTGTCAGCCCAGAGTCATTCCTTTCATGCCTGGGGTGGGGTTGGGATGGAGGCTCTGCCCAGGGGCCCAGGCTGGCAGGGGATGGAGGCTCTGCCCAGCCCAGGCTATCTGCCCAGGGGCCCAGGTTGGCAGGGGATGGAGGCTCTGCGCAGCCCAGGCTATCTGCCCAGGGCCCAGGCTGGCACGATCTGCTCTCAGCAGGTGCTCACCCACACCTTTCTGGGTTGGTTATTTTTGCATGGCTCTGAACAACAAGCTTGAGAAAGTAACATAAATAGGGGAAAGGCCTATTTGGCCCTGTGGGATTTGGGCAAAACATCACAATGATGGGAGTGTGTGGTGGAGGACTGGGAGGACCCTTGGGATGAGGTGTGAGCATCAAAGGCATGTTGCCAGTGTTCCCCTTCCTTCAGCTAGGCCCCTTCCCAATGTCTCTACCATTTTCTCCATTGTGAACCAAGAGCTCAACATGGGAGCCTATGGGGCCATGGAGCATGTTCAGATGGTAACAGTCTAGATTCCTCTTTCCTTCTTTTTCTACTCACAGATTGTGTGGCATTTTGGAGGGTGGAGTGCCTGGGAACCTAGCCCACCACTTCCCGCCCCAGTCTGGCCCTGGGCACAGGCCACATGGAGCTGGCCATCAGCTTGGCCTGCTGCCTGTCTATTATGGGCTTCAGCTGCTGGGCTGGCACACTGACCAAAGGAGCCAGCCCTGCCCTCCCTCAGCCCTGGTCCTGGGGCAGAAGCCACAGTTTGATGAGGCAGAGCTGGGCAGGGGTGGGAGGCGACGGTGACTGGGCGCTTAGGGTGGAGAAGGGCTCATGATGCCCAGAGCAGGTGTGTCCATCCTATGGCAGCCTGTGGCTAACGGCAGCTATGAACGTAGCCCAACACAGAACTGTAAACTTAATGTTAATATTATGAGAATGTTTTGTGATTGTTTTAAGAACTTGATTGTGAAGTTCCCATGAACGTTGTAGGTGACAGTGTGATGTTGCAATGCTGCAATGCTGGACTGCAAGCCTTGGAGGAGCAGCAGCTGCTGGGCTGCAGAGTGAGGCAGGGGCCAGAAGTGGGGTGGTGACTCCCCACTGGGCCTTCTTGTCTCTCCTCTTTCAGAGCCTGTGCAGAGCACACAAGCCTAAGCACACCCTGCCCTGGTGGCATGCTCCCAGCAGGGGTGCCGAAGGGCTCTTCACACTGGGGTAGATAGGCAGCTATGCTCAGGATGGGAATTATGAGATTACTGTCATGGTACAAATGGGTGGCCACCGGCCGGAGCATGGCCCTGGTCTGGTCTGGCACAGACCCACTGTATTTGCTATGTGGGGACCCCACCAACCCCTCTTATGAAGAACGACTCTCCTTTCTCATGGCAGCCTCCGGCCCACCCTCTGCAGGTGCTGTGTGGGGCGTGGGCCATGCTTCGCCCTTACATCCATGCACACTGCATGTTCAAATGTGCGAATCCTCTGGAGAGATGCTGGGAGGGGAGGGGGCAGGAAGCCTGAAAAAGACAGGGAATTTATGAGGCGCTTTTGTGGGGAGACAGTCGTAATGAAGAAAATTCAATTTTCTGCAGTTCGTAGAGTCAATATGTTAAATCTCGGAGAAGCTGTGGACTGA
The DNA here is from genome assembly GCF_014885135.2 of Alexandromys fortis. Classification (NCBI taxonomy): domain Eukaryota; kingdom Metazoa; phylum Chordata; class Mammalia; order Rodentia; family Cricetidae; genus Alexandromys; species Alexandromys fortis. The sequence goes on along the minus strand of NW_026068140.1, from coordinate 1,210,875 downwards.
CAGCAGAGTGCAAAGTCAATGGGACGTGTGTGGGAGGGAAGCCGTCTGCCTGTGTCTGCAGCCGCCGCCTCGCCATACCCTTGAACTGCAGTTGGGGACAGGACGGTATCAGACACTTGAGTTCTTGCAAGTGTCCTGCTTCTGCCCAGCCCAGTGGCCGTCTTCTCATGCCTTCTTTCCTAATGAAAAAAGCTGCCTGTCCCAAGTCCAGCTCCACCCTAGCACCACCTTGCAAGGGAGCCGGTCCTTTTGTAGTCTAAGCACTACTCTGGATGCAGTTACTAGTTTTATAGTGACTATTTCAACCTGAAGCCACTAACAGGAAAAGGTTTCTCAGTCTCTGCCAGCATCTCCTGTTTCCAAGCAGGGTTCCTCTTTCTGCACAGCTCTCACACTCTTCCCGGCTTTTGTTCCAGAAGGCAGCACAGAAAGAGCACCGGTGTGTGTGTGTGTGTGGGGGGGGTCCTCAGTGAGCCCGGCATCACCAGGAGTCACGATTAGCTGAGCTGCTGGCTGTGTAATTGGCGTGTGCCTGTGTCTCCGGGATCTGCTGTGTTAACAGTGGTCCCTGTGGTGAGTAACGAGATCTGGGCCCATGGCTGGTTGCACATTCTAATTAATTAGTGTCCCTGTGGTGTAGAGGAATGAGGAGGCCATGTGGGGGCATCCCAGAGCAAGGGTCTATGTCTTCACAGCCCAGTGGTCCCGGGGCCGAGGGAACAGAGCATCCACCCCAGAGTGTGGGTTGGGTGGGAGGGGACTGGGTGCAAAGAGGCTGGTCATATGCTGGTAATTTATGATTGGTACAAGCGTCTACCCTCAGCTAAGGCAGGTAGCTCAAGTCTTTGTGACATATCTCCGTCCAGACACCCAGGAGGATGTAGAGGAACAGCATCCCCTGGCTTTCGAGCCTCGTCCTTATTATGTATTCTGCCTCCGTGTATGCCTGCAGGCCAGAAGAGGGCGCTGGATCTCACTACAGATGGTGTGAGCCACCATGTGGTTGCTGGGAATTGAACTCAGGTCCTCTGGAGGAACAGTCAATGCTCTTAACCTCTGAGCCATCTCTCCAGCCCTCCAGCCTCATTCTTATCTGCTCACAGCTGCCTCCACTTTTCAGGATGTCTCTCCACTAGCCATTCTGGCCTGCCTCACACTCCGGCCCAAGGGCCTATGCGCTACATACTCTCACCTTCAGGCCGTTGCCTGCCCCTTCTACACATGCGCACATGTGGACTCCTTGGCATAACTTTACAGTTAGGCAAGATCTCTGCGGCTTAAACCCAGAGCCTTGTCCATGCTAGGCAAGCAGGTTACCATGCAGCCCAGTCAGAGTCTTCTGCTTGAGCCTTCCATGTGTACCGCCACGCCTGGTTAGTCTTTTTAAAATCTGGCATCAGGGGAAATACAACAGAAAACTTCAAGTGGGGAGCAGGGAGAAGGGCGGGAGAGAGCCTTCCTCCCCACGACCCCATGCCCACAGGATGAGCACGGTTACTATAGCAGCAAGAAGGGTACATGAGAAGGAAGAACTTCTAGCCAGCAGAAGGCTCTACTTATTTGCTGAGACATTAGTTTATGCCTGAAGCCCAGAGGCACCCCTTCCCACCACCCCCCTTCCTTTAACGCTGAAGTTGAGCAAGGTGTGTGGGGCGGGGAGAGTGGGGAGGGAAACTAGAGAAAACACACAGAATTGGAGATAAGGTTGCGGCAGGCGCCCTGCCTTCCATGTGGCGGCACGAACCATGTTCCCGCGCCCGGTAATTGCTAAATTACCCGCCATCTGCTCAGCTCTCAGACATAAATTATCTGCGAGGAGAAAAGCCACAGAGGCGGTGTACTTTCCTCCCGCCCGCCCAAACCTGAGAGAGGAGCTAAGGTTGGGCTCAGGCAGCCCAGGCCTCCATTCTGCCAAAGGGGCAGCAGTCCAAGGAGACAGGGGCCCCCAGGAAAGGGGTGGGACGCCTCTCAGTGGGCGGGGCGCTCCCCTTGGCTCCCAGGAGGGGGCGGGACCTGTGTGGTGGGTGGGGCTTCTCACAGGTGGGCCCACAGCGCGTGGAGGTTTTGGGGAGCCTCTCTTGACCACCCAATTCCAGGCCGTGGCCTCTGGTGTCGCTCCAGCCGTCACTAATAGCTGTCCCAGGAGCAGGGCAGGAGAGAGGGGGTGCAGGCCGAGGTGTGAACTGGACCTCACCCTGAGACCTTCGGTTCTGAGGGTGGAACGGGAGTGAGAGGGGCTTAGGAGTAACAGGCAGTGGATAAAAGGCCGCAGGTTGTGCAGGTGCAGAGTTGTAGGGAATGGAAGGTGGTCTCTGGGCGGTGGGGTAGATGCAGGTGTAATGAGGAGCAGGCACAGGAAGTGGGGAGCCAAGATGGCGAGTGAGCCCCAAGGACACTGAGAGCCTGAGGATGGTCTAAGGCAGAGAGACTATGCATTAGTGATCCTAGGCCTGAAGGGATGTGGGGAGCCAAGGCTGTGCCAGGGAAAGAAGGGTGCCCTGGACGGTCCCAGGAAGGTGGCATTTCCAGAGCCATCTGCCAGTCTCAGGCTGGGGCCTGGCTCTCAGGCTGGAGCTGAGAAGTAGGGGTCCCACCCTCTCCCCGAGCTCCAGGCACCTGCAGGGTGTGCCCGTGGGGTGGGGGCTGGCGGGCGACTCCCTGCCATGCAGGAAAGAGTGGGGTTTGTGTGGAGCGATTGTTTAGTATTCATGGGGCGACGCAATCTCTCCCACATCTGCTTAGCGCAGCAAGTCCTGTCATATAACTGTCTCCCGCACTGTCTGTCCATAAAGAATGTCTCGGAATTGGTGTAATTCAGAGAAATTAATGACGACTTTCTGCGGGACGGCTCCCTGGGGGATGATTAACACTTCATCGTCCATCTGATGCGCGGGGCCCAGCGCTCCATCGCGAACATTTGGGCCGTGGCCAGTCGCATTAAAGGTTATTACGGAAAACGCGACCTGCAAACCGGCGTGAGGCATGATGGACCATGGGCGGGGGGAGGGAGGACCTGGGAGCCCATCTGAGCTGGCCAAGTCCGAGATCAAGTTTCCTGAGGGGTCTGATGCTGAGCGAGAACGTTTTCTGTTTAGACTACGAAGGAGAGCTGCTAGGCCCCCACCTCACCTCAGCGTGGAGAAGGGAGTGGAGGACCCCCTCTTCGTGGGGATGCACTGCTAGAGGAGGCTTTCCTTGTCGTTTTAGTTCTCAGGGCGTCATTAGGTGAGTTTTATTAACAGCTGTAACCAAGACTCAGAGAGGTTGTGCCATGTGTTCAAGGTAGCACAGCTTATAAAGACACCAAGGCAGACTTTGAACTCAGAGTCTTAACTCTAGAGCTCTTATCCTTCCCCCCATACCATGGGGCAGCCTCACCAAGTGTCTTCCTCAGCTTCCTGCAATGGGGTGGTAGCAGAGACCTCAAAAGTGTTTGGTGGATGAGTGCACGAACCACCTTTGGATAGACCAGAGGCCTGAAGACTCCGCTGGCAGGAAATGGGTGCCGTTGTAGGTCTGGAAGCATGGTTTTGTATAGTTTCCCTGTGCAGGGGACAGTCTCAGCCCCTAGAGAGGGTTCTAGTCCTCAGTCTGAAGGGAGGGGACAGACACCCAAACAGTGCTGTTGGGCATTTGAGTGCTGTGTGTGTGTGTGTGTGTGTGTGTGCGCGCGCACGGGCGTGTGTGTGTGTGTGTGTGTGTGTGTGTGCATGTCAGCCAAGGCACGAGTTGTGAGCAGGTAGGACTTGCATGTGCCGCACGAGTGAGTATCTGCTTCTGAATAGTCTGCCCCCTCTGAGCTTTTGGCTCACCTCACTCTACCTTAGAGGGCAGAGTTCCCATGGTTTTTGTTTATGACCTTGAGACTCTGGGGCACCATACCCAGTGCAAACTTTACTGAGTGGTTCAAAGCTACCCCACTCCCTAACCTCTGATAAAGACCATGTCTACATTCTCACTGAACTACACATGGGTGGAGATTTCCAGGCCACGTGTGCTGAGTTCTTACTTGGGTCTAACCTCAAGGCCTTTTGTTATACTGGGATGTTTAATAGACTCATGCTAGTTGTTTGAAATGGGAGCTTTGCAACCCACACCCTATCCATCTCCAGTGTGGGGACAGTTTCTTCTGGTGTGTGTGTGGGGGTGAGTCCAGAGTATAGGGACTAATGGTGTTAATTACCTCAAAAAAAGTACCAGGAAAGCTCTGGGTAGTTAAAAGACTACATTTATTATTTACTATGTGTACTCTACCTATGGCCCAGGCCACTGGCCCTCTTTCACTGTATGCTAAATAACTAAATAAAAGCTTCTAATTATTTATTTGTTTGTTGACTTTTAATTTAGATTCTCCTGAGAATCCTCCCTCTCCCCTTTACAGCTACTCACCAAAGGCTCAGGCTCTCTCTCTCTCTCTCTCTCTCTCTCTCTCTCTCTCTCTGTGTGTGTGTGTGTGTGCATGTGTGTTTGTGTGTCCTTACTGGGAGTTGGTTCTCTCCTTCCAAACCGAGTGAGTTCTGGGACACTTGGTCACAAGTTTCCATGCTGGCTGAACCATCTAGCTTTCCCTCTCTATATAATTAAATCTAGGCTTTTGTGGGGGTTGAAAGCCTGGTGGATTGCAGAATCACTGAACTTGTGATTCTCCTGTCTTGGCCTCTAGTAGCTGGAATTACAGGCCTGTACCACAAAGCCCAGCTTTGCACAGGTTAACAACGGTCCATCCTCGTAATAGACAAACTTTGGTGTCCTGATGAATGGGGCTGCCAATGAAAATTCAGGTTTCTGCTTCCTGGTCTAGGACTCCAGGAGCCCCTTATTTGTGAGCCCTAGGGGCCTGGTACCCACACTTTTTTTTCCTTTAAGATTTATTATGTATAGTGTTCTGTTTGTATGTATGCCTGCAGGCCAGAAGAGGGCACCAATTCTCATTACAATGGTTGTGAACCACCACATGTTTGCTGGGAATTGAACTCAGGACCTCTGGAGAAGCAGCTCATGCTCTTAACCTCTGAGCCATCTCTCCAGTCTCCCCCCCCCCCCAACATCTTTTGCTTCAGTTCCCATTTTCTACTCTGAACACCTGCGTGATGTTTTGTCTTTACACCCTAGTAGACAGAAGCCCCTCTCCTGTCTCCTACACTCACACAGGCTAAGTTATCTTTCTGGCCTTCTCTTCCTCCAAACAGGCCCTCTGCCTTTGGCAATACCCATAACCCCCTCCTTTGGAAAGCCCTCCAGATGCATCCTCCCCTGTCGAGATCGCACCTCCCCTTTGTAAGTCCCTGCTGTCAAGGTGCCCTGGCCGCTTCTTGTCAACCCTCCTCCTTCCTAGCTGTGCACTGTGCCCCCTGGCCATAGCAGTGCGTCTGTCTCTCCGGGAACCCCTGGCTCTTGGCCAGCACTGAAGGGAAACCCACAACCCCCACCCCCGTTTCCTGACTACAGGGAATGGTGGTAAGAACTGTTCCCACTGACCTGGTCTGTCTGTCTGGTGGTGGTGAGGCCCTTTGCAGTCCTGAGTTTACTTGTGGCTCATGACTCAGCCCTAGGCCTTGAGGACTCCTGCTCTGGCTACTTCGGGCGGGCCATGGTCAAAGGTGCTGGCTGTCTGGCCCATGCGAGCATGAAGGGGCGACAGCCTTGCCTGAGCCTTCGCCCCGCTTTTCTCCTTCCCAGTTTCGTCATCCCAGACCTAAGTCCCTTTGCTGAGATCACCCCCCCCACACACACCTCCCGTGACTGGTCCTTCCTAGGATGCCTAGAGTGTAGATCTGAGGAGCTCAGGGTCCAGGCAGCAGAGAGCGCCAGGTCTCGAGACCAACTGATGGATTGGCCGCCACCTTGTGGCCGATAGTGAGTACGGCAGGTTTGGGGTAGCCCTGCTAAGAAGAATCGCCCGGAAAGAAAGGGAATAAGTACAACCTTAGAAATCCTGTTCACTCTAGAGGGTTTCTTAGCAAATCCCTAAATTCCTATTTGAGAAAGTAGTGAGAACCATAGGGAAAATCAAGAAGCAAGGACACTTCTAGAGGAATCCTTTCTTCCTCCTAAATAGCTGTCAGAAACAGAAGCAGGATTGTAGGTGTGATCTCAAAGTGTATTTTGTTGTTTGATGGATGTTGTTGCACAATCTGCTCCATACTGGGGATGGAACCCAGGGCTTTTCACATGTTGGCCAAGTGCTTTTCCACTGAACTATATAGCCTCTCTCTTTTTACTTTCTTACGTTTTTGAGACAGAGCCTCATTAAGCAGCCTAGGCTAACCATTAACTCCCGTAGCTCAGGCAGGCCTTGAACTTGTGATTCTCCTGTCTTGGCCTCTAGTAGCTGGAATTACAGGCCTGTACCACAAAGCTCAGCTTTGCACACATTTTCCAAAGCTGTTGGCACCCTGTAAGTGAGTGCCCCGCCTTCTCCGGTCCACCGAGTCTGTTCAGAAACCTTCCTCCTCTGACCTCAGCTGTGTCTACCACCAAATTGCTGATCTGGGAAGTCCCCTCTACGGTCTAATTTTAATCCTTTCTTCAGGACTGTAAAGGGACAAGGCCCCATACAGAGCTGGTGGGAGGGCAGTGAGGAAGGCCGAGGGAGGCCACTCTGCCCCGCCCCGTGTCCCTCCCCTACCTGCCTGGATCTTTGGAGATGATGCGGATGATAAAAGGATCCATCTCCCTGGAGGCGCTGAGATCCACAGGTGCTAGGGAAAAGAAGCCCCTGGGTTCTGACTTGTTATTCCCTTCTGCAGATTGGGTGTGGTGGGGAGGTGCTTGTCTAAGTCCTTCCCATCTCAGAGTCCCGTCACTCTGTCACAGTCCCAGGCCCTGACACTACTGTGACCCTTGAATTTTTTCCACTCCACCCCTCCTGGGTCTAGTCCCCTTCCCAGAGAACCAAGGTTCCCAGAGTTCTCTGTTTTCTCTGGTACTTCTTGGACAGTGCCCTGACTCTGGAGACTGAAGTCCTCTCTCCAAAGTGTGAGTCCTCCCTAAGAGGTCTGGGGGGTTGTTCCCTTCACGGTGGGGAAATCCTCCCTTGGAGGAGGGGTCCTCCCCTGCTTCACCAGCTAGTGCTGGCCTTACCGAGCTCAATTAAAGAGCAATGTTCTGTGTGCGCTCCAGCCCTGTGGAGCTTGACTCTGGGAGGGAGGTAATTGCCAGTTCCTGCATCTCCCTCTTGAATGGCTGCCTTATAATTTTTTCCCCGGCTGCCTGGTATGAAACATTTATGTTTTTAATAACACCAGAATGGTTTTGACCTTGGGAATTCATAGTAGAATGGGCACTGTGAACTGCCCCAGCGTGACTGTGATCAGTTCCTCCCAGGACAGAGGCTCTGGGGCTTCCTAGATTCTAGGAAGATGCATGGGGGCTAATGGGGGGGGTAGAATCTGAGAAACTAGAGCAGACTCAGAGGCACATGGAGATGGGTAGAATGTGGTTTTTGAAAGGTTGGGTGCCCCCCCGCCCCATGAAGAAAGTCTGAAGTGTGTGTGGGGTGCTGTGGGCATGTGTGGGGTGCTGTGGGCAGAGGTCATCAGCCTACAGGTGTCTCAGGTCTCTTTTCTTCTCATTCCCACTTTCTTTTTAACTCTTGAGTTTCATGAACACTGGAAGCTTGGAGGACTAGCCAGAAGATGGAAGTTATATACCATGTAGAACTTCCCAGTAGAGTATGGACATCAGGAGGGAGCGTCTCCTCCCCTCCTGCCCGATGCCCTTGCCCAGGACAGCAAGAAGAATCTGAGAGAAGAGTAGAGAGGGCTGAACAACATGGGGGCAAGGAAGAGCCTGGGAGACAGCTGGGGCCCCTGTGGAGAAAGACCAGGTTTTCTGCATCTTCAAAGAGCCCTGGAGACAATGAAAAGCTCGCTCGACCAAGGAGAGGCTCCCTGTGTAGATAAGCAAGATAAATGGTACTCAGCTGGTACCCAGCCTGCATCTCTGTGCCCTGGGCCAATAGTCCTGTATGCATGAGTTACATATGCTAATGGGAAGATGGTGGCTTTGGTTGTGACTTTTTAAAGTCACCAGGAATTGTGGAGTATTTCTGGAGCAGTGTCCGGCATCATTTGGGAAGAACCGGGAAGAACCCTCTTTCCCCCACAGAATCAAGAAAACCTGGGTTCTAGTTCCTGGTCCTGTCATCTGCCTGGACTCTAGGGTGTACCATCTCTGTGAATGGGGTGTCATTTGCTGCACCCTGAGGGAAGAGTCATAGGGTCTTTCTGTGTCAGTGCCTTTAGGGAGCCAGGGAGATGGAAGGAGCTGGGGTAGGTGATGACATTTCAAGGTCTAGCGAGTCTGAGGAGAGCTTCTGGTGGTGGGGGGCGTGTGCAAGGTTTTCTCAGATCCAAAAATTCGTAGATTCTTATTCAGTCCCTAGGACCACACAGAAGGCCGGCGTGACCTGGTCTCACCGTGCCAAGGGGCTGAGGTCAGGGCCTGAAGGGAGCCCTGTTCTCGGTCGCCCTCCCGTGGCCGCTTGGCCCTTCGCAGGTTGCTGCTGAAGATTCTGCTCAACTCCGCAGAGCTGCCTCCCTTGCCCCCTGGTGGAAATTTCATACATTACAAGAAGCGATCTTGGCTTTCTAGCTGCGTTTGTGTTTTCCAGTCTGTTTCCCTAAGATTCTGGAGGCATCCATGACTTCTTTGCCCCTAGAAATATGACCTTCCGTACTTTTGCCCGAACCTGTAAACGTTCTACTTGCACCGCGGAGAAAAGGGGTTGAGAATGGGCAGAGCAGGGTTTTTCTCTCCTTCCTTTGGGTTCACACCCACTCCCAGTTTCCTAAGGTTGCTGGGAATTCTCAAAGATGTCCGGTGATATTTCTGGAGAACATGGATCTGAAGCATGGAGCCAATCCACTGAGTTCAGCCCGTCACCGTCTACAGAGAGATGGATTGGCAGGCGCCGGGAGGCAGGCGACAAGGATGATGGAGGGAGATGGCGTCTTTGACAGATGCCGACAGGGCTCGTTATTTGCTAGCCCTGGATCCCTCCCACCCACCACGATGCCCTTGGTCTCCCCCCAGACTCACTCGTTACTGACTGGGGAGAACCTGGTGAACAGGCAGCTCTGGAGGAGCTGGGGCTCGGGCTTTGCAGACTGCTTGGAGCTGGCTTTCATGACCCGGATGTCTGAAGGGGACACAGTCCCCAGACCAGTTCTGAGATGTTGGGGCTTAGGGAGGCGTATTTAAAGGAACTGAATTTATCGAACCAGGCACTAGTTTGAGTGCCTACTATATACAGGGACTGTTCATATGTGTCTTGAAGGGGGGGTCAAAGAAGGGCAGACCCCACATGTACCGTTCCTTTTCTTGTGTAATTTTTGAGACAAGGGTCTTATGGACCCCAGGCTAGCCTCAAAATTGCGATGCCCTGAGTTTCTGATTATTTCACCTCCACTTCCTGAATGCTGACGACAGGTGCAATCTTCCTCCTGCTCCCTTGGTTCATCTCCTCACCAGACTTGTTGCTCCATATGAGGCTGTGCCAGGGGTCCAGGGAGCCACCTGAAGATCCTAAGATGGGGTGCAAAGTCTTGATCCCCAGGCCCTTTTCTATTCACCCCACCCTTTCAGGGGACCTCCCATCTCTCCTCAGGTGGGTACCTGGGGGAAGGGTGGGGGATGGAGGCTCCCATAGAGGAACTGGGATGATGGGGATCAGTCACACTACCCATAAGAAGCCTATGGAGCGGGCAGGGAGAAGAGCAACATTTGCAACGGTACAGAAGGTTCTGGGAGGAGCAGAGTGCTGCAGTCGGAGCAGGTGCTGCATCCTAATCAGGGCTGCGGAGGCTGCGCAGTGGCCGTCAATCATCCACACAAAGGGCCGCCCGCCCCCTTCCCCCTCTCAGGCTTGCGCACCAGCCTCCCCGCTCTATCCCCAGAACGTTTGGGCAGTGCTAAGAGCCTGGGAAGGGGGAGCAGACCCTCTAACAGGAGGAACCCACAATACACCTAGTAAATGCAAGCAGAGACCTAATAGAGTGGGGGCTAAAGCTGGATGGGTTCTACACCCTGGAGACTAAAGAGGGGGAGGAAAAGCAAAAAGCTACAGATGTGGAAAGGGAGAGATGGAAGAGAGAGAAATAAGAGGGAGCGAAGACACAAAGCCATCTCCACACTTGAGACGGCAGTGACAGACATAGGCTCAGAGACCAGAGAGGAATCAGGTCCTGGGGAAAACCGAGAGCCAAGGACCCAGAGCCCAAGAAGATATAGGGACCTGAAAGGCTGAACAGTGTACTTAGAGGCAAAGGCCGGTGGAGAGGGGAGGGGGAGATGGAAGGAGGAAGAACATGAAAAAAAGGTGGCAGTGAGGTTGCATAGGATGTAGCCTCCTGGCCAAGCGCTGGCCTCCCAGAACCTGGGACTCAGGTGGGGGAGAAGGACAGCTCTGCAATTCAGAATGCCACTCTTAAGTGCCAGATCACCTACCTGGTGTGCAGAGACTGCACTGCTCCTTGGCCCCAGAGAGTTGAGGCTCAGAACAATGATGGAGGGGCAGGAAGTACAGAAGAGAAAAAGACACCAGGGAAAAACACAGAGAAATGAAAGAGTTGACCCCCAACAGAAATCAGAGGGAGAGGAATAGCTGGTATTGAAAAAGTAATTGACAGAAAACATAGACCAGAGATGCCCACGGAAGCCGCTTGTGTGGATGAGGGAGTTGTGAAGGGGCAAGTATGGGAGCTGGTACAAGGCACACCTATCTCCTCACAGAAGGCAGCTGCTCTGAAATAACCAGAGTGTGTAGGGGAGACAGTAAAGATTTTTTATTTTTTGGGTGACCTTGCTTTTCTCTTTCATACAGAGACCCCATCTATGCTGGCACATGCTATCCGAGGAGCACTTGCTGCTGCAGTCGCTGGGTCATTCCTGGCCATTCCTCTCTGGGGATCGCCTTTAAAGCCTGCCGTGTAAGCTCTGAGCAGCCTCTCACCAGAGGCAAATTCGTATCTTTTAGGGGTGGATTTAAATTCTGGAAACAGCCAAGTGTTGTTAGAAATCAAGGTTGGAAAAAAAGGTGAAGGCCCAGCTGGGAAATAATATTTCCAGTTAAGTACAAGGTGAAAGTGGGAAGGCATTGTGGGGGTACCCCCCCCCGTACTCCCTTCCCCCGGGGTACTCCCTTCCCAGTAGCTCTGAAAAGCCATTTTGAAGAACTTTGCAGGGTGTGACAGGAGACCTTCAGCCGCAGTTTGAGTCCAGTTTTCTGGCCGTTAAAAATGACAGCACTCTCTGTCTCCGGACACTTCAGTGTGTCACTGGATGGGCAAGACCTGCCCTGCCCCATCCTCTCCCATCCCTACAAAGGCTGGCTCACAGTCCCCTCTCTGTTGGTGTACAGCATGCTCACGTACAGGTAACCTGGTGAACCCGAGATACATCAGACTGAAAATTACAAATGACTAGGTTAAACGTATAAGGAGAGCCAGTGAGTTCATCTGGGAAAGCTGCCTGCCTGGAAGAGGGGAGTTAGAAGGTGTGGGGTGTAACCAGGAAGAGCAGTCACTCTCTTTGGCAGTTCTGAGGAGAGTACAGCAAACAGCTTTTCTGGCTGGGTACAAGGAACAGGCAAGAAGGGTAGACTGGAGGCAGTTTCCGAAGGCAGACTGGGTGATCACAATTCGCCAAGAGGAACTGGAGCCTACTGGAGGGCACATTGACACGTGTTAGAGACAGATGGCACTGTGCACAATTTTCTGGATAGGTGTGTAGTCCTGTGCGCGCGCGCGTGTATGTGTGTGTGTGTGTGTGTGTGTGTGTGTGTGTGTAGGGGCATGAATATCCAAGTCTCTTTGTGCCATGTGGCTTTCTGCCCCAGGCTCTTGACTTTCCATCTGTGTTCGACTGGCATTCAGCTATGTGTGTGAGCATGTTTGTTCATTTGTGTATTTCCACTTGGTCGTGTGTGAGCTGTATTTCCATTGCTTCCTGGGTGTTTCATTTGGCCACATGCGGTGGAGAGCAGTGTGAGATGCGAATGCACGAGCTGTATGTGTGAGTGCGCGTGCTGCTGTCTGCAGGAGCGGCAAGGCTGGCTCGGAGCCCTGTTTCCCCCTCCACTGACTCCATCTGCCCTCTCCGAGGTCGTCACAAGGAGGCAAACAGCAAAACTGGCAAACAGCTACAGCTAGGGAGACTAAAAGTGTTACAAGCCCGGCTTAGACTACCCCTGCTGGAGAGAAATAGCCGGAGGGAGACAGACCAGACAATCACGAGCATTCAGGCGCTGCGTGGACGTGCTTCCCTGGGCAGGTGCTCTCATGTGCCCACGCCCTCGGTGACATCAGGGCTTCGGAGCACACCGGGCACACTCCAGTTCCAGGCCTCCCTGTCCTCAGGCTACGGCCCGGTCTCTAACGCCTCCATGTGCCTCTTCCAGTTTGGGGGCGCTCGCACGGACTTTAGAGCCAATCGCTGGACGTCTGTGGGCTCCTGGGGCGGTGGAAGAGGGTACGCGTGGGGGCGTTCTAACCCTCGCTCCCTCCCCAGCCCCACTGCCTCCCACTCATCCCCTTCCGGCCCGCGGCAGTTTCCGAAATCGCCCGGCGGCCGCGAATTCATTAGCGGGGGGCGGATGTAAACGCAGCGCGGTGGAACGTTTTAATTAGGCCTGAACAATAAACAAGCTAAACGAGGTGCGCAGGGCTCCCTGGCGGGCCCTCAGCCTCCTCCGCGCCGCGCGGACTCATTACGGCTGCAGCCAATTTCACGCCAGCGCCGGGCGCGCGCGGCCCGGGCTGGGGAGGGCGCGCGGGGGCGGCCGAGACTCTGTGCCCCGGGGCTACGCGCTGGGCGGTTGCTCCCCAGCCTCCCTCCGCAGGGTCGCTGTTCCCTCTGCCAGCCTGGCTCGGTGTCCTTGAGCTGAAGGTCTCCGCCCGCACCTGCCCGCTCTTTTAGGGTCTGTCCTCCTCCGCGCGCCACCCTCGCCGGTGTCTCGGCTGTGGATTCCGCTCTATGTCCTCCCCCTGCCTCGAACCCTCACTCCCCTCTTTGTCACAGTCTCCTCATCCTCGCTACAGTGTCTCTGCTTCCCGTTGGTCATTTTTCAAATTTTGGCGAGGACTCTCGGGCTTCGTTCCTCCTCCTCAGTGGCCTGGTGCCTCGGTGTCACTCCCGGTGTACTCTGTTCGCTGGTGCAGTAGCCTGCCAACCTCCCACCCGCCTGCCCTCCATCTCCTGCCAGGGTTCCTTCTGAGGCCCTTAGAACCAAACCAAAGGTTTAGGTGCAGCCCGAGGCTTTGTCCCCAGCCCTTAACTGTTAAGGCTTTGGGCTTTTCTGGAACTCAGAGCCAGTGGAGTGGTTTAGTTCTTTATCTCCCCCACTTTTTGGTGATGCTGCTGCAGGCATGTTTTGCAGGCATGTAGTCTTGGCCAGGACCCTCCTGGTTGGTCATTGGTGGCCTGAGGTCTGGTCTTGTTCCTCACCACGTGGCCTCTTCACCTGGCCTTGCTCACCTGTAAAGGGTGGGAGGCAATTTTAGTGCTTTGTGCTTGACACAGTTGTGAGAATAGCGCAGGGGTAATGAAGGCAGTGACCTCGGCACAGCGTATGTACTCAATATTAGTCCTCCTTAGTCTCCCTCGCCAGGAACTCCGAGGAAAGGAGCGACAAACTCATACTTTATAGGCCCCAGGTGAATTTCACGTGAGCAACTGGAACATCTGCACAAATCTCTGAATTGGACTGAAACACAGAACAAAGGACACAATGCAGATCAGAACACAGGGCCAGAGGCCAGTGGGGAGCGGTGGTGCATGCCTTTAATCTCAGCACTCTGGGGGCACAGGCAGCTTTCTACCAGTTCAAAGCCAGCCTGGTTTGTTTGTTTGTTTATTTATTTGTTTATTTGGTTTTTCGAGACAGGGTTTCTCTGTAGCTTTGGAGCCTGTTCTGGAACTCCCTTTGTAGACCAGGCTGGCCTCGAACTCACAGAGATCTGCCTGCCTCTGCCTCCCGAGTGCTGGGATTAAAGGCATGCGCCACCACTGCCCGACCAGCCTGGTTTATATAGTGAGACCCTGTCTCAAAACAAAATAAAAACAAAACCAAAAAGAAAACCCAAATACCAAAAGGTGTGCCCCAACTCTAGCCTGTCTAGCCTGAATTGTCCTGAAGAAGTGGGGCTTTGCCTTCTTGGAGGATGCAGTGGGTTGCCAAGACTTTTACTCTTAGTGACCTATTCCCTAGAACCTCAGGTCCTCACCCCTTCCATGTAGCCCTGCACTGTCTCCCTGCCATTTAAACATCGCAGGGCAAAGGCAGACTCTAAATTCTCTACCTGATCGTGACCCTTTACCCTAACCTCTTTTCTTTCCTAAGGGGCAGGATCTGAGCCTGCAGCTCCTTCCCTCTGCATGCCGTCCATTGTGAACTCCGAGGAGAGAAGCAGAGTTCTGGAGCCTCCACAGCAGAAGTTTGAGTTGTTGGGAGCAATGGATGAAACATTGTAACTTGGTATTGGGGAGACTGAGAATGGCCAGGCAGGGAAGTTATTTGAAGCCATGCTGGATGTATTCCTTCCTCTTGGCAGCTAAGGATCCCTAAGTAGAGTGTATTATATTGGAAAGCTCAGGCAGAGGTGAGGAAGAAATGTGCAGGGTTGCATGGATATTGGAAAGAAGTGGGGTGGGAGAGGCGTGGCTTGAGAGATCATGCTTGCTACACCAAGGCAGAATGTTTTGGCTGCCATGTTCTGGAAGACCTCTGGGATAGGGACAGTGATAGTGGCACTATGGGGCAGCAATGTAAGATGTCCACAGTGACCCTTGGCTGGATGGGCAAGATGTTGGAAAGCCAGGCTGACCTTCCTGACCCTGATATGTTCTCAGTGCAGGGATGAGCGAGTCTGGATTTCCTGTGTTAGTGAACCATGGCTGGGTGGAGAAGCTGTTCAGGCTGTGAAGTGTGAGGAAGAGGTCTCTGGGGCCAGCAGACAGAAAAGGGGAGAGGCAGATAGAGATGAGAAGGTTATAGGAAGACCCAAGATTTGCAGACCTGTTGGGTTATATCTCCTCCACTCTTTCTGTAGACTGTATTAGACATTTTATTTTGGTTAAGTTTTTTTGAGACAGGGTCTCATGTAGCCTACTCTGGCATCAAACTCAATATGTAGTTGAGGATAACCTTGAACCTTTGATCCTCCCATGTCCATCTCCACCTCCTGAGTACTGAGATAATAGGTTTTCACCACCAGGATTGGTTTATGTCGTATTGGATTGAACCAAGATGCTCCAGCATGCTTGGTGAACATTCTGCCAACTACGTCACCAGCCTAAATTACACATTTAAAGCTAAACATTCTTCATTTAATCATCCAGCCTAGCCTTCTTTCAGAGGGTAAGATATTACTTTCCCCATTTTACCAGCTTGAACAGAGGTCTGGACTGCAGGTACTGAAAAGCATACCAGGACCCAGGTTCCTTCCTACAGGGGTGGGTGTGGGTTGGTGGGGGGAGCTAATCTCTCCCTATCCTGCTGGATTTCAAGCCTGGCTGCTCCTCAGAGCAGAATGTTCAGGGGTGGGAACCAGAATGGGCAACTTCATTCCTGGCTACTTACCAGCTCTGTGTCCTGAGGCAAATTAACACAGTCTCTGTGTTAATTTCATTACCGGTAAACCAGCACCATTAGACTCCACCTCCATGGCTTGCTCTTGAGGTTAAAATGAGGCATACACCAAAGAAACCTGTGCAGCTGAACCGGCTTGGAAACTGGCGTTTAAACCGTCTGTGAGCTTCTCTGAGATCTTCCCAGCTGGTATTCTTCCAGTGTGCTGCAGACATGACGTCAGCTCTCTCTTTCCAAGCCTTGCACACCCTGACCAGCTTGTAAGCCAGTCACTTGCTGCCCTCTGATCCTGTTTCATGTTTCTCATCTCTAGTCCATACTCCTGCTCCTTAGCAGATCTAGTTAGCGTACAGTTAACTGCCTATCTCTAGTTCCATCTCCCGCTTAGCAGATCTAGTCAGTGTACAGTTAACTGCCCATCTCTAGTCCATACTCCTGCTCCTTAGCAGATCTAGTTAGCGTACTGTTAAATTACAGCTCACTATTCTCCCTCTGGTTCAGGTCCTTGCTTTTCCCACGCCCTGGAGAGCTGAGTCCTGTCTTCTTCTACCTTTGGATTTTTCCCATTCCTCCAAGATTGGGTTTACCAGATGAGTCCAAAGAATAGACACCAAAAAGGGCACAGATGTTAGGATGGAATAGAAAATGAGGGGCTTGGGAAAGACACCAAGTAGATTATCTGCCTAAGGGCTCCTCAAGGAGGGTGTGACATGTGACTTAACATTCTTTTTTATTTTTTCCTAGATAGACTCTCACTCAGTGGCCTAGGCCTACCTGGAACTCACAATGTAGTGGAGGTTAATCTTGAACTTGAGGTGACTCTCCTGCCTCAGCCTCCACAGTGCTTGGATTACAACTTCTCTATCTCGCTCTGCAGTGTTTTTTACGACCAGGTTAAGGATGGGGTGGTGAGGTGGTGCATAAGGGGCAGTCAATCCCTCTTGGAGTGAAGATGAAAGGGAGTTGTTTTTCTAGTAGTTTGACAGACTGTATTTTGCCTTATCATGTGGTGGTCAACTGGGAGAAGTGTGTGTGTGGGGGGGCGGAGGTGTTAGTGCTGATGGAAGATTTAATACCCTAGATCTGAGGAAGGAAATCCTCTGTGAAGCTGACTCTAAATTTCTCTTGCTGAAATTAAGCTCATGTCTTTAGTGGAGGTATTAACTAAAGTCCTGCTTCTGGCTCTATGTCTTCTGTGAAGGATGCTTAGATGTGGAGGAGGGGGAGGGAAAGACAGTGCAGCTCCTGACTTTGATTTGAAGGAAACCCGGGAAGTGAGCTTTACTAACTGTGGGCTGGGCTGGTGGGCTTTGCTGTCTGGCTCTTCTCAGGGCTGCTCTGAATGCCTCCTTCCACTCTTCTACCCCTTTCTAGCCTTTCGTTACCCCCCCTCCCCACCCACTGTGCCCAGCTACAGGTAACACTAGCTCATTCCCAGAAAGGATGCCCTCAGCTATCTGCCCAGTCTGGAATCTCAATCCTTAGTTCTTTTTCTCCAAACCCAGTATGTTTCTCAGAACCATCCTTTTGTGGTGGGGCATAGATAATATGCTTAGCTGTTTGAGAAAGGGGCCCTTTTTGTTGGAGATCCTCCTTCTAAGTATCTTACTAATTCCAGACAGAAAGCCTGTCTCTGAAGGTGGTGCTCTCCGTGATCCTTGGTTGGGTGGAGGAAGCCAAAAGCTGGGGGGATTTAAAGTGCAATTTCCTGTACCTTTTTCATTTCCTGCTGGGGGTTGTGGAGAGTAATAAGCAAGGTGGGTGGCAAGGGCCAGAAGGTCTGGGCAAGTGGGGGATGGGTGGGGACACTAAGCCATCTCTCCTTCTGCAGGGCTCCACCTGAGTTCTTGGAGAAGGGGGCAGCAATGCACACAACCTGGCACTCTTTCCAATGCCCCTCTTCCCTTCCTGAGGTAAGGAAACCCCGGAGAAGGATGGGGAGTTGATCCTGGAGACACTATTAGAGAAGACAGTCGTATCTCCGAAGGTTTCAGAGGAGGAAACTGAGGGGAGGGATGAGACAGGCCAGCCTGCCCAAGGTCATAGAAATAAAGGCGTTGTGGCCGGCTTTTAACCTCCTCTCAGGACTTGTGGTTTAGTGCCTTTCTTCAGGTTTGGGTGCCTGTTCTCCCCCCCCCCTCTCCCCTCCTCTCCCCTCCTCTCCCCCTCCTAGGAGGAGGTAGGAGGAAATGAGATGAGGAATAGTGCAGAGATGTCTGGATTACCGGATTTCAGACCCATCCAGATCCTGAAATAGCCATTCTTTGGCAGGTTTTGCAGAACAGGCAAACCTCACCTAGCACAGCCTTTTGTGTGTTGAGTCGGGATGAAAGGAATAGGTAGGCAGTGTGGCCCTTGGACTGTTAATTCAGTGTTAGCTGCTTTACAGTCAGAATTGGATGAGGTGGGGGAGGGGGTCACGGCAGAGGACAAAGGAGCCAATTATTGAGTGAGTGGATTAATTGATTAATTGTCCAGAAGCTTCCAATGCTCCCCCAACAATGACATCCCCTCCTCCGACCCCAGTCAGGCATGGCCTCGGTTGGCCTGGATTATTAATTAGGGCTTGAAGTCATTTAACGATGATTTCATTATCGACGTGCTGTCTGTCTCGGCTCAGCCCGGTTGCCAGGGCGACTCTGATCGATTGCCTTCCGGTCTCCTTGGCGTCACCACCTTCTTCATCTCGCAAGCCTGGTTGTTGGTGGGCAACCCCCTAGCGGTCATTTTTGGCATTGCAGTTTTCCTAGTTGAGGGCTGGACAAGGAATAAACCTGAAGCTATTTTATAGGGAAGAGACCCGATCTTTCAGCCTGTCAGCAGGCTGGGCGATGTGTAAGTCCCCAAGCCGCTGTGCTACACACTTTGCCAGAGACGCTGGGGGCCGGGTTCTTCTTTCCTCTGGTTTCCTTGATCCTGCCCCCTGGTGGTTTTCCACCCTGCCTCTTTTGGAGGTAGGGATTAGGAAGAGGTGGGGCCTCAGTTGTTGGCTTGCACACAGCAGGCTCTGAATTTGCTCTGGGGCCCCAAATCAGCTGGAAAGAAATTCTTTCTGTTGCTGGGAGACTTCTTGGACACTGGCCATCGGCCATTCAGCCTCCACCCCTTAACACAGCCAGGAGGGAAAGAGAGAGATAATTCGTCTCGCTGCCCTGTTAATGTTGCTGGAGTCTTTCCTGGCCCTGAGAAGGGCTGGGTGAGCTCACCTTTGCAGCTCCCCTATTTCTTCATTCTGGGGACAACCCAGAGCAAAGACAGGCTTCACAGGGCTGCAAGTCTTAGGTTTGCTCTTGGCTGTTTGTTTGTTTGTTTTTTAAGACTGGGTCTCTCTATGTAGCCCTGACTGTCCTGGAACTAGATATGTAGACCAGGCTGGTTTTGAACTCCCAGAGGTCTGCCTGCCTGTCCGTCCCCAAGCTCCGCCGACATTCCCCTCCCCCAGTGCTGGCATCAAAGGCATTTCCCCTGGCACTGAGTCTTTCACTTCATCAGCCTACAGACTCATGACTGCACACAGGCCTTGCTTTCTCTTTTTGTGGCTTTCATATATATTCCTGGAGAGTTGCTCGAAGGCATTGGTCGTGCCTTCTCAGGTGCCTACAGGGTCCGTTCCAAAGGGACATCTTGTTTGCACGGTGATGCTGCGGCTCTCACAGGCAGACATCTCCGTAGTCCTGCCTCCCCATGCTTCTCTCCGTGGTCTCTCACCAAAGTTTGCCCCCCCATACTCCCAGATCTTGTCCCTTGCTTGTTTGACTCTGCCTCTCTTTCCTCTCTGTCAGACACCCCCTTGCCCTTGTTGTGCCAGTCTCTGTCAGCTCTGAGAAATTTAGAGCTGGGTTTCAGGCCTTGCTTAATTGCAGCATCTGGGGAGAGGGAGGCAGAGTGGGAGGTCTCAGATCCCCCAGGCTGGTGCTGGGAGTGAGCCTGGGGGCAGCTGTGGCAGCAGCCTCACCCTATCAGCTTTCTGGGCACATCCACCACCAAGCAGCACCTGAGAGGGAACAGACTCCGCAGTGAGCCGAGTGAGATTGAAGAGGATCATAAAGAAAATATATATCCCCCTCCCTGGCCTCGCTCCCCCTGCTGCACACTTCCTCCTTCTCTCCTTTGTCTCCTTCCCTCCCCTCTTCACTGCAGCCCTGTTTTCTTTGTTCCTTCTTTGCTTCCCTCACCTTCATCTCTGTCAGGCAGGTCTGTCTGTCTGTCTTTGACTTTATATATTTTGGGCTCCAGTGTTCCAGGATGATGCCTGTTAACAGCTGCCATCCCTGCAAATCTCCAAGGGGCTCTGTCTTACCATCACATCTTCTTAAGTTTCCTCACATGCCTTTCCATCTCGGAATATGCATCCCCTCCTCGGTCCCTTTTCAGGTCCTCTATCACTGTCCCATCTCTTACCCTCCCCATCTCTGCTTCTCTTGCCTGTGTCTCTTTCAGCTTCTTCCCAGCGCACACACCTCTGCCCGCCTCGTATCTTTCTCCATCCACCCCTGCAGCTTCAAATACTTCATGTGAAATCACCTGGATGGGCTCCAGTTTGTCAGATCCCCCTAGTTCTGTACCCCCTTTCTCCCTGAGAGATTTATGGCCCTAACTCTGCCTCCTCTGCATTCCCCCAGCCCTGGGCCAGTTCTTTTCATTACCTGGTGATTATCTGGGAGCCCTGGCATTTCCCCAGCCTCCCACCCTTACCCAGCAGGCAGCACAGCACAAGGAAGAAAGGGAAAGGATTGCTCTTGGGCCCAGACTGCAAGGACACAGAGACCCTCCCCCGTGCCGCCTTCTTCCCCTCTAGCGGTGCACATCTGGGAAAATCCCAGCTTGAGGCAGGGGAAGACAACCTAGGGTTGTTGGAACAGACATAAATCAAATGCCCAGATGCCCCTCCCTACCACTCTTTCCTTACACCGTCTTCCAATGCCTGCCTAGTCCCTTTGCCTCCGAGAATTTGGGCTCTGCAGTCCAAACTGGGGCTGCTCACCTGGACTCCTCATCCACAGCCAATGCCCTTGATCCACGGCTACTGAGAAGCCTAGGGTAGGGCCAGCGTGGTTTACCAGGTTCCTCACTCCAGGAGCTGAGCTGTGGGGAAATTCTCTTTGCTGTAGGTTCAGTGTTCCATCTTAGAGTTAATATAGACTCAGGCCCCGCTGCTAGCCTTCTTTCTCTCCTCTTCCTCCTCAACTTCAGCTTTTCTTGAACCTAATTTAGGGTTTAAAGGTCCCCACAGGACCATCATGTAAAGACAGGGGCCTTGAGTCTATGGCTTCTAGATTGTTTGTTCATGGGGCCCCCAGTCTCTAAGTCAGCTCCATCTCACTCCCCAGGTCCCACCCTCACCATATTTGAAGGTGGTTTCTGGAGGGAGGTAACCCCTTCCTACAGTCCCACAGTTCAGGCCTTTGGAAGCCATGTTTTGAAAGTCTCCAGAGTAGGGATCAGGAAGCTGTCCTGGCAAGGACTTCCTTATTTCCTGGTCCCCTCAGTGAATGTAGGTGAGTATTCTGCTAATGAATGCTGGGAATGCCCGTGATGGTCTAGAAGTCCTTGGTAGAAACCTAAACCTCCTGCCCTGAGTTTTTGTACCTGGTGTGATGCAATGGTAGGCAAGGGAATATGGTGGTGGTCAAGGAAGCTAGTGGGAGGTTTGGGGGAGCAGTTCAGAGACTAGGTGCTTCTCTCCTTGTTCAGAAAACCCTAGAGTGAGTTTGCTTGGATTTGGGACTGGCTGGCAAATTGTCACAGGCAAAGCTCCACCCCCTCCATTTTCCCTTCCAACCAATCAGGTTTTCCTGGTGCTCCCCTGGAATGTCTTCTTGTTGGCCAGTCTCTAACTCAGCACCAGGCAATCATCTCTTCCACCTTCACACACAAACTGGGTCTAAGCCCTGCCCCCTCTGCCTACCCAAGCACCTCTGTCCACCGACTCAACCTAGCATTTCCCTCCTCAGCTCTTTCTGACCCCACATAGAAAGACCATGGTTCTGGAGTCCCTGCTCTAAGTGCTAGGGAGAGGAAGAGGGCTGGGCCTGCAGGGCTGACGGAAGGAGAGGGTTCCATGGCTCCATGGCAGAACTCTGGGTTGGGGATACAGACCAGAGGTCTGTAGACCTGGGAAGGGTCTTCCATTTGCTCGGAACACAGTAGTTTTGGGAACTACACTAAGAGTCAGGAGACTCTGTATTCTAACTGGTTCCAGGAAGATAGAAGGGGAGGTCTGTCCTTAGTGTTCCTCCAGCGTCGTTTCCAGCTGTTTCATCCATGTCCTTGTTCTTGGCCTTTCCTCTTTAGCTGGGTGCAGATTTTGTGTTTTCATCTTGTCTCTCATGCAGGACATGTGGCATGATTAGAAATGCTCTCTGGATTTTCCTGCTTGGATTTCTTGCCATTTTGTCTTCGGCCACCTCTTCTCACTGGAGAGTATCAAACTGTCTCATGTTGAGCTGAGGTGGACTTTGCAAAAGGCCAGTTTGACAAGGTTGCTGTTCACAGTGGCGGGAGGTGACCTCGAGGTCTGTCTTTAGATCCTGAGAGCTGCTGAAGAAAATCTTGCTCTTCTTGTTTGGTGAGGAGGCTAAGCCCATCTAGTAAAGCTTTTGGAAGAGATATTACCAAGTTCCACCAGTATGGACTGCCTGGTGGTTTCAGGAGAGATGGTTCAGCGGCTGGGAGCACATTTTGCTCTTGCAGAGGACCTGGGTTTGATTTCCAGCCTGTACACAGTGGCTCACAGCCGTCTGCAGCTCCAGTTCCATGGGATCTGATGCTCTCTTCTGATTTTCATGAGCACTAGACATGCGTGTGGGGCACATATATACATGCAAACAGGCAAAACAACACCCATACACATGAGCTAGTCTAGTAAAGGAAATAAACGCAGTAAAATGAAGTGTACTCTGAAGTCTTGCCGTAGGTTCTAAGTATGTCTTGAGTAAGTCAGGGCCAAATAAACCTCGAATTTTGAATGAAGCCTCTATTCTGTCAGCACTATCAATTTTACATATGTAATAAGTGTATCTTTTGTCGATGAAGGCTTTGAGAAGAACCTGCATCTCCAAGAGGAGGTTTGCGGTTATTACAGGATATCCTTGAGATTCTTTCTAGGCCCTTGAGGTCTTAAGTGTTTCTCCTCTTCACACACATGTACGCTTTGAACAACACCTCCATCCACAAGTCCAGTAAAAACAACCACCCCTGCACAGCACCTGCCCCAGGCCGCTCTTCCTCATTTCTCCAGCCACTTTCGGCAAAGTTTTCTTCATTGCCAGGTAACATGCAGTGTTTGTCTCAGAAGATGACTTTTCACCCCTAACTAGCAAAATCATGGAGAAATTCTAATTTCCTTTAATAAAAATGATCTCTGAAGGCTGTTCTTAAAAAAAATTTATTTTTTAAATGTGTCTGTGCATGTGGTGGCTGGAAGGGGGTGTCAGATCTCTAGACTGGAGTTACAGGTGGTTGTGAGTCATCTAGATGTGGGTGCTGGGAACTGCTGATGTCAGCAAGCACTGACCGGCTCTCCACTCCCTTAGTTCCATTCTTTCTGTTAACCCCCAAAGTCGATGTTTTTTCTTTTAGTATCACAGAACTCACGAGTAGGTCAGATGTTAGACAGAACTAGAGAACGGAGAGAAGGAGTTATATTGAATATACCCTGGGGAGCAAGGTGCTACAGGCCCTTTGCTGTGCACTGGGAGGCGTGAGCTACGAGAAGGTAAGTGGGTCTTGACCGAAATTATAGTGATTGTATTTGGATAAGAACTCAGAAATTTGAGGTATAATCCAGCCTTTGTTTGAGTAATGTAATCCAGCATTTTTCACACCACAAAATGCTTCCCTGTGAAGGTGGACGGGTGTGAAGAAGCTATGTAGGTGGACGGGTGTGAAGAAGCTATGAAGGTGGACGGGTGTGAAGAAGCTATGTAGGTGGACGGGTGTGAAGAAGCTATGTAGGTGGACAGGTGTGAAAAAGCTATGTAGGACCATGAGAGGAGGGTAAAGAGAAAGAGCAACAGCCTGCTGCAGACTTTGGGACACCTGATGACATGCCACCGTGTGAAGGAAGACAGCCAGAGAGAAAGCCGACATTTTCTCAACCACCTAGAGTAGTGTGTTGTCATGGCTTTTGGGAGGAGGTTCATGGGGGAGGAGGCTATAGGTTTGACCATTTATAACTGCTAGTCTAGAAACAGACATGAGATATAATGACAGACAGAACTGATGGATGAATTTCTTTTTTATTAATTTATATATTTATTTATTAAAGATTTCTGTCTCTTCCCCACCGCCACCTCCCATTTCCCTCCCCCTCCCCCAATCTGGTCCCCCTCCCTCGTCAGCCCAAAGAGCAATCAGGGTTCCCTGCCCTGTGGGAAGTCCAAGGACCACCCACCTCCACTGATGGATGAATTTCTATAGTCTATGCTTAGAAGGAAATAAGGAAATTGGCGAGAATAAACAAAATTTATTTAGCAAGGCTTCTGGGGGGGGAGGAGTGTGGCTCAGAGTTCCTTGCTTTCAGATCTCTTTTGAGCTGGTGAGGCAGATGAATGCTTCCTACTGTTTTTCCATGGAATTATTTCCTAAGGAGTTCTAAGCTGAGAAAAGGGGAGAGTAGAGAACGATGGAAGGAAAAGAGAAGAAATCCATTTGTCCTTTGACATCCCTTTTCTAACCCCTTTGTCCCTTACACCCTTGCTGGCTTTCTCCAGCTCTCTCCCTCTCCCTCCCCCCTCCCTCTCTCTCTTTCTCTCTCTCTCTCTCTCTCTCTCTCTCTCTCTCTCTCTCTCTCTCTCTCTGTTTGGAGACCTAAGGTGGCTCTTCCCCATAGGCCACTTGTTTTCCAGAGAGTTCAGAAGCAGAATTCCAGTCTGTTTTGATTTGCCAAGTTGACCATCTTTTTTGTTTGTTTGTTTATTTGTGATAAAATGCTGAGAATTTCCAGACTTAGAACTGATCTGCTGATGCAGGACTATGATCCCAGCTATTCAGGGGAATGAATCAAGAGGATCTCAAATTCAAAGCCAGCTTAAGAGACAAGGGTGAGGTCAAGGCCAGCCTGGACACCTTAATGAGATACTCAGCCAGGAGATAGCTCAGCGGTAGAGTTCTGGCTGTCACTGGCTCTCTTAATGTGTCAAATCACATGCAAAGGACTTCAGATTAGACTGTCCTGAAGTTTTCCCCAAGGGTCTCAGAAATAACCAGCTAGGTCACAGCCACTGTAGAATACACTAGGGAGTGTGGAGAGTCCATGTCCTCTGGTGAAGCTCTGGATGCCATAGTGAAATCCCTGAAGTGTCTGACCAGAGCAGGGACTGTATATGGGGGAAGAAAGCAAACCTATTTTGGTTTGTTTATTTGGTTTGGTTTACATCCGAATACACCGTGTCTGCATGATTTTGGTGGTATTTGGTGTGGGTGTTTTGACCTACCTGTCGTTGGGCCTCTGTGGGTTAGCGTGGTGCGAGGGTGGCAGATGGGCGCGTGAGCTGAGGAAAGGGCTGTGCTGCTCCAGCGCTGCCGCAGTTTTGCAGTCAGGGACTTGGTTACAGCTAGTACTGTTCACTTGCAGAATTGTGATTTCCAGCTTCACCACAGAGTACGGAACAGCTCTCTCCCAGAGGAGTTTTATTTTAGGCAGGGAGAGCAAGCACTCTCTGAAGGAACATTGCAGTAGAATGCAGTGAGAAGTTCACGGGTCGGAGAAAAGCCTGGTAAGCAGTCATTTTGGTGGGGTCATTCTCCAAGACTCCTGGGAAGAAAGCGTGGATATTTATCTCCCTCAGTGTAAGCTGAACTTGCCACTTCAACTTTCTTCTCAACCTTCAGGGAGGCCGTTTGGGTTTCACTTCTTTTTCCCCAGAGACAGGTAACAGTTCCTACTGAAACAGGCTTTCTCCTTCCACACAATTCAGGACTGTGTATTTAGAATCTAGATCTGTTTTTTTTTTTTTTTTGTTTTTTGTTTTTTCGAGACAGGGTTTCTCTGTGGTTTTGGAGCCTGTCCTGGAACAAGCTCTTGTAGACCAGGGTGGTCTCGAACTCACAGAGATCCGCCTGCCTCTGCCTCCTAGATCTGTATTTTATTTGTAGCAAATGTCTAAGTGGATCTTTGTGATTATTGGGAGAGCTGTTTTACTGGCTTAGAATGTGTGTGGAAGGTTTCATTTTGTTTGTTTAATATGTGCTTTTTGCATTGGGTGGCTACCAAGGAGGGAAGGAAAGCCTGTGAGGTCCGGTTGGCCACTTTGGTGATGTTTCCTGAGGACACAGAGAAGATGTACAGATGGGGCATTTTCTCCCTTTCCTGATTGTTTTCTCAGACGGCCTGAGGGCAGGATATACTCCTTAAGTCGCCAACTCAAGGAAATGAAGTGCCTGCTGGGAGTCTTTCCTCCGCCATGACATCACCAACTGCGTTACTATTCACTTCTATCAACTGTGTTGTTATCAACTGTGTTACTGTTTACTTCTGTCAACCTTGACATCACCAACTGTGTTACTGTTCACTTCTGTCAACCTTGACGTCACCAACTGTGTTACTGTTCACTTCTATCAACCGTTATGTCACCAACTGCGTTACTGTTCACTTTTAACTACGATCAAGCTTTCCAACCTGTGGTTGGCATCTTTCACTTATTTTGAGGATAGTAAAATACGCAAAGGAGAGGGAGTCTCTATTCTTTGATATTTGTCTTCTGTATAAACAGGTAAATGGTAATATGGTAGTGATGATGGTGGTAGTAATTTTTTTGGAGGGGGGGAGGGATGTTGATTTCATTTAAATTCTTTGGAAAAAATAGGGTTTTTTTTGGTGCTTAAAAATTTTAATTTGCCTGTTACTACTTAGTTGAAATCTGATTTTATTTTTCAGTGCTTGAGATCAAACCCAGAAGTCATGAATTTAAAATAGTAGTCTGAATCCAGGTCTTATCACTTCGAAACTTTCAGTGCCATCCACTCGAAGAAATCACAGATCCTGTAGGAACCATCCAGTTCCTGTCTTTTGATTCTACTCGAGTTAATCGGAATCCGCCTGTGAACTTATTTACATGCCGCACAGCAAAAATGGTTGCAAGCACATGAAATTCACTTATAAAAGGGGAGCAGCTCATGGATTCTCTCCATCCTTCCAGGAGAAGTAAAAGCCAATTCTAACCAATCAATAACCAGTGCTGATTATAGATCAATCGTTTATGTGTTCATTCTCTTCTTCCCTCTCCCACTTCTTCCCTTTCTGTCTCCCCACCTCCATGAGTCCCAGGTCTTGTGACAGAAAGAAGCTGCATTCCCAGCCTCTTGTCCTCCCCTTTCTGTCACACACACATTCCCATCACATGGGATAATACCAAGGCATTACGGGCTTATCCTTCAAAGTAAGTAAAGCAGTGCAAGAAACCGGAGTTGTAGACCTGGGTAGGGTGTGTGTGTGTGTGTGTGTGTGTGTGTGTGTACGTGCTTGTGTGTGTGCGCGCACGTGTGTGTGTTTGTGTGCATGCACGTGTGTGTGCGCGTGCATGTGTGCGTGTGTGAGAATTTGGTAGCTTTGAGGAAAGTGTCGTTTTCCAGAAGGAGGGTAGAGGGCACTCACACTTCAGCTATCTGCTGTACCGCACCCAGCCGCAAGCCAGAGAAAGCCTGGGAGAGGCAGCGTTCTGAAGGCTGTTAGGGCGAATCTGAGTGGATTGCATTGTTTTGAATAATCCGTTTTGGAGGCCAGCACAGTAGATCAAGAACTCTGGCAGGAGACCGTCCTTAGATATGCTGCATCTAAGCTGTAGGACCCCCCCCCCGAAAGACTTCTGGCTGAAGAAAGGTACTGCCAAGTCACGAGAACTGGATTGAGTGTAGGAATAGGTGAGTGATCCCCAAGTATCTGAAATCAATGATGCCTTTAGTTTATTCTAAATTGTCACGCCGTGTCTGTGAACACAACCAGGGTCCTTACACGTTGTTATTCTTCTTGTCTTTGGGAATCTGTGACTTTCTTCTTCTTCTTCTTCTTCTTCTTCTTCTTCTTCTTCTTCTTCTTCTTCTTCTTCTTCTTCTTCTTCTTCTTCTTCTTCTTCTTCTTCATGGAAAGATGAATCTTTATCTTCTCTGTAGCTCTTCCTGTTTTAGTCACATGTTCAAAATACTCATTATCCCAGCTGACATCCAGAGGAGCCCCAGAGGTCAGGGTCGATGCCGGATGCTTCTTGGTTCTTGCGCTCATTTTCATGAAAGATTAAGACACACTAAGAATTCTCTAGGTGTTGTGAGACCAAGGCTGAACACAGGGTTGAGCCACAGTGGGTCTGACTGACGTCCTTTGATTGGGATCTCTGTTGAGTACAATCAAACCAGGGTGCTGTAGCTCCGCCTTCACTCCCCAGCCTCACCACCCATCCTTAACTCTGCAACAGGGTGACTGGGCATGGGTGCTGTGCTCTTCTGGGTCTAGGGAAAGTCTGTGTCTCTCTAGTATACACCCCCTCCCCATCTGCTCCTGACTGACAGTCAGTTCTGAGGAGCAAATGGCCAACTGAATTAGGATGCTTAAAAGATGTTTTGTTAAACCATCCTCATTAAACTGGCACCGTCTGCCTTCCTCCTTGCCTTTGTCCCAGTTGGGGCCATTCTTGGTGGCAGATGTTTGTTAACAGTGTGTGCCGGCAGCATCTGGAAGCCTTGGGTGACTGCTGATGTTTGGGGAAGCCAAAGCTAGAGGTATTTGGGTTGTCAGAGAAGTCACAACTATTTTTTTTCCTATCGCGGGGTCACCATTTTTCTGAAATGCCTTCTCATTACCTCATCTTCCTTTGGCCAATGAAAGTGGACGTTCCACTTCTTCCTGTAACATTTCTTAATCTGGATGGGAGATTTTCTCTCTCCTCAGGAATGAGACAGGGAGCTAGATGATTTGGAATAGATTGGTGAAGTCTTAGGAGGGTTACTTATATTTTGTGTCTAGATATGTTACTATATTGTACTAACCTGTAAGCAGAGGGGTATGATGAAGTTGTGGGGAAGGGTTAGGACTAAAATCATTTGTGGGAGCTACCTGAGAAGCTATGGGGGAGCCTTTGGGGTCTCCTTTCTTGACACTGTCTGGAGACTTGGGTATCAGATTGATTGAGCAAAAAAATGGTTTAGATAGGACTTTCCATCTCGTATCCAGCTATTTAGAAGGAAAGAAAAGACTTTGACAGGTGTTGTTCCTGTAATTGCCTCGTCCTTGACCTACTACCACCTTACCTCCTTCCTCTTCCACCTCCTTTTTCAGTTTGAGACAGGGTCCCTGTAACTCAGACTGGACTGGAACTTCCTATGGAGTGGAGGATGATCTTCCTGCTGGATTACAGGGGCCACCACTATGCTCTGTTCAGAGCTTCCTTACTCTCTGTGGAGGAAGGGTGCTGAAATAGAAAGAATATAGGCTTCAGAGTCACAAAGAACCTGTTCCCTCTTCATATTTCAAGGGGACAAGCTTATCACCTTGTCCAAGAAAGCTCAGAGGGCTTTAATAAAAGTAGGTAAATTAAAACAAGATTGAGGGGCTGGAGAGATAGCTCAGAGGTTAAGAACTGACTGTTCTTCCAGAGGACCCGGGTTCAATTCCCAGCACCCACATGGCAGCTCACAACTGTCTGTAACTTCAGTTCCAGGGGATCTGACACCCTCATACGGCCATTCATGTGGCAATGCACATGAATGCACATAATGCACCAATGCACATAAAATAAAAATTAAAAAATAAAACAATAAAACAAGATTGAGACCCATGATAGGGCTCTCATAGTCACAAGAAAAAGGAGGGGTTCAGATTCAAGCTATTTTTTTTACTGAGGAAGTTGACTTAACCCTTCTTACTCCACACTGGAATATTAAGAATAACAATAATGTCTATTGAGTCATTGCTAAGAACTGCATATGGTTTGTATATGCTTCCCTCAAGAGTGTATGTACTGATTGCTGGTGGAAATGCAAGCTGGTACAACCCCTTTGGATGTCAGTGTGGTGATTTCTCAGAAAAGTAGGAAACAACCTTCCTCAAGACCCAGTAATACCACTTTTGGGTATAGATCCAAAGGATGCTCAATCGTGCCACAAGGACATGTGCTCAACTATGTTCATAGCAACATTGTTTGTCCTAGCCAGAACCTGGAAACAACCTAAATACCCCTTGATCAAAGAATGGATAAGAAAAATGTGGTACATTTACACAATGGAGTACTACACAGCAGAAAATAATAACGACAGCTTGAATTTTACAGGAAAATGGATGGAGCTAGAAAACATTATTTTGAGTGAGGTAACCCAAACACAGAAAGACAATTATCACATGTACTCACTCATAGGTGGTTTTTAAACATAAAGCAAAGAAAACCAGCCCACAAACCACAATACCAGAGAACTTAGACAACAATGCGGACCCTAAGAGAGACATACATAGATCTAATCTACATGGGAAGTAGAAAGTATAAAAAGACAAGATCTCCTGAGTAAATTGGGAGCATGGGGACCTTGGGGGAGGGTTGAAGGAGGAGGGGAGAGGCAGGGAGGGGAGCAGAGGAAAATGTAGAACTCAATAAATACATGTATTGAAATTTAATCTGCACTCTGAGTTAAGAAGATGGACAATGGGACTGGAGAGAGCCCAGCAGGTAACATTGCTTAGTGCACAAGCATAAGACTCTAAGTTTAAATCCCCAACATAATAGCAAAAAAATCAGGTGCAGTTCATGTCAATAATCCCAGAGCAGGGGGCAGAGAGAGGTCACTGGGGCTTACTGGCTGCCAGACTACCTATAGGTTCATGAGAGACCCCGTTTCCGAGGACTAAGATGGTGAAAGAGCAGGGTACCTTTCTTCCTTTGGCTCCACTTGCACACAGAGGTGTGCACACCTACGCTTACATGTGCATGTATGCCTCATACACACATACACATAAAGGAAATGAAAGAGACGGTGGATGCTGAAGACAGGCATGATGACATACAACTGTAATCCCAGTTACACTTACCCAGGAGTCTGATATGGGAGGATTATGAATTTGAGACCAACATATGAAATACAGCAAGATTTTTCCAAACTCTATGGGAAGAAAAAAAAGATGTGAACTTAGGTGTTCAGAAATGGGGTCTCCGGACTGTGACTGGAAATGGTCAACATGGTGGCCCCTCATGCTTGAATACTGAAAGAGAGAGGGAAAGGGAGAGGGAGAGGGAGGGAGAGAGAGAGAGAGAGAGAGAGAGAGAGAGAGAGAGAGAAGATACACATGTTTGTATCTCTTGTTATGTGTTGCCCCACACCACACTGGGACTCAGCCAACAAGAGAACCAGCAGGAGAGCCAGCAGCATGCTGTTCAGACTTGGAGAACTGTGAGCTGAATACACCTCCTTTCTACACAGTTATCCGCCTCAGACATCTCCTTACGGGCGACGGAGAACTGACTAACACAACTGTTATGCTGGTGTAATAAATGATATATGCATATGGTTTGCAGCTCCGAAAGTACTGTTTCCTGTTTACCCAAGCATCCTTAATTCTTGAATACGTACTTGGCACCTCTGTTTGTCAGACAGTTTTCTCTGCTTTTGTCCCCCTAACTGCTTAGTGTTCAAGCCCAGGGCCCTGATTTATTAATTTGTGCTAGTCCTACAAAATGACAATAACAAAGCATGAACTTTTAATAACCGTATTAACTGGAGCCAAGGTTGTGGTTTCTTTCCAGGCATTTTTACCTGTTGACAATTGGGGTTGTAAATCAAAGACAAAGGAGTTTCTCAGCCCAGCCACCTCTCTGATCTAAAGTTCCTAATTGATCATTCTGGGTGGATTTCACCCACTTCAACCCCTATCCCATGAAGGCGAGCTTGTTTATAATGGTCATGTGAGGAGATTTTCCCCTCAGCTTTCCTATTGGAGCACACTCGTTTTCCTTTTAGTTTAAAGAATACCAACCCTACAGAAAAGTTGCTGGGTTAGTATTCATAATAATTCCCATTTATCTTTCAACAGCATTGACCAGTTATAGACACATTTATATTCTCTCTCTCTCTCTCTCTCTCTCTCTCTCTCTCTCTCTCTCTCTCTCTCTCTCTCTCTCATTTGTGTGCATGTTTTACAGTAGCCTGTTTTTCATAGATGAATGTTTCTCCCCAGCACAGACTCAACCCAGCGTTGCACCCCACATTTTATGGTTCTGTCTCTTCATTCACCTTCAGTCTGCACTGGCTCCTCAGCCTGCTGTTCACGACATGCACAGCTTTGGAGAGTACAGGCTGGTTGTTCTGAAGAAAGCTAGTTTGAGTTTGACTGATTTTTTTTCACACCATTAAATTCAAGTTAAACATTTTGGGATATTCATCAGAACATTTTAAAAGGCAGGGCTTGCCTTCCCCTGTTTTGTTTTATTCATCTGTAGGTAGTTAATATTTATTGAATGAATGGATAAGAGAATGAATGACCCAGACCTTATCAAGTAGGGACATTCATTTTCTACCCGAGAACAGCTTTCTCTTTTATCCCAATCCAGTGTTTATTATACATCTTTAGATCAAAAAGGTACCCAGTCCTTCAGCGAGACTGCAGTAGAGAGAGGGTGAGGTCATGACCTGTGTGGTGTGGGATGTGCCTTTATCCTGGGTGGTACCCTGTAGAGAGACAAAAAGATGAACCGGGTCGTCCTCTGATGGAGAGAATGCAGTGTAGCCGTCCTGGGAATGCATGATCTGTTTTCTCACTGAGAGAAGTTATTTAGGTTTCTAGATTTTTCCGTACTTCCCTTCCCTAGCCCCCATTTGAATCCTAAGAATGTCATAGTGAAAATTGATTTTTGTCCTTCCTCCTTTCCTAGAGGGGATAATTCCATAATTCTCCCCCTCTCTGCTCTCCTTCCCCTCCTCCCAACACACACAAGTGTGTATTTTCTAATGTTTATAAACGGTGCTTGGGCAGCCATTCTCTTCAGATTATTTATTGTTGAGAAAATCTATAACTCCTTGGACTTCTCATTTGATGTAGAAGCTTTCATCCTTGTCGCCTGGGGGATGCGAGGTGGTGAGAGGTACTCTCTGCCTCTCAGAAATGTGTTTTCAGGCTTCCCTTCGGGGCCCTTTCTCTCCCCACCTCTGATCAGCCCAGGCAGATCTGACAGTCCTTCCTGAAGCATCTGAGGCTTGGGACCAAATTCATCTGTTTAATTTCGTAAGGTTTGTGAGTGTTCGAGTCACAGTGCTCAGCCCTGTCCCAGGAGTCTGGTCACCCACATCTGTGCAGTCCTTAATTTCACCAGTTTGGGGCGGGGTAGGGGAAAGCAGCCTTTGTCTCTGTCTGTACCAGCTCTTGGTCACCCACAATAATAAGAGGGGTAACCCAAAACTAGGGGATCATTCAGTGATGACTTTTGCTTGCTTTTTAAATGATTGGATTATGGCTAAACATCGTAAGTGAACACAACCTGAATGAAAGCTGGCCATCAGTGAGTTCGTGTGCTGGGGTGTGTGGGTCCGTGTGCTGGGGTCGTCAGTGAGTCTGTGTGCTGGGTGTGTGAGTCCGTGTGCTGGGGTGTGTGGTCGTCAGTGAGTCTGTGTGCTGGGGTGTGTGAGTCCCTGTGCTGGGGTGTGTGAGTCCGTGTGCTGGGGTGTGTGAGTCCGTGTGCTGGGGTGTGTGGGTTCGTGTGCTGGGGTCGTCAGTGAGTCCGTGTGCTGGGGTGTGTGAGTCCCCGTGCTGGGGTGAGCCTTTTCCACTTTGGTTTCTAGAGAAGGGACAGGCAGAGGACGGCCTCAGCTAATTTTGCTTTGACTGTATTGTCAGAATCCTGTACATTTGAGAGCATTCCACAGCACTGGGGTTTCAAATCCTTTGTTCTTAGTCTGAGAACCAGATATTTAGTTCAAAGAGCACAAAAGCCAGCATATGAACCTATCACTCTATGGTGGTTCCTATGGCGGTTCCTCGGCTGTTCAGAACAGAGGTCCTCATTCTCATGGGACTTGAATGCCTCCTTTCAATGATTCAGCCTCCTGATTCCTCTCTGTCTTAATCTTATTTCCCCTCTCTTTCTCATTCTGTGCCAGCCCCGAATAAAATGTGTTATTAAAACAATGGAAAATAGCAAGTATCTGTGAGAATGTAGAGAAACTGAAATGCAAACTGTATATCCACTGTGGAAAACAGCGTGACGATTCCTGAAAAAGTTAAACGTGGGGTTGCCACGTGAATTCCCCTTCTGGGCAGATAGCCAGAAGAAGGAAACATAGGACTGGAAAAGATATAGTATCCAGTGTTCCTAAAACATCATTCATAGTAGCAACAGGGCAGAAGGAATGCATGCGCCTGACAGTGGAGAAACAAAATGTGGTCTCTCTGTACAGTGAAGTAGTATTCAGCCTTTAAAAGGAAGGGATTTCAGATACTTACTACAATGTGGATGACCCTTGACATTACCCTAAGGGGAAAAAAACTAGGAACAAAACAATAAATACTGTATAATTTTGTTTATCTGATGTTCTTGCAATAGTCAAATCCACAAAAGCAGGAAAAAATGATTTTTCCCCCCAAAGGCTGGAGGAGGAAAGAATGGGAAATTAGTATTTAGTGGGTACCAAGTTGGGAAAATGAAAAAAAATTCTGGCTAAGGATTCTGGTAATTGTTGAGCGACAGTGTGACTATACTTAGTACCATGCTGGTTTCACAGCAAGTCAAAATGAAATGTTGCAAACATAGGGAGAGCACACAAAGATGGCCAGGGTCTTTGTTCTTGTTCTCTTCAGAGGTCTGTGTCATTGGTGACTCCCTCGACTGTTCTGGCTGTTGGTAAAATGCCACCTTCTCAGTGAAGAGAGAGGGGGAGAGGTGGGGAAGAGAGAGAAGGAGGGAGGGAGGGAGAGAGAGAGAGAGAGAGAGAGAGAGAGAGAGAGAGAGAGAGAGAGAGAGAGAGAACCGGTTGCCACTTTATGCAGCAAGCACACTTATTCTGCTGTTTTCCTGGTTCCTGAGCCTGGGCAACCATTTGAAACTGTAACTATTAGCCACCGCACACCGCAACCTCTCTGACTCATTTTCTCGGCCTCACAGACCATGGTCCTATACAGGATACAATCTCATTTGTTTATCATCTGCTTCTGTTGTGGAGATTTAAGTCACTGGGGTGGAGGAATCTTTCTCTGTGTTCTCATAGCAGCATCCCAGTGCTGAGTAGCCGGGGACCAGTAAATATTTATTGGGTGAGCGAATGAAAGGTTGTGACTAGACACAGACTCAAGAAAAGGCACACATAGCAAAAGCTGAAAGCTTCTAGTTTTTGTGACTTCTAGACGCAGCCAGTCTCTATGATGGCAGTTGCACGCTACCTCTTCAAATGTGCATTGAATTGAATTCTATAGCCAACTTGTAGATATAGCACAATTATTTTGGGAATAATAATTTAAAAAAGATTTCATTTTATTTCTAATGCATATATGTGTATGTGAGTACCAGTGCTTATAGAGGCCACAGGCATTGGATCTTAAGGAAGTGGAGTTATGGGTGGTTGTGAGCTACCTGATGTGCGTGCTGGGAATTGAACCCTGGACTCCTGCAAGAACAGTATGCAATCTTAAATTGCTGAACCATCTCACTAGCCCACGCTTAGCATTACCACTGAGATTCTGCAACCCTAGCTGACCGTAGACTCACTGTGTGATCCAGGCTGGGCACGGATGTGTGACCTTCCTGCTGCAGCCCGCTTGGTGCTGGGATTGCAGGTCCTCCACGCCTCTCCAGGTGTTGCCAGCTCTTCTGTGTCAGAGCTCTGACTGTCCTCTTCCATTTTTAGCAGGGGCTCTGACCAGAATGTCGGAAAATCTAGGGAAGCTCACGTACCCAGACATGTTTTCTTGGGAAACCCTGATTTGATTGCACCAGGACTTTTATCTTTTGGAAATCACAAAGAGGAGAGAGCTTATACTTTTTGGGTAGGGACAGAAGCCATACTTCAAACAAAGGGATCCATCTTGGGAGGTGCCATGTCGAGTCCATTTATCTGAAGCTCTGAGAGCTGAAAATGATTTAATAGTTCCACCACACTTCTGCCAAGACCTTCCCAAACCTCCAGCTATGTCAATTGCATACAGTCTGTATTTGAAGCTGTTCTGCAGGATCGATGAGGTCAGACTTGGGGAATCAGTGAGACTCACTTCATGGAAAAATGTTTTGGAAAGATCCAGGAAGAGGGCAGTGCTCTCTTTAAGGACAGAGGGAAGAAGCCTGACTTCCAGGACCAAGGAGAATGGGCGGGGTTGCTAGGGAAAGCAGGCTAGCCTGCAAGTTAGTGGGTGGATTGCTGGATTTGACTTCAGCTCTTTTTGGCTTCTTGGGATGGAACTTCTGTTTTAGAGTTTGGAAAGAGCTCAGAGATGGGAGAAACACAGGGAGCAGGCAGGAGGGAAGGAGCCAAAGGCATTATGGGATTCACACAAGGGTTGTGGCGTTGTTTCAAGCGCCTCTTCTGTGCCAAGCACCTCCTCAGGGAGAGACTGTTTTCTAATTAAACTGAGATTCACAGACCCAGGGCTCTCATTAGGCAAAGTCCTCAAGCAGTGATCTTTAAATAGAAGACTGCATGTTTTAGTCTCGTGTTTCCACTTCTGTCCATTCCTTCTCTGGAAAGAAAATCCTGCTTCTAGGAATCCTAAGACAGAGTCATCGGCCCACAGATCTGTGTGTTTTTTTCTCTGTCCTCAATGTCTCTTTTGGTTGTTTGGCATTCGTGAATAGTTCCTCGTTGGTAGTTAGGGTTGGCAGAAGGAGTGTGACATTCAGAAGCAGGAGGAGGTTTAGGGATCCTGGCCCTGCCCCCTGGAAACTTTTAGACTGAAGGGATCACACTGCCCAGATCACACCAGACAGAAAGGAAACTAGTCCTGAGCTCTGGGGCTGTAAGTGCTGGGGGGATGGAGAGCAAGGTTGGAGAATCAGCCTGCCAGGCTTGGGAAGGCTAAGATATGCTGGAGGCTCAAGATTAGACAGGGAGGAAAGAGGATGGCCTTCCTCATAGGCCAAGGCACTTGTACAGGTCAAAGGCTCTCCTCTCCCATGAGGGTGAAGCCAGAGTGTGAGGCACAGAGTTGCAGGCTCAAAGGGCCGAGTTAGAAAGGAGGCCACAGGTTTCAGGAGTGGGGGAGGCAGAACGGAAGAGATCCTTTGACAGCTGAGCTCTGGATTCCAGACTGAGGATGGACCATGAAGATAATTGCAGGCTGTTGCACAGGGAGGGACGCTCTGAGAACTGCATTTGCGGAAGGCTTGCCCCTTCGCGTGTGCAGCAATGAAACTTTCTCGGGGTTCCTGTCACATGGCAGCTTCCCACCTGTACATCTGTCTGGCAGTTGCTTGCTCCATTTGCCTGAGTCATAAAGATGGTATTTAGAAGCACTCAGGAGGCAGAGGCAGGAGGATCTCTATGAGTCTGAGGCCAGTCTGATCACAGAGCTAGTTTGAGGACAGCCACGGCTTGCTGACTTGGAGGGGGGAGATATTTAATTCCGGTGTGTTTGGTTGATAATTATCTTTTCTGTTTGTGTGTTTGGTTGATAATTATCTTATCTACCTTATTGGTCCACTTTCACTAATCTCTAGAAAAAGTGTGGCTAGGGACCACCCTGAATTGGGCAGCAGAGGGAGATAGAATTCTGTATCTACAATGGTGTCTCATGCAGATCCTCCACTGCAGCTCAGGGGCACAGAGGCAAGTGTGTCACCGAGTCCAGGTCACCTCACACTGGGGTCAGTTCACAAAAGGCCCAGTAAAATGTTTGTTTCCTCTTTCAGCTCTTACCTGCATTCTCCTTTCCTCTCCTTGCTAGAGACACTGCTTTAGTGTATTTGGTGAGAGTGTCCCAAGCCGATACACTTTACATCCTAGTCACGATCATCCACTCAGTAAATCTGAAGGGCCTGTCCCATGTGGGGCACACTGCAGGTGCTGAGGACACCACACTGACACACACACACACACACACACACACTGCAGGTGCTGAGGACACCACACTGATGCACACACACACACACACACACACACACACACACTGACACACAGATCATACAGATTGCCTTCTTTCTTTGTTTCTTTGGTTTTGAATCAGGTTCTTTGTAGTCCTGGCTGGCCTGGAACTCAT
Organism: Alexandromys fortis; assembly: GCF_014885135.2. Lineage (NCBI taxonomy): Eukaryota > Metazoa > Chordata > Mammalia > Rodentia > Cricetidae > Alexandromys > Alexandromys fortis. Next base: position 1,173,136 of record NW_026068140.1, on the reverse strand, counting down.
TATGTAGATTAGATCGGCCTCAAACTCACAGAGATCCACTTGCCTCTGCCTCTGGAGTTCTGGGATTAAAGGTGTACACCCCTGTAACCGGCTGGACTGTTGTAAATGCAGACTTCGGCTTATACCCAGAGTAAGACAAAAAGACTCTGACATGGCTGCTTTACCCTTCACAGAACAATGGACAGAGCGGGGCTGGGTAGATGGCTCACAGGTAACATGCTTGTCAAACATGGAGACAGAGGACTGCAGTCTGGTTCCCAGCATCTATGGTGGGTGGCTCACAACTGCCTGTAAACCCAACTCCAAGGGATCCAACCCACCTCCGGCCCCTGGGGACACCTACACTCATGTGCATTCGCTACACACAGACACGTATACATAATTACAAATAACAAAATTAACTCTGAAAAACAAGACTGACAACCTAGGTTCACATTCTCAGAATCCAGGTAAACCAGACGCAATAGAGTACACATCTGTAATTCCAGGGGATGGGACGTGGAGACAGGAGAATTGCCAGAAACATTTGGGCTGGCAGCAATGAACAAGAGAGCCTCAAACAAGGTAGGAGGTGAGGGCTGATATCTGAGGTTGTCCTCTGACCTCTACACGTGTGTGACTGCCATGTCCACATGGTAGGTTTTACATGTGTAGTCCACCTTCTTACTATCCACAGCAGAACTCTGCAGGACGCCCTGGTATGGCTTCCTTTGTTCCTCAGTTCTGTTGGGGGGAACAGTGCTGGGACTGAGTGCTTATGACAGCCCCCACCCAAGCATGGGACTTCTGGCCGTCAGTCCCACTCTGCGTGGAAAGCAGTGAGGTTTAGAAAGGACAAGCAGGCCCTCCAGATCTGTGTCCCTAAGTGGAAGAGGGTGTGTCACAGGTCTGAGGTTTGCTGTTGTTGCTTAGCACTTAAATGCTACTTTAAAAACTAGTATTTTAATTAACTGTGTGTCCTACAGTAGAATGTATTTTGATCGTATTCTTTTGCCACTCCTTTCTCTAACTCCTATATCCACCCTCACTCCTTCAGTCCCTTCCAACTTGGTGTCCTCAGCCCAGAAATTTTGACCAAGTGCTCTTTGCTCTTGCTGTTGTACACCCAGGACTCCCTCTGCCAGAAACAGTGACCACAGGCAAAGGTGCTATTATTTTTCGTGCTGTCTGCCTTTTCTAATTGTTTTGCTCCCTTCAGGCTAGTTGGACAGAAGACAGAATTTTTGATACTTAAGTAGCTGCTAAAAGGAAGCCCTGGCTTCCTTCTCCCTCTCTCCCCGTCTCTCCCCATCTCTTTCCATCTCTCCCCGTCTCTCCCTCTCTCCCTCTCTCCCCATCTCTCCCCGTCTCTCCCCATCTCTCCCCGTCTCTCCCCATCTCTCCCTCTCTCCCTCTCTCCCCATCTCTCCCTCTCTCCCCGTCTCTCCCTATCTCCCCGTCTCTCTCTGTCAGGAGCTGGGGGAGGAGAGCAGGGCACAGCTCTCACAGACACAGGAAGGCAGTATGGCAGAGTTCACTTGAGTTTGACTTTCTTTTAACGCCCCTCCCCCTTTATTAAAAATCTATGTTTACCTTGCCCGGGTTCCGCACTTGACTAAACTTTGTTTCCTCATGTGCAGGGCGGAGATAACAGTAAGCTCTGGACTCTCAGAGCTGTTGGAGGAAGCTCAGTGAAATGGTGAGCACCCAGTAAGGTCTTGGGAAATACCAGCTACTGTTTTTGTTGTACCCATCAATGCCTGGCCTACCCCAGTGGGCCCAGGATTCCCAAGGCGTGTAGTGGCTGGCGTGTTTGACACCTTCTAATACTAACCATTTGGTAGTTTGCAATATCTGTTTGTGTTAAATGTATTTGTGTGTGTGTGTGTGTGTATAAATATGTGCGTGTGTGCATAGGTCAGAGGCCAACTTGGAGGAGTTTATTCTCTCCTTCCATCTTGTGGGTCATGGGGATCCAACTCAAACTGTTGGACTTGGTAGTGACCTCACCCACTGAGCCATCTTGCCAACCCTGTAGATCGCATTAATGCATTTTGTGTAGTGTGCTCTGAGCTAAATGCTTCAAAAGCCAAGTGCACTTCCCTGCGTCCATGCGATGGCTCACAACCATCTGTAACTCCAGTTTCGGGGGGTCTAATGCCTTCTCCTTACTTCCTTAGGCACCAGGCACAAGCAGTGTGCACAGACATGCAGGCAAAACACTCACACATAGAATTTAAAAAATAGGAGAGAAGAATCTCCAGAGGGTGAGAATGTGATATTTGAAAATGTCCCCAGTGCCCTTATGTACACTTTTGACCAAGGTGACAGCTTCTGTTTTAGGGAACATCCTTCCTAAATTATGGGGCTAAGCATGATGAGAAGAAGAAGAAGAAGAAGAAGAAGAAGAAGAAGAAGAAGAAGAGGAGGAGGAGGAGGAGGAGGAGGAGGAGGAGGAGGAGGAGGAGGAGGAGGAGGAGGAGGAGGAGG
>NW_026068140.1:1143673-1169159 GCF_014885135.2 Alexandromys fortis | reverse complement strand
TCCCTCCCTTCTTTTCTTCTGATTTTTATTTTACTCAGAGAGAAAGTGCTCAGAGCCTTGTCCAGGCTAAGCACACACTACATATTGAGTTACAACCCCACCCAAGATTTTTCAATTTTGACTTGATCCATTTTCAAAAATTTGTGTTTTGTGAAATTCTCTCACATCCAAAGCCTGAGTAGAGAGGCATGTGTGACTTTTTTCTCTGTTCTCGGCTACTCATTTCCGGGACATTGCTGTGAGTTGTTCATCCAAACCTTGCTCCCTGGGAGGAGCGGACCATTTGAATAGCAGCAGGGGAGTCAGGAAGGAGGAATCACATGCTGAGATCGTTCATTAAGAAAATATATTTGGCATATTCAAACAATGGTTTGAGTGAGTTAAAAATAAGTCCTCATGAAAAATTAAAAGGGAGTTATAAGTGAGTGTTTTAATACAGGCTCTGAGAGCAGATTCTGCAGGCGGTTGGTGGGTGACATCACAGATGGTGCAGGGTGTGTAGAGAGTGCCATGAGGCCAGTAGGAGAGTTGGCCACAGAGATGAGCTCACCTTTCTCAGAGCCTTGGGCAGACAGAAGAGCAAGGAACTGGTTTTCCTTAGGGGTTTCTGAGCCAGACGACATTTCTTTTTTCCTTTCCCATCACCCTCTCCTGATAATGGGCATAAAAACCATAGTGAATTTTGCCTGGTTTTGTGTGGTGAGGTTTATTGAATGTCAGGATACATAAAAGTGTTTTCTGGCTCCTCTTCATTCTTGGTAATAGGCCCTTAGCTGGCTACTGGGTCTGCTTCTCCAGCGTCTCTTGACCCATGGGCCGGCTCTCTCGTCTTGCAGGTAGTTAAGGATTCTCTGCCTATCTTCCTCTTCCTCTCTTTTCACAGGACCCCGTGGTCCTCTGTGACTGCAGTGAATGGTTGGCATTGAGCATTGCATGGGCAAGAATAACACAGAATGAGAAGAAAAGGGCAGTTGCATTTGGAAGTGAGGGTCCTAAGACTGGGGGGACTAATATTTGTATTTTAAGCCCAGATGATATTTAAAAAATGGTTCTGTAATTGCAACGAGGCCCTCTAGGCCGTGAATTAATGTGTCATAACTCACGCCCAAGCACTGTGCAAACATCCCGCGTGTGAATTATTGCACAGTAAATTCATGCCCTGTTGTGTCTTACGGCTTAATTAGTACATGAAGCTACACGAGTCAGACGAACCCAGATGGGATTATGTCGTGTGGTGCGGAGAGAAGCAGAATGTTGGGAGATATTTGAGATTTTTCTGGGGGGCCTGGTTGGTGACATCCTTGGGCATCAATGAATGCGATGTTTGGGCTGCAACAGGTGACAGACACTCTTTGACATGCAGTCTGAGCTTTGGCTGGTTGAACAATGGATTCAGCAAACTACTTAGCATGGCCACACTTGGCATTATTGAGGAGAAGCACGCTGATGTGAAAGGTGACCTCTGCCCTTGGAGAGAACACGATGAAAAGCGCTCTGTGCGCGATGTGTCAGCAAGGGGTGCACTGGACAGGCTGGAGCTTTCACCCTGGGGTGACAGGGACAGTGACTGTAGCCAACCCTTTCTTATGAACACAAAGCATCTGGCCTTAAGCCCACAACCATCCTGTAGTTCCTGGAATTGGTCCTTTTACTACACAGTGGCTGTATTAATGTTCTCCTGTTTTCTTTGGTCTGTCTCCTTAGAAAGTGTGTAGTTGAGAGCCAGGTGTCCTGAGTTCTGGTCTTGCCTGTGCTGCCAATTAGCAATGTGACCTTGCCAAACCACGCAGGCCCTTAGTTTTTAACTTGAGAGGACAGAATGAATGGTTTTTAAGATCCTACTCAGTTAAGACATTCTGGCATTTTCTCTGGCTCTTCTTTGTGCTGTTTTATCTGTGAGTGAGCTTTGTTTCCTCCTTGGCTGATCCAGTCTTGCTCTAATCCCTCTCCTGTAGGCGGTCTGCTCCTGCGGCCTGCCAGCTCTTCATAGACACCCGTTGTTGGAATCCTAAGGATATCGTAAAGAACACTCCTTCCTAATTTTGGAACCCACTGATAACTGAGACATAGGAGACAGATGATTGTACCCATGCTAGACCTGCAGCCACCTTGACTCTCTAGTCTTGCACCCTTGAACTAGACGGACTGACCCCTCCCCCAGTCACAAGCGATGCAGCACACAACCGGCCCCACACCACACAGCTGGAGTCTTCTCTTGTTGGTTGGCTTATGTCACGTGTGAGTAGGCCAGCCTGCTCGTGTCCTGTAAGCCTGCTGGCTTTCCAAACAAAGACAGCAGCAAAAATCCTGAAACCGGAAGGCACGAACTGGGCATGCTCCAAGCTGTTTACAAACTTGATCTTGATAGTCATGGTAAAGGAGAGGGGCAGAGAGGCTGGGCGTATTTCTGCGCTCGATGGGTTTTGTTAGTCTTTAGCTCTTCAGATTGCTTGGAAAACGTGTCAAAGCGCAGAGCGTCGCAGTTGTGGCAGCTGGGAGAGAAGGCAGAATGGTCAAGAGTTCAAGGCCATCCTGGTCTACGCAAAGACCTTGTCTTAAAAAAATAAAAAGTAAAAATCAAGCCCCCATTAAACAAGAAGTCCAACAAAATGGGTCCTACTTCTAACACTTTCAAATTCAGCAGGTCGGAGTGGACCCCAGAATTTGTACGTTTTACCACTTCCCAGGTGACACAGAGGCTGAGCACCTGAAGCCTGTTCATGCATGAAAATGAAGGAGGGGAACAAAACCTTCCTTCTGTAATAGCTTCTGTCCCCCGTGGCCCCCTGCCCCCACTCACAGACTGTCCATCCCTGGTACTCCCTTTGACACCCAGCCACGTCTAGGCAGGTGATATCTAGCTAGCTGCATTGAACCAAGTTTTGTATATTTTCACGGTGCAAGAGTGGCCTTCCTTTAAGGCTAGCACTATCTTGCTCCCCCAAAATCATCCTTTAGGAGGCTTCTTTGACAAACAGATACTCCCCCTGTCCTTCTAGCATCTCAACTGTGCCAGCTGTTGTTCCTAATTTTGCTTTTCTTCAGCCCTATCTGGGTCCTGAGAACTATCCTGTCTGTCCATCCTAGTGGGACCTTGCTCTGAGCAAGTAGTAACTGTAATCGTCCCTTCTGACCTCCTCCCTCAGCCTTGAGAATGGTGTTGCTCACTCAAAGAACAAGGGATAATTACCCCCCCCCCCCCCCCCGCAGCAAGAGAATGCCCGTGGCAACCTCCTTAGGTCCCACTCTGAGTTCCCACGGAATTCTGGGAGGAGCTAGAGGTAGTGAGTGGAGAGAAGGCTCAACCCTCCATGGAATCTCTGAAGACCAGACAGACTCCAGCGTGGGCACAGTGGGCATCTTTCCTAGAGCTGTCATTGGCACCGAAGAGCCAGTATTTTTCTTTTGTATTTAAATATATTTGCCCTGGGCAAGAAGAGATGGGAGGTTACTTTTTTACTTGCCTGGGGTTTCTGAAATATTCCCAGCAAGAGGAAGGTGACAGTAATGTAATCCTAGCAGGACTGCCCAAATTCCTGCCAGACCCTGTCGATGCCTTTCTGAGGGGCAGGTACTAAAACCTTTTGAGAACATCTACCATTCTTTGTGGGGAGTAATTCCTATCAATGGAGAGAGTGAGCAGGTGCTAAGAAGAGCTAATAACTATAAAGGGGTTGAGACATCCTTTCTTAGGAAGGGGGAGGTGTGAGCAGAAACTGAGAAAGGCATTTGGCAAGAGATGCTTCCTTAAGGAGGATGCCTGTGGAGCAATTTGGGAAATAAAAAAGGGATAAGCGGATGGGAAAAGACAAGGGACAGTAATTCTAGGATCCACGGATCTTCGGAGCCATGGATGAGCGAGGCTCTTATGAAGGATGCCCTTCTCCACATTTCTGTGGGGTTTATGAGGCAGGTTTGTGTTGTGTGCTGTGCCATGGAGGGAGATTTCAGAATCAGGAAGGTGTGAGGTGTGATTCTCATTGCTGTCTAGAGGATAGATAGACAGATGGAATTGGATGGATGGACTCTTCCTGGGAGACTCTTATGGAAACTGCTATAATGATTTAAATCCTCGCTCTTCCAAGTATGATCCATGGGCCAGTATCTCAGGCCTTACCAGGGCGGGAGCTCGTTAGGGATGTAGAATCTCGGCTGTAATTCAGGCTTCTGAAGCAGAATCTGCATTTTAACAAGCTCTTAGAGTGACCCCCATGCTCTGGAACCTCTGAGAAGCCCCAGGCTTGATCATCAGTGAGGTCACCAGGCCAGGACACATGGTGGAAGGTGGGGAGGATCTGAGAACGAGGGGCTGGGAAAGCTGGGTGGGGGAGGAAGGGAGGAGTGTGGGTGCTGGCTCACCTCCCTGTCTCCAGGCCTCCCACACCAGTCGCTATGGTCTGGCATTCTGCCTACTTTGAGAAAATGCCTGCTTGCCTACGCTGGAGTCTGCCTGCTCCTCAGGGGCCTCCCTGGGGCAGGCATTGCATAGTTTGGGACTGTGGCCAATTTTGTTTCCCCTGTTTCATATCGTTGGACTGAAAGGCCCTAGGGAGGTCATATCAGTCATTCCCCCGCCTCAGGGTTGTACTGTCCCTTAAGTGAGTGAGTGACAATTTGGGGATAGTAATAATACTAATTGAGGCGGCTCTGGGAGGGAGGATGGAGGTAAGAGTCTTTAACTATCTGTAATGGGAACTTGAATATTTTTGGCTTCCACAGGCATTAAGGAGAGACCAGATGACTGCTTGGTTAAAGGGGCCAAATTAATGCTTTTAAAAGTCCTTGTGATGATTTTTAATGGGATAATGACAAGAGGAATATACAAGGCACGGAATTCCAGGGACCTGGAGGCACGGGGAAAAGGTTGAGAACTTCTCTTAAGCTTTTGGGAATTTTATCTACTTTATTCACAATAAGCATGAATGACAAGGAAAGGCCAATATTAAAGGGAAATATGTTGAAATTGAATATGAAGAATATTTTTATGGGTTAATAGGGACGATTAAGGAAAGTGGGGAGGTAAGCATGTGGCAGAGTTTGGTCTGGAGGCCTCAGAAGGGGCCTTGGCCTGGAATTGAAGCACGAAGTGAACTACCAAAGTCTTCCTTGGGACTGGACGGTGGTGTGCTGGGTAAAGCGTTTGCTGCATGGAATAGTCATGAAGACCTGGATGTGGCCTTCAAGCAGGACACACATGAGAAGCCCAGCATAGCAGTGTGTATGCATAACTGGAGTGCCGAAGTGTCAGAGACAGGAAGATCCCTGGGGCTTGCTGGCCATTCAGTCTAGTCCAGTCAGTGAGCTCCAGGTTCAGCGAGAGACCTGATCTCAAAACATGAGGTAGAGAGTGACTGAGGAAGATACTGGGGCATTGACCTCTGGTCTTCGCATGTCTGTGGACATATATACCAACATGTGCAGATACATACAACATAAAAGAATTTAAAAAGGACTTTCTTTGACCCCAGGCATGTTGGCTCATGTAATCCCAGCACTTGGAGGCTGGGGCAGAAGGATCACAAGTTTGAGGCTAGGTTGGGCTGGCTAGTAACATCCTATCTTCAAACAAAACAAAAACAATCTTTCCTGCCTCAAGGATTCTCCAGGCCTCTCCTCGATGTGTGTGTTTTAAGGTGACAGGCATGCAGATGACAGAGTGGAAGTAAAACAATCGCATCCGAGTGTGGAAGTCTTCGCTTAAATGTTCAGAACAGGACTTTGATTTAAGAGACTAAACTGTACTTTGGGCTCAAAGAAGTTCTTGGGTTTCCACGCTCTTCCACTCTCCATGTGTCTGCTTAGTCTCTAGAAAGCCTGGGAGAAAAGGCCAGCTCTTCCCATGTGGCTTCTTTCTATCCCTGATGTTTAATACAGGGATGCCATGATCACTGTGGCTCACTGGATACCCTGCCTTATATGTCACTTAGCTGCTTTGCTTGATGAGCATGAATTAGCCCAGCTGTTCTAGGGGTAAGTATAGTTGTCGCTGCCTTACAGAGGCCGAGCTGAAGGCTCCAAGAGTGTAGGTGACTTGTGCAAAGCAAGGGTGGAGGCCATCACTTTTACTCCATGTATGCAAGCTCATGCAGCTGGCCTCAGAGGAGCCTCTCAGCCAGACAGTCGGTCACCGAACAGCACTGCTGTGTTAAATGACCGTGTGCCATTCCAAACAGTGAATAATGGATTTTTTTTGTTTGTTTTTTTGGTATGTAGTCAGAGATGCAGTAACATGAGCTTACACTCAGACCTTCTCTCTTCACCTTCACCGGGCCCCACCCTGTGTCAGGACCCTAGGAAGGGGGAGGGGTCGGCGATAAAGCTGCTCACTGGAAGGCGTGAATGTATGGATGCCATACAGACTTGTGTGTTTCCATTTGGCTGGAAATGTGTGCCCAGGAGTCGGGTGTGTTTATCTCCGTAGGTCTATAAACAAGAGTATGTTTGCCAGACTCTTTGTGTATGGTGTGTGTACATATCCTGAATGAGTTAAACCCGCTCTAGGGAACCAACTCCCTTCCACCTCTGGTCTTGGCTGATGTGTTTCTACCAAACCCTGATGTTTATTTTTCATCACCTCTCGAGGGAGCCTCACTGAGTTTTCTTTCTGGGAAGTTTACGGCTAAGATGCTGGGCTGCTTTGGGGCCCCTATAAATCTGCTATAATCAGAGGAGGTGGAACAGCAGCTGAGAGCCAGTTTCCTTGCCCTTCACCTGCGAGCCCACTACACAGCACAGCCGTTCTGGTCTGCACACCGCCTGCTCTCCTGGGGCCCTTGAGAAGGTGCTCAGATAAATAGTTCATTCCCTTCTCTGTGCTCCACCCCAGTGGGAGGCTGCATTTTGGTTCTTCTAGAAAAAGGAGAACTCGAAAATATACATTAATTAAGAAATATAGGCTTGAGACTGAGAAATCTATTATTTAAACGCTAATTTGTTTTATTAAAATCCCAGCCTGGGTTTCTGCAGAAACAGGGTGGTAAAGGAGCTGAATTTCAGTATATCTCCCTAGAAGCTTTACAAAAAGGTCACCTAAGATGCTCCTGGAAGCAGGGTGTTGGATGACCCTGACTCTATCAGAAGGCAGACCTAAAGAGAACCTCCCTCCATCTTCCAGTGAAGGGAGATTTTTTTAAAATGAGGGATTTTTATGACAAATTTTACTTTACATTTGACATTTAACAGCATCTTCTGTCCTGGACATGAGGAATATAGATATTTATTGAAATAAGATATCAGAAGATCAAGGAGAACTGACTCTGGAGAAAGAAGGAGGAGGGTTTATCTTTTTGCTCAGGTATGCAAATACCCAACTTAATTTGTGTAGCATATGCTTTTCTGTGCTTGGTACGTTTCTCAGTAATGAGATTAAGAAATCATTTCATTGTTAATAAAGATCTCAGTGGGAGGGGAGGAGAGATATGCAGATGGGGGCTTAATGGACACCCTGTCCTGTCTGAACCCTGCATGTTCCAGAAGTGAGACCTGCTTCAGGACAGGTAGGGACAGCTGGGTAAGAGCCTAGACTTGGGTCTTTCTCATCTCCTCTCTCCAAAGCCTCACACTTGTTCTTGTAGCGTTAGCTTGATCCTAGTGGGGTTTGTATTTCATGATGAGTTCAATGTCAAATGATGCATCCGAATCAAGAGCTGTTTCCCTGTGTCTCTCACCTGGAATGGCCTCTTTCAGCCTCCTGGAAACCCATCATTGTGGCAGCCTTGCTCAAGCTCAGCCAGAGAAACCCCTCTTTTTTCCCCCTTTGAATTCCGGAAGTTCTTATCTACAGCAGCTTTGCTATTCCTGGGCTATTTATTTATTTATAGCAGTTCTGGGAATCTGTGTGTGCTGGGCACAAGCATTCTCCTCTGAGCTGTAGTAGCCCCAGCCTTGTTTATTTTTATGTTATCTACATAGAGCTTACACAGAGCTGGAGAATTAGTAAGTTGTAGGGAAGGGCAGGTGTGGAGGTCGGTAGGGGTGTTGTGACTCTGCTAATAACATTTGGACAGGATATCAGGAATTTTTATCCTACGGGAGGTTTGTTCCATTATACTTTATTAATAATTGTATTTTCCTTTTATCCAAATATGGAACTTTTTCTAGTAAAAGATAGACCAGGGAACAAACAGATAATTATAAATTGTGACAGATATCTGACCACAATAGATAAGTCTTGTCCCAGAGAGTAATAGGAAGCTGTCTTAAGGAGACGGGGCCCTTTCTGGTCACTGTAATATATTTATCCTACTGTGGTTATGAGTTAATTCCATTTGTAAGTTGGATAACAACATGAAATCAATAGTAGGCTAAGAATAACAGCCTGTCCACCAGGGGGCGTTTTGCCAAGTCAACCTTGGTTTGGCTCCTTCCTTGGTCCAGCTTCCCAAACTGTTTTTTGCTTTGGGAAGAGTGGAAGTCAGAGAGAAAGCCTTCCCCTTGCCTCTGGATGGACCCTTCCCTCTCTTCTTTAGCCTAGAAGTTAGCAAGCAAAACAGGTGTTAAGAGCTTTGATCTTGCTAGAGACCTGGAGACAGACCAAGTGAGGCCTCTGAAATAGTGGCCTCGGATGTGAGCAGCAGGGGAGACAGAGGCAGACTGCTTTCAGAGACTCCCCTTTAACCTCCATTCTCAGCTCAGTAGGTTTTGGGTTCTGTACTACTTCAGGGTGAGGGGTGGGGCCTTCAGGCTCTAGAGAAGGGAAAGATGTCTCCTGCATGACCTTAGCGACTTCCCTGGACATTCCTAGATCTCTGCTGCAGTTAAAGAAACCAAAGGTGAGAAGTATTCAATGTGCCAAATTCCCGGTGATCCTACCACTGAGCACTGTCCTGCTTCTGTCCTCTTGGTACAAGTGTTGGCTGCTTTAACTCATGTCTCTTCCAGAGGACAGATACTGTCCTTTTCCTTTGTTTCCTACTGAGGCAACCCGCTTTGCTTTTATTTATTTATTTATTTATTTATTTATTTATTTATTTATTTATTTATTTATTTTTGCTTTGGTTAATAGTTCCTCTTCTCACAGAGGTTGTGGACACTATGTATCGCTAAGTGCCTATTATTTCAGTTAACGCAAGGCTGCCTAACTGAAGCTGTAGTCCTTGCTTCTCCATCCACTTCCCTCTATTGGGACCAGCGTCTTTGCAATATAGAGGTTGCTTAAAGAAAACCCTCTCTCTTTATACCATAGTCCAGACATGAGGGACCCACATAGTCAGTTTTGAAGAGGTGTTTGTTGTAGCAGGTAGAACAATAATTGTTTCAATAGGGGCATACACAGGACAGCCATCTGATTACCAGAGATGGACAGACACCTGAGCGGTGCCTATCGAACCTTTACGGTTAGACAAGTTCTTGTCTAAGCTGAGCTACATGGTACACCTAAAATCAGGAGCACCCAGGAGCCGGTGTGTTCCTTCTATCTGCGCTTGAGTGGAAAGCTGAGGCCTGAGATTGGTTTTGAACCTTCTTAAGGATTTGATGCTGTGGGTGCAAGTTAATTAGTGTGCAATAGAAAGTACACTATTGTTGAGTGTACAATTAGTGTGCAATAGGAAGTACACTATTGTTGAGTGTACAATTAGTGTGCAATAGGAAGTACACTATTGTTGAGTGTACAACTAGTGTGCAATAGAAAGCACACTATTGTTGAGGCCGAAGAGATGGCTCAGTGGACAACAGTGCTTTCTGTCTAAGCATGAGGACCGGAGTTTGAATGCCGGAACCCTTGTAAAAAGCTGGTGTGGCCAAGTGCGCTGCTGTTCCCCAGTGCGGACTCTGCTTCGCTCCCATCTGTGGGTGCAGAGTGGGGAGGGTTTCTGGGCAGTCTGACTCCAGGTTAAGGAAGAGATCCTGTCTCAAAAGCATAAAGTGGAGAGGGATAGAGCAGGGTGCCTGGCATCCTCCTTTTGCCCCTCTCCTAGCATCCTCACAATATCTTACATCTACACACATGCATGCACACACACACATGTGCACATACACACACAGACACAGAATAACAAATAGAAAGAAATAAAAAATGAAGATAACATTGCTTGAAAAAGGAAAGTGAAAAACAAAGTAAGACCATCCATAGGCAGGGGGATGATCCCGCTGACTGCCATGTCCAAGAAGTCCAGGTTCAACAGGGGACAGACCTAGCACTTTTTAGATGCATTGACAGCCATGGTCCTTAGGTAGAAGTCGGTTATGGGTCTATCCCTTGTGGGAGCAATGTTCTGGTTCTCTTCTTAGGCAGATGGGATGGGCTAGGGCAACTTCCTGTGCCAGAATCGGCATTAGTGTGGTGAATATGGCGGACTCTCCTAAGGGCCTATGTTCAGAAAATGGAAGAAAGAGGAGGACGAAAGGAAGGGCACTCGAGAGATATATTGCTCTGGGCTCTTTGGAAAGCGGTTGGCATGGCATAGGGGAGAATTTAGGAAAACTCATTGTGCTGACTGCCTTTGCTCGCTTTATCCTTTTCCAACCGTTTTCAAACTGCTGGAGTACCAGTAACTTCCCTGATTGTTACAAAAAATCTGTTTATTCTCATTTCATTTGCAGAGATGCTTTGCCTGTACATACACACACATACACATATTTATGTATTTTTTTGTGTGTGTGTGTGTGTGTGTAAGAGCACTGTGTGCACACAGTGCCTGAGGAGGTCAGAAGAGGCTGTCAGATCCTCTAGAACTGGAGCTACAGATGGTTGTGGATTGCCACATGGATGCTGGGAACCGGTCTCCCGTCCTCTGAAAGAGCAGTCAGTGCTCCCAGTTGCGGATCCAGCGCCCCAGCCCCTTCCCTGATTCTTTATTCCACATCTTATACCTTGTGGATCTATCCTTGGGTATCCACCCCTGTGGTGTGTCTCAGGTAGGGGCATCTTGCTGGCCCACAAACAGCAAAGCAGCACCTGTGCTATGCTCCCCTGTAGGAGGTCTGCTGGTTCACACAGCCATCTCTCTCTGCTCCTCCTTCTTCTTGTCAGGCTGATTTGGCTTTGTAATTCTTACCCTACAAATGGTCCTAGCCCCCCCCCCCCACTTGTCCTCTAAGCCCATGTATCCCCAACCTTACTCTATCTGGCTCTCCTTACTCCCTTTTTTCATCAACATTTCTTTTTCTCAGCCTTCATCAGTGGTTTTGAAAAAGTACAACGGAAGTTGTTTTCGAGACAACCCAGTGAGAGCGTAGAAATCAGGTGTAGCAAAAGTTGTGGTGGCTTAGGCTCAGGAAGGAGCATGGGTGGCTTGGGATGCGGAAGTGAAGCCTGGAGCTTAAATACGGTGTGATTAAATTGGGGTCAGGGCGAAAGGAGCCCACTCCTCTTCCCCTTTTTCTTGGTTTGTGGGTTTATAGTATAGTAGATAATCTGTAAGGAGGTCAACAGGCCAAGGTCATGCTGGACTCTGGCCCTTCCCTAGCCTCAGTGGAAGTTACCTTCCTAGGGTCATATCATTTCTTTCACAGAAACTTCGCGTCTTGGCTTCACTTCATTGATATTGGAAGTGGAGTGGCTGCAGAAACGTGGAGTTCCCCAGGGAGTGGGCTCCTCCTTTTCATTTGTCTGGAGAGAGAGAGAGAGAGAGAGAGAGAGAGAGAGAGAGAGAGAGAGAATGTGTGTGTAGAGGTCAGCTGACCATGGGTGTCTTCCCAGTATCTTGCTGCCTTATTCAAGCAGACCCTGTCTCTGAAGCTGGAACTCACTAGTTCTGCTGGATTGGCTGGCCAGCAAGCCATGAGGGAACCTTCCATCTTTGCTTCCCTAGAGCTGGTATTGCGGGCACATCCAGCATTTTACTCTGGTCCTGGAGATCTGAATTCAAGCCTTTATGGTTGTATGAAAAGCCACCAACTAAGTCATTTCCCAAGTTCCTGTTTACCCAGTTCTTATAGACCAAGGATAACCATGATGTTGAAAATAATGGCACCCATTGTGTACCGAATACTCCGGTTAAACTACTCTACTTATTTAATTCCACAGGAGGTCTGTGGAGGAGAGTGCTGTTCTCTTACAGAGGAGGGACTGAAGCTTAGAGAGGAGGAAAGTTCTAACCCTGCCTTCTCAGCATGGCCATGGACAGACATCTTTGGGTTTGGGCAAATATTCTCTCTCTCTCTCTCTCTTTCTCTCTCTCTCTCTCTCTCTCTCTCTCTCTCTCTCTCTCTCTCTCTCTCCAGGGTTTCTGCATGTAGCCCCAGTTGTCCTGGAACTAGTTATGTATACCAGGCTGACTTCAAACTCAGAGACCCATCTGCCTCTACCTCCTGAGTGCTGGGATTACAGGCTTGTGCCACCATGGTCTGCCAACACACACACACACACACACACACACACACACACACACACATTAGCATGGCACTGAAAGGCAGACTAGGGCACAGCTGTTTTTCTCAGCGGTGGCAGGAGGATGGCTGGACTTCTTTTCTAGCTGAGAGCGCTATGTGGCGTATCATGGGAACCACGGGTTTAGTGAAGTGAACGTCCTTAGTCAGTTTAGGATCTGGGGGTTGTGAGATCTCAGGGTTCCCATGATTACCACCTAATCTCTACACCAGCCTCACAGAGATGATGACTGTGGGGACTTATTGGCAGCAGACTCATTATATGTTTTCTGGATTATTGGTGGCAAAATTTGAATTCTGGATTGGATTAGCTTAGTTACACTCTTCTTACCCAAACTGATTTTTCTGGCTTGATCCTTGTTCTATCACTCTGAAGGGATGGTATCTTCTAACATTTATTTGAATTAAACAGGAAGGGTAAGTTGAATTTGTTATGAAATGTCACTTAGTTCTTTCTGGAGTCTGCAGTAATCGAGAAGGCAGTCGTGCGTGAGCCTAATTAATTACCCACATTTAGAGACCCTAAATGTCACTTCAGCTTGGAATGGAACTTGGAGCAGGATATAGCATGTGTTCTAGGACTTCACAACCTTTCAGACTAAATCGTGAAACTTCTCTGAGAAGGGTTGAATTGTCTCAAGGCAATGAGAAATGAATCATGTCTGGTTTCCCGACTTACTTCTGAGTATATTATTGCAAACACATAACAAAGCAAACCCCTGAAAAATGCAGGTGGGTATTTTTTCTAATTACATTAATTTGGGCTGTTCTTTTTAAGTGACACATTTGAACACAGGTGCCCATGGCAACTAGCCTGGGTCTGGGACTCTAACATCTCCAGCTTGAGGATTTGCAGCCTCCACCCGAAGAGCTGGGGAAGAAGATTCTGCAGCTGGTGAAGGTGACAGAATCAAGTTGCTTTATAGACCTGAGAGAACTTAAGTGAGTGGAGGATGTGGAAGGGGGAGGTTGGAATGAGCAGGCAGCTTGGGATGCTCCTTGGTACTGGCTCCTTGGCAACGGTTACTTAGCAACCTACATTCACCTCTCTTGACTGCCTTCTCCCTCCTTTTCTCCCACCCCCAGTCTCCCTCCCATTGCTGCTGTGAGAAGCTGGAGAGCTTGGAGTGAATGACAATGTGGAGAAACAGCCGCAGCCTGAAGATCTAAGAGGCTCTAAAGAAGATGGATAAGAAAATCGATGCATAGTAAAAGCTGCAGGCAAAGCCACCTTGACACAGGGCTGCCAGCTCTCTCCTGCTGCCCTCCTTAGCCTCCCCAGGCACAGGCCTCTGTCTTAACTACCATCCTCTTTTTTTCACCCACTTTCTACAGTGTGTGTGTGTGTGTGTGTGTGTGTGTGTTTATTGGTGTGTGTTTTTTTGTGTGTGTGTGTGTGTGTGTGAGCCTTTTTGTGAGTGTGTGTGTGTGAGTGATGTTTGCCTTCGGAATGAAAAAGGAAGGAATCTCTGGACAGAAAAAATGTATCTGTGCTGTGTGCAGGGATGCTAGCATGAAGGAAGGAGAAGGGCAAGGCAAGGATTATGGAAGGCACTTTGAACAGGTGATTAAATTGCACCATAAAGTAGTATCTTTAATAAAAACAAAAATCCCCCTAACAATGGATATAAAAAGACGTGATATAAAATGTGTAAGTTGCCTTCTCTGCAATGTTAAAAAAACAAAAGCATAAGCCACACTCCTGAAAGGGAGGCTAGAGCACGGCTTAGATAAACAAGACACTGCACATGTGATTACCTTCTGCTTGCACAGAGTGGGGATGGAGTAAGGATTACTTTCCTTGCTTTCTTAGAAGCTGGAATGGAGGAAAGGATATTTGTGAGGTTGTTGCTGGCCTGAGAGTTTGTGAACCAATCCTATGACTGTTAATGGTTTTTATTCTTGGTATCTTCCCATTTACATAGGTAGGAAGTTGTTTCTGATGTCAAACTTTACCCCATTTTGTTGAAATTAAGACACTTAAGTAATTGTACAACCACTATTTCTTATTGTTCTGGAGTGCCAGTTAGAGGGGCACCATGCCTACTGATTCAAGGTTTGACCTTAGTGACTAGAGTGACTGTGACCGTGACAGGCAGTGACTCGAGACCCACGTGAGGTCAAACACACACGTGTCCTTTGACTGCTACACTGGCACAGTTGTGAAGGGTTTTCATAAGTAGGTGGTTGTTTCAGAGTTTGAAGTTCAGTCTCTAGTATGGAGAGAAGGCTCATGGGGTATGAGATTCGATGCTGAACTCAAGCCAGTCCCAGCCTGTTGGGAACAGTGTGTGCCTAGGGTCACAGCGCTGAGTGGGGAGGGTTTGGGGTCAGAGGAAAGGACTACTGTCATCTCTGGTGATAAAAAGCCCCTTCTCCTTTTTATCTTCTGCTTTCTCCCAAGCAGAACAAAAACTGTCTGGCAAGGCATCTCTTTCCTGTCATTCTCAGCATGCCAGAGGCTCCTCTGTTTAAAGTCTGCCTTTCTGGAGTAGAGAAGAGCCCATGTCTTCCTGGGTCTCATCCTGCCTGGGCTCAGATCTGGCCCCCAATGGCCAACCCCTATCTACTCTTCATTTTGCACATATCTTGGTCTCCATTCTTAATAATACTTCTGACTTCCGTGGGATATTATTGTTTAATATCTCAGCCTATAATCTGATTTCCCCCATTGGTTTCTTTGTTCCATCACTGTGATGACATTATGAGACTTTAAGTATAGGAAGACTATGTGTGATTTTTCTGTATGTATGTGCAGACAGACAAGGGAAGAAAAGCCTAGGACTATGCCCTATGTCCAGCCTCTTCAAAGCCACATCCCACAGCCCCATCTTGGTCGTCTTCTCCCATCGCTGCCCACCTTCCCCTCCCTGCTTTATCCACTCCATTTTCATAATTCTTTAACTCACATTCTTTTATGCTTAATTCCAAACATAAAACACTCAAAGTACTATTGAGGGGGAGGAGGAGCATAGAAGGCAGCAGGCTGCACAAGCCAGAGCTTGAGAACTGCATACAAATGAGGTGGCGAGCTGGAGGAGAGGGCCGGACAGGGCAGCCTTCCTTGGGGATGAAGCTATTGGTCTGGGCTTTAAGACAGAAGGGAAAACCCCCAGGTGGAAAAGGAGGCGTCCCCATATACACTGGCGCTGGCCATATGAGCAGGTTTCCTTTGCCTCCAGTGGAGTGAGCTTTGCAGAATCACAGTGTGAAGCCTGAGCTCTAAAGCCTTTGCCTCTCGGGAACACTAGTGAGCCTCTGCTGGCCCCAGAGAAGGGGGAAGGTCAGGGTCATGGTGAAGGTTAAGGTTGTTCTGTGGGAAATGGCCAGGTGGAAAACAGAGGCTCCTATCAGTTACTTCTGTCCTAAATCTGACCGGAGACCTGGTCAATGACCTGACTAGGGTGTGGGGGGAAGAGGTAGGTGGAGGACACCTGGGTGGGGAGGGGGTGAAGAGACAGGGAGCACATTGTTCCTTAGAGCTTGCATCATAGACTGCGCCTTTGAATAAAACCCTCTGTTTTCAGCTGGGCTGACTCACCCCTCCTTCCCCTTCTTCACCTCTGGAGCTCCTGCGGCCCAGGCAGACCTCTGTGCTGCTAGCGAAAGCACTAGTGGAGCCATGGGAGAGGGCCATGCCGCCAGGCCAGGACTCCTGGCTTCTTCTGTCTAGGTTTGCCTGCTTTCCACACTGGAGCCCTTCCGAGTCCTTTCCTTCTGCGCTGGGTGACCCTTGATTTATTTTTGCATGAAGGTAGACAGGATGGGCTTTCCTGGATCCTCAGTCTCTTTGCTGTTCAAGTCATCTGTCCCCAAGCACGCTCAGAGTTCTGAAAGGAGTGGGAGTTAGGCTGCAGGGTAGTGAAAACCTCATGGCAGTGACAGATTTGAGGGAAATCTGTGTGAGTGGAACGGCATATGTGTTGGCTGTTTATTTTATTTATTTATTTTTGTCAACTTGACACAAGCTAGGGTCATTTGGGAAGAGGGAACCACAATTGAGAAAACACCTCTCTAAGACAAGTCTGTGGGGTATTTATAAAAATTGATTATTGATGTGGGAGGGCCCAACTCAATGTGGGTGGTGCCTCCCTTGGGGCAGGTGGTCCTGGGTTGTGTTTAGCAGGCTGAGCAAGCCATGGGGAGCAAGCCAGTGAGCAGCATTCACCTGTGCTTTAGTGCCTGTGGCCAGGTTCTTGCCTTGAGCCCCTCCCTTGTCTTCCCATCGTGATGGACTGTGATCTGGAGGAAAAGCAAACCCTCTCCTTCCAAGCTGCTCTGGGCCATGGTGTTTATCACAGAGGTAGAAGACAAACTAAGACCGGACGTAACTACAGAATCAAGTGAACACAGACATTCTGTACACTTTAAACAGAACTTTGTAGGGTCATGGATACATATTTCCCTTTGGTTTCTCAGCCTCTCAAATATACGATAACTAGATGTTTAGTCTTGAGAAACTGAGGTGGGAGGATTGCTGTGGTCTGAGGCCACTCTGGTCTGCAGAGTGAGAGTCTCTCTTTAAAAATGAAAAATAGGCTCTTTGTGGAGGTGTACACCTGAAATACCAGCTGTGGGAGGTGGAGGCAGGAGCCACTGTGGCAGGTTCAGTGGCAGCCTGCCCTGTGATAAGTGTCAGTTTGGGCTACAGTGTGAAGCACATACACACACAGCAAAAACAAAAACAAGAACTAGAGCCTTAGGCTCCACTGGAGAGGATGAAATGACACCAAACTGTCAAATGAGACTCCTCTCAGGCGGTGGGAATGGAGAGGAAGGGTAGGGGATCACTACAGAGACATCATAGGTGGGAGATGCAGACGACTAAACCAAAACAATGGCAAGGGTGGAAATGACTGGATGGAGGTGCTGGCTCTGTGAGCTCATGAGCAGAGTTAGATTGAGGGGGACTCTGATGGGCTGTGGTGGGGAGTGCCATTGAGACGGAGATAGAAGGTGACGAAAGGACCAAAGATGAAGGTGAATCTCAACACCAATAGTTTGTAGAACAGACTTTTGTCTGTTGTAGAGAAAGAGCAAGGGAGGAGCCTGGTTTTTGAAGGGAATATGGGTTTTACATTCATCTGTTTAGTTTTGTGTGTATTAAGACAAGGTTTCACTATGTAGCCCTGGTTTCTCTGTAATTCACAATCCAAAACTGGCTGACCCTGAACTCACAGAGATCCACCTACCCCTTTCTCCTACGGGCTAGGATTAAAGGCGTGCGCCGCTGTGTCCAGCCCAGGTCGTGTGCTTTACGTTTTATAACTAGTTGGTTCAAAGTGCTGGACTAGTTGGCTCTAGTTTGCACTAGAAGTGTTTGTCCCACTAGAGAGCATGTCAGCCTATCTGGAAGGACAGGTCCAGGGTGCATCCACAGAGACATCACGCTGTGAAAGTGGGTGGATCACTGAGGGAGCACCAAGGAGAGCCAGAGTGGAAGTGGGGACACAAGGGATCACCTTTCACAGCTTCTGGAGGTGCCACCAGCCCTTCACTTGTTTTGTCCTTGGCATGGGAGAGTAAATAACTCCCCAGAAACACAAATGACCTGTGTTTGGTCTTCTGCAATCTTTCTCTTCTTTACTGGAGCCCAGGTTTTGACCAGAAAATAAAACATAATAGACTGTGTTTTCATGGAAAATTTTAGGTCATCTAGCTGACACAGATAGAGGTCATTTTAGACGCCTGTGTGTATTTTCAATTTTCAGCTCTTTTGAGAAGACGCAAATGTCTGGGCAGTTTTGCTCGGGTGAGTCTGAAGGGCTCACGCCTCAGTGCAAATCTGTTTTGTGCCCATTTGTGAAAGACTCAAGAATCTCAGTCTGGGAAGTGGGTGGGTGGAGTGGACAGGGACTTGTTCCTGAGCCCCGGACGCTTCCCTTGCCTTTTCACAACTCCCCACCCTTCTGACTTTTCATCCAGAGATCTCAAAGCCCTGAACAAGCCTTGATCCTCCCTGACCCCTGAGTCATCTTCTGCTTCCATTTTCCCAGATGTGGGGGCAGGAGAATGCCATGTTTGGGAGTGGGTGTTTGGTAGGTGGGTGGATGGGTGGGGGAGGTTGAAGGAGCAAGCACAGGGACTCAGGGCACCTTCCTGGTCACGGGTGGGGTGAGGAGCAGGCATCAAGGTAGTTCTAGCACAGTTGTCAGCTTGTCCTTTTGAGGTTGTTTTACGACTGGAGAGACTCTGCCGAAGAGTCCGAGCTCAAGAAATTGAAGAACAAACAAAGCTGTAAAAGACGCCGATAAAATTCCTCCCAGCACAGAACAGTCTTTGGAGCCTTTCTCGAGGATCTCAGAATGATCTGGAAAGGCTTATTAAATCTCACAGCCCCCAGTGGGGATCAGGCTAGGACCAGCACAGGAGCAGAGAGCCCTGAGAACGGTGTCCTTGTCTCTCTGTTCAGTCAAGGAACCCAGGTGGCCACGCATCCAGTTCAGAAATTGATTTAAGACTGAGGAGTGAAAGGGGTTATGTAGAAGATTACTGATTTTTTTTAAGGCTCCTCTTGGTAAATGGGTACCTAAGGACATGGGGGAATGCTAGGTGAGGGAACCTTGACTCGGAGATCTTTAGGAATGGAGAGGAGCTGGGAAGGAATGAGAGGTAGTGGGTCTGTTCACAGGTGTTCTGAAGAGCAGATCCCGATGAAATGAAGAACCAGACTCAGAGAATGGTGGTCTGGGGGCTTGGGATGTTTGAACTGGGGTATCTCTAAACTTAAGTATCTACATTTGAGTACCAACCGCGTAGGAGTTCTGGGAAGGTTGGTGAAGACAAGGAGAGAGGACCAGAGGGATGGTGAGGTTGATGGTGAGAGTCAGATGCACTTGTGTCAGAAAAAAACGTGATGCAGGGATCTGGGAGGAAACCAGGAGCAGACAAGCATTCCCAAGCCCAGCTATTCTGTTTTTTTTTTTTTTCTTTTGTTCCACATAGATTGTTCGGTCAGAAGGGGAACTCTTATGAGCTGAAACGACTTAGAGGTGGGAGGGAAAGAGCTGATGGGGGAGTGTGTTTGCAGGGGAGCCATAGAAACTGCTGGTTTCCATGGTGATAGCCGAAATCTTTGTTTCTAGTCTCCTGATTTCTACAGCATGGAAGAGGATGCTATAATAGAGAATTCTACCTTTTTCATCTCTTCAACTCAATCAGTATTGAAGTGGAGTGGGGAGGCTGGCGAGGGTAGGGGTCTTTAACAGGGCACAGTCTCTAGGTTCCCAGGTTAATTGAGTTATCTCCTTTGATGCCTTTGGCTATATATTTGGGAAGTTTTTGTTGCACGCTGCAGCAGAAACCAAAAACCCTTCTTACAGAGGGGTTGTCTTGGCTCCAGGAAGTATCTCCACCTATGCCATCCTCATCCAAGTACGGGAAGATGGACCTCTAAAAACCAGAGACTAAGTTTGGGTTTCCATGGCTCAGTGACCTTCCTTGAAATTCCCTTTGAAGACATAGGGACAACTGGTCTCTGTATGAAATGTCTCCCGCTCCCCCCATCCCCAAGCAGGATTTCCTGGTCCGACTGACTTGAATGCTCTCTGTAGCTGAGAATGACCTTGAACTTCTTCTGATCTTGCTTCCACCTCCCACAAGCTGGGTTTACAGGTGTGTACCTGATTAGTACTTGGGATCAAACTTAGAGACCCATGCATGCTAGCTAAGTACCCCCACTTCCTCTCTGGCTTCCCAGGGGCTCTATACCGTCTGCTCCCAGGGGCACAGGGTACCAAGTCAGGCCAGTGAGTGCTGACAAAGGCCAGTGAGGAACTGTTGCTACCAGAACTCGTGTCCATCAAATGAAAATAAAATATAAAAATCCTGGCTGCCAAATTCTACCTATTTTCCCTGTGACAGCCACAGTGCTCAGATGACCCTAAAACAAACAACCTGCCTCCTGCTCCAGAGTCCCCTGACTTTTGTCCTAGCCATATCCCATTTTGTAACTGGCTCCAGTTCGAGGTGGGTACCTAGATACCTAGCACAATGAGATCATGTCTTAGGCACAGTGGCTTCTATGTGCTCCCCAAATTCCTTCCACTGGCCTGGCTTGTCCAGTGACTTCAGAGAACTGCCAAAGCCGGCTCCTCCATCCACAGGGATTGGCTGCAGGATGTTTTTTGAGCAAATATCTGTCTCCTTTTTGTCTGTGTTGTGCTAAGTTCTTCTCTGCCTCGGAGCCTCAACCCCTGATGAAGCCCCTGACTTACAGGATCCTGGAGGAGTTACCTTTCTGACCAGCAGCTCTGAGGGTTGAGACTAAACAGGTGCCTCTTGCACAGAAATTTCCCAATAGCTTTCTTTCTTCTGAATCCATTAGATTGCCCCTCTTCTTCCTAGTGCCCTCCCCAGTGCCTGTCCTTCCTCCTTCTGTTGACTGTAGCCTTTGTGCCCTTCTAGGTCTTCTCAGCCTTTGCTTATTTCTCTACGATCCTTCCTACCTATTCCCTACTGTTCTTCCTATTCTTCTACCTTCTCCCTCCTTCCGTAATAGATCATCGAGCACCTGTTTAATGTTGTTTTACATCGTTGGTGTAATGATCATATAGAAATGTTGAGAATGTTAAGTAACACTCCACTCTCAACCTTTCACTTCAGAAATGATGGGCAGGGATAATAAGATATCTCTCCAGATGGAGTTCAATCCCTTGACCCACGCAGTGGAGAGAACTGACTCCTAGGAGTTGTCCTGTAGTTTCCACGTGCACTCCATGACATAAGTGTGCCATCCACTTACATGCAAACATATATATAAAATATAAAAATTTAAGAAAAATAAATGAAGAAAAGATTAATTTTCTTCTACAAATAGAAAAGTTCAAAAGATAATTTTAAATAATTCTGAGTCGCCTCCATCTCTAGTCTCACCTCACCTACTCTACACATAGAGTGGTTGTTGGTTGCAGCACCAGTGGGTCCAGGTCCCTTACATTCTCTTTGTGTCACAGACAAGTGGCTTTCACTGTGATAATAGATTTAGGGATGGTCTGAAAATACAAACCATAGGAAAACCTCCTCCATTACAGAGCATCATCCTTGGAGCCAGAGGCACTGCCAGGATGATCCAGGAGGAGTCTGGGGATTACATGGGAGAGCGGTAGTGGTGCTTGATCCAGGATGATGGATTTCCAATTGAAATTAAGTCTAACAAGGCTTCCTGAGTCAGAAAATGTCATCAAGCCCTACTCCTAGTGACAACTTGAGAGCAGCTGCCTGGATTCACTCCATTACTTAAGAGGGTGGAGGCAGAGAGTATGGGCAGATACTGCCTCAGAGACCTTCCTGGGTCCACGGATGAAAGGCTAGCCTCCTCCTGGCAGTTTGGAGTCCTGGCTGGCTGGCTGAGCCACCCTTGATGACTAGGCTGCATCAGGGTCTCTCTCCTTTTTCCTCCATTGGATGCATCCACACAGCGGGTGTCAGGACAGTTGGCTGACTGTCCAGAGTTCCCTCTGTCCTACACCTGCCTCCTGACTGCTTTCTCAGATTCTTTCTGAGGCTTTGTAACTTTGTCAGAGATTTCTTCCAGACTTCGAGTTTGAGGCTCGTCCTTTAAAGAAAGCCCATTCCTTTGCGTCCGGGGCTTGGTAGAAACTTCTATACATCACACTGCTGCTGCACAGGGTTGTTTGTTTTTTTTTTTTTTCCATCTCAAGCCAGCCTCAAACTTGCTTCCCAATAAAGGATGACCTTGAACTTCTGATCCTCCTATCTCCACCTCCCCAGTGCTGATATTCAAGTGTTTGCCACCACAAACAGTTTGGTCTGGTGTTAGGGACTGAGCCTGGAGCTTTATGCATGGTAGGCAGAAGTTCTATTAGCTTAGCCAGGCCCAGGATTGCTATTGCTTTTGCTCCCCTCTTTTGCCCAATCACGCATCTTCTCATTCTCTGCCACCCTTTTAATCTGTGTTTGCTTGTCTCAGCCCCCAACTCAAAATAGAACTAAGGTCCATCTTCTTTGGCTTCTTGGGGTTATCATTTTATTCTTGGGCATGTTTCCAGCTCTGCTGGTCAGTAAGTTCTTTTTATTATTTCAGCTCAACCCTGGGTCTCCTTAATGTCCTTATGGAAGCTATGTTCCCAAGGATTTGGAGCCTGGTATTTTAAGAGCTTGCTTTTCTCTGTCGCCGGCCAGTTCTTTCTTGTACGGGCTGCTGAGTGAGGAGACTCATGTTTGGTACTTGCAGAGCTGGGCTAATGACTCAGAATGCACTGGTGGAGCTCAAAGGCACGACAGAAACCCATTTGTAACGTCCCCCCCATTCTTAATGTGATGAGCAACATCACCAGGGATTAGAGGAGGCTCCGGGGTTTATTTTTACCTCAAGAGGTTCACCTTTAAAAACCACATCCTCAGCATTAAAATGGGCTTGGATTTTAGCCCTTTTATATGGTGGTGCCATTTTCCATTGGCTTCTGCCTTTATCATATTGTTTTTGTGGTAAGACCAGCACAGTGTGAAACATGCTGTTTTAACCAGTATCTGGGTGTGCAGTTCAGTGATGTCAAGTGCATTCAGAATCATCCCCGAATGTTCTCATCCTCCCCAGCTGAAAGTCTGCCCTTACTAAACACTAATTCCTGGCTCCTGCTTACTGCCGTCCTTGGTATCCTTCCTTTACGGTCTCACTCAGCTGCAGCACTAACTCTACTCCAGAGCTGAAGTGCAGAGTCTCAGGCTCCACCCCGATTTACTGAAAAATAATTGTCATTTTAACAAGACCTCCAGATTATAGTGTGCACGTTAAAGTCTAAGAAGCGCTGCCATGAGAGGGTAATAACTAATTTATTTTGCAGGTGTTTATAACCAAAAATTAACACCTCTAGACTAGAGTCAAGTGGTAAGGATATCATTGAGGAGGGAAAGAGGACCATTTTGTATGCTTTGAATTCATGGGGTTCTGAAAGAATTGCCTAGACAGCTGAAGGTTGATTCTGGAACAGTGAGAAGTCTTGGGAGTCTGAATTCTCAAGAGCAAGGCAGGAGGCTTGTATAGGAAGAAGGTGTCCAACTGTCTGCCTCCCACTGCAGCAGAGAGGGGTATAGGTCCTTCCTGGGGGTTAGTGATGATGCCTTCCCAGAATTGAGGCACTCCTCAGAGCAGAGCCATCACTCCAGCAGGGTTCCAGCTCCCAGAGTAAGTAGCTGTTTTCTGTCTCCATGGCTGGTGCTGACTCATTCTTTGTAGGAGGGTTCCCTGTAGCTGGGAAAAGCCGGGGAGCTGCTGTAATTCTCTCCTTCTTCCTCACGCCACTGGAAGGGAGTGAGGAGGGGCACAGAGAGAGGAGACAGGGTGTGGGAGTCAAACCTGTTCTCCACATAGCAATCATCTCGGCTCACTCTTTGCTCTCACTCCAAGAAGTTGAGTCCACAGCTGGGAAAACCTGGAGCCAGGCTGAGTCTTCTTGGCTCAGAGCCAGCCTCCCTGTTTTTGTTCTTTCTCTTTTTGGGGATCCACAGGAGCTGGGGCATCTTCCTCTAGTCTCAAGTATTAGAGAGCTGTGTCCCATTGAGACAAAGGCTAGTGGTGGGGGTTTGTACTCTTAGGCTCCTGACTGGTCCTCCTCTGCCATCTTTAAAAGAGGATGCCAGGATTCGAGATCTATTTGTTTAGGTTTTTGTTTGTTTGTTTGTTTGTTTGCTTGCTTGTTTTTAAACATGAGGGGTTATCCAGAAGAACAGGATTGTTTGGGGGTAACCTGGAAAGGAATACTGGTATGTTGTGTCGAGGAGATAGTGCACATGAAATGTTTCTTTGCCCAGAGTCGTGGGAAAAGACTACTCTTAAGTCTTTGCTGTTTGTCTGGGCCCTTGGGTCTCCACAGTGCTCTACTGGTGGACTGGTATGTTTTTGATAGTAGTCTCTAGAGCAGAGGCCTGAGATATTGCAAAACTGAGCAAAAGACCCCACGAACGTCTTTTATCATGGCCAAAGTTACTGCCCTTTGGAGCAACCCTTTGAATTTTACTGCATGCTGTTATCCTGGTCCTGGGTGTCCTGTCTACGGTCAGCCTGGGATTGGTTCTATAATTCGTCACCGGGATGTCTCTGCCACTACTGCTGGAGCACTTGGTGTCCCTAGGCCCTCAGCATGTTTGCTTTCCCCACCTGGCTGTGCTCCCTGCAGGCTGGGAGAGGTGTCCCTTTTCTGTGTCCACGTCATGTGAGTGCCAGTAGAGGCTGACAAAGAGGGATGTAAAGGGATCCCTTCTGTCTACTTCACAGAGTCCGCATGTGCTTCCTTGCTAAAGGGAGAATATGCATTTTTATCAACTCACTTTTAGGTCACAATGGGTTGCTGCGGTTGAGCAAAACTTGTGATGAGGCTATAGCCTTGGGTCTGTGTTCTTTCTTAGCCTTTTTTTTTCTAAGGATGTCCCAATTTGGAACACTTGGAGGTTGGGGTGTATATTGGTGATGGCCAGTGTAGGGAAGAAACATAATTTTAGTGAGGAGAAGCTACCTCAGTAATCTGTAATGAGCACGTGTCTTATTTTATGACCAATTATTCCATTTGTAATGACGCCGAGATAACAGATCCCATCTCATGCTCCATGGAACACGGCAGGCGCTCATGGGAGCTCAGGACACCATTCCTTCTTCAAGAGTTGGGCAGCTAGAGGAGGGGAGAGAGGGAGGAAGGGAGGGAAGGAGGGAGAGGGAGACAGACCTGAGGTTTCTACACACACACAGGGCCCACCAGCTCCAAAGGGGAGCCCCCATTGAAGCCCCACCTGGGCATTATCTTTTTCTAAACTCCCCAAAGTCAAACTTTTCCAACTGAGTCTCCAAATCCTTTGTGAAAAAACTGGTTCTTGGCCCCCTGGGATGGCACCAGCACTCTTCACCAAAGACACCTGTGACTCGTTCAGTGTATAAAGCTCCCTGGGAAGCTGTACTGGACCACATGGTTCCTGTGCCCAAAGACTGGCCTTTTTTGACTTATCCTCATCCAATTCCTCCTTTATCTTAAACCCCCAGAATACTCCATTCCCCATTCCCTGTCTCTTCTAGTACACTCTCCCCTTTGCTATTCATAAAAGGTTCACCTTTCTCTCTCTCTCTCTCCCCCTCCTCTCTCTTCTCTCTCTCTTTTCTCTCTCTCCCCCTCCTCTCTCTCTCTCTCTCTCTCTCTCTCTCTCTCTC